>NC_133796.1:5226835-5582335 GCF_043250625.1 Sebastes fasciatus | reverse complement strand
TTGTCCACATTCAAAATGTTCTACGAAAATCACACCTGCCTTCAACAACATGCAAAAATACAACTGAAGAGCTTCATTCTAAAAACATGTTATACCCTGTAATAGTCATTTTTAGTTCTTTATGAATGACTGTAACTGACGCAGGTTTGACAACATGATGACGCTTCAGGTTTAGAGGAGAGGAGGAGGAGGAAGAGGAGGTATACCGGGAGGTGGCCGGCTCCTCATCCGTTCATCAGACAGGTCCGGCAGCAGAATTGACGGTACAGCTTCTTCTCACAGAGACGGTTGGACTTGACCATCTCACAGAACATCTCATCCGCTGACAGACAGAAGCAGAGAATATAATTATTAAATAAGGTTTATAATAAAGTACATTTTGAGGTAAATTTTGGGGTAATTTGGAAGTAATTACAAAGAAATTTCAACTTCCCAATTATCACCTAATTACCATGAAATTTGCGGACCTGTAAAATGAAGTTTACCACAAATCTGTACGTACGAATGGTTCCTGCATAGGGCCCATTGTGTGTGTCTTTGAGGTCTAATAAATGTGTTTGGTTAAGCCCAGTGGGATGGGTCACACAGTTTTCTTTGTTTTCTTTGGTCTGTAGTTGAGTGGTTAATTGACTGACGGGGACTGAGTGGCTCCAGGTGTGTTCAGGTGTGCTCTGCAGGTGTCTCCAGTCTCAGCCAACAGTAGTCCTCACCTGATAGGCCAGTTTGAACTGGAAGGGTGGGCTCTATATTAGTATGTGTGTAAGCTCCAGTCCTGTGGTGAGCAGTGTGTTTGAAAGCAGAGGACTTTTTTTAAAAGTCTGCCTGTCACTGAGATGTTTTCTCTTCATAACCTTTCACCTTGCCCTCCTGCACCTCACTTTACAACAGCGTTGAATGCATTTCCTTCCTCGTAAAACATTTGCTAAGCAGAATTTGGCAACACTTAATTTTACTTTAAGTATTTTGGAGTGCAAATCAGATGCGAGACAGGGAGGTTTGCTGTTACAATAGCTGACATTATCCAAACATGAAATAGATTAAATAAATGATCGAGGAAGTAAAAAATAAAGCACAGAAATGAGGTGTCATTGGAGAGAAAAAGCTGCATGGAGGTCGTTCACAGAGCTCCTCCAGTACTGGCAATACGGGTGCACAGCATCGCCCTGAAGTGAATGAAGCTGATTGATGGGTTACAATTTCAAACTCACCGTTATTACAGGATGCGTTCACAACACAAGTCCTGCTGACCAGACTGTAACCCTCTTTGCATTTGGTGCAAGTAGTTCCAGGGCCACTGCAGCTCAGACAGTTTTCCTCACACCTTGAGAGACAAAGCGAAATCAAAACCAGTACAGAGCTGGAATCATCAAATCCTAAACAAACACACATTTAATTAATTTCCTTTTTATATAGTGAGAGTTTCTTGGGGATACCCATCCTAGTTCACCAGATTGTCTAGAGTTTTTGCCACCTAGCTTTCCAGCGTTTCCTTGTCCTGCCTGATTTACTAGTTTTCTTGACCTTGCCTGTTGCCTGCCCCTCGTCAGATTTGTTTGCCTATTGGACTGATTACCTGGTTTGGTTTTATTTTATTTATTATTGTGTCATGCATAAATAATATGCCCAGCGCAAACGGGCTTACAAGACACCATTATTTAGAACATAAAGAAAAGACGGACGCAGAAACCAGAGTAGCAGTATCCTTCCCCGCCAGTAAATCCCGAAGTAGGGCTTCGAAGTTTGATTCCATGATTCGATTAGTGTGCTAACTTTGCCGATCGAACGTACACTTTTGTAAACTGCCGGTTGGATTTCAGGTTGTGCTTCCCACGCAGCACGGCCACCTTTTCTCTTTCAACTCCACTTTCACCACCCTTGGGGCCTCTGGCTCGCAATCGCTGCATTGGAACCGGTGTTGAAAACTGTTCACAAGCACAACCCACCTCCAAAAGCTCTTTTAATTTTCCGTCTCCGTCGTATGGTAAATCATAATGACGATCCACACATCAGCATCAAACTTGTTGGGAGTGTTTGAGTTCCCTGATTGAAGTTTTTCTTCCAGCTGATCCAAGCGTGCCTTTAGTGCACCGATTTCTAAATCAATATTTTCTTGTATTTCTTTAACGCACTTCTTAAGTTCTCCTTTCAGAATCTTTTCCAGTGAACCATACAGCCCGTCCACCTTGCTGTTAAGCTGTTTTTAAATGTAATCCATCTTCATCTGAATCACTTTCATCTCCTTCAGAAGCACGCCTGAATTGTTTTCTCAGCCATTTTTTGAGAATTTGTCTTCTCCAAATGCTTAGCACTGATTTACTCCCAGTAGCCTGTGCCTTTTTTCCCCACAATGAGAGGCTCAGTAAATCACAAAAGTTTGACCTCTGCTCCGTCCAGATCTAAGAATGACTGCCCTGGTATTGACATCTGCCTGTTTCATTAAGTAAAAGCTTTACTTGACTGTTGAACTGCCTCCTGGTCGTGTTTTTGGGTTTCACTCTGCCAGTTTTGTTATTAGCCTGATAATTTAAAATGATCCAGAGATGAACCAGCGATATTCGTAAGACTAAAAATCACCCACCTGTGACACATCTTATGAGGGACTCCTGCTGCCTCTGCAGAGTAGTAGCCAGGAATACAGGCCTGCACACACCTCCACTCCTGCTGCAGGTAGCCCTCAACACACTGGATACACTCCTCCTTACCCGGCCCTGGGGAGCAAACACAATGCCATGCAGGGTGAAAACCTCCAGGTCACTATATGACACGTTATCAGGAGCACACAGTGCTTTTGGAAAGATCAAAATATATTCTTGTTTACCTCAGGCTTTTAAATGAGCATTTGCCTCATGACTACAAGGTTGTATTTCTGCTGCTTCTCTGTAGAAACTGCACATACTGTACCTGGCAAACACACTGACCTGTACAAGTCCTACAAGAGGAATGGCACGGGCTGCAGGTCATCTCTTCCACGTGGAAAAAGGTCCCATTGGTGCATTCAGGAACACAAGTCATCCCTGCCAACCTAGAGACCAACATCAACTACATTACAATACTGTTTTAAACCAAAGGTAAAATATGAATATACAGCTGTCTTAAGTGTCTTTCCATACCTGTAGCCTTCGGTGCAGGCTGTGCATCTGTCCGCATACCTCAGGCATCTCATACAGGTGTCATGACACTTCAGACACTGTCTCTGATCTGGCATAGACAGCAAGCATCAATATAATGGTGGAAATAAAAAAAAAAGGCCGACTGAGTTCGGTCTACACAGTGGTCAGTTGACTTACTCTCATCAGCAAAGTAACCTGGGGGACAGGTATCGATGCAGCTGGAGTTGAGTGTGTTGAGGTAAAGGCCTCTTCGACAGGAGAGACATTCGACGGCCGATCGGCCGACACATCCCTCGCAGCCTTTATAGCAGCGTCTACAGCGACGAGACGCTACGTCCTCGTAGTGTCCCCCTGGACAGTGGCTCACGCAGGTTCTACACACATGTGATCCATTGTTAATGAAACTATATTGAGTAGTTCTGGTTCCACTTCCTTCTTCTATCAACTCTTACCTGCCACTTTTCAAGCTGCCTGAGCTGAAGTGGACACAGTTGAGGCAGTGGTCAGTATCTGGTCCGTCACAACCCTGGTCTCCACACTCACTGTGGCACGGTCCTGGATGAACAACACATTGATTATGATCAACACCATCATCATCATCGTCCTCATCATTTCAAACAGCTAATAAAAGCTCTCTTTCCGTGCTACATTCATTATTCTGTCCTTGAGAAAATATGTCGGACAAATTTTTGATTGGTAACTGCAATAATATATTTACTAGGGCTGTCAAAGTTAACATGATAATAGTGCATTTACGCAGATTTGTTTTAACGGCACTAATTTCTTTAACTCATTAACACAACTTGTGGTTTTTAGGTTGAAGCGGGCTCAATTTTAAAGCCAGAGCCTTAATATTTAGTTATTTCGGTTTAGATGTGAAAGTTGGGGGGAAAAAAATGAACTACTTTGATTCTCTCACCATGGTACTCGTCTTCCTCCTCCAGCTCTGGCTCCTCCAGGATCTCCTCTGGGACCGGGTTCTCCAGCATCCTCGAACGGGAGTGCTGAGTACTGCAGTTCTGGTACGGCGTCTGAGACGTGCCATGAAGGATCAGTGTCCATTCTTTTAGGTTGCCTGTGCCAAGTTACAAATAAAGCTTTTTTTTCTGGATAAGGACATCAGCTTCAATAGTAATGGTAAATCTAAATATGTGCCTGAGTGTGCATGTGCTGTTGGACCTTACCCAGCAACTCAGGGTTGCGCAGCTTTGATCGTGTGTCAACAATCTCCAGAGTCCACGTGCCCTCTGCCCTCTCGCCCCAGAAATGAACAGTCATGAACTCCCAGTTCCTGAAGCCCTCATTAGAGCTGTCAAACAACCTGTAAACACAACAGGGAGGTGATGTTAACAAGATAAATGACCCCTTCACAGGCCGTTTATACTGTACCATTTAGACATGATGGAATCTTTGGCCAGTTTAGAGATTTGGAGACCAAAAACAGTGTCAAAATTCTGAGACATTTAGACCTTAAATCTCTCAATGTCCCTGCTCCTACCCACATTTATGCACCTAGGAATAATATGACATGAAATTGCACACTGGCAGCTGCCTGTTAATGTACTGTATTGGCACAGCATGCCAAAAGAGTGAGAGTTGGCAACCCTGCGTTAGCATTTAGCTCAAATCACTGCTCAAAGTTAAACCTCACAGAGCTGCTAGTGAAACTGCTATTCCATCACAGTGCCAAACCACCTCATCTGCCCTTTATATGGATATTTGGTGGCAGTGGTGGGACGTCTCGTCCTCATAGAGACTGGAGACCAAGAAGCAACCAAGGCAGTTCAACACCAGGAGTGTGCAGAGTGACCAGGCAAGGACGCCACATCAGCACCCAGGGGCTTTTCTGGGTGGCCAAGGGGACCACTTCAGCTGCTGATGAAGGTCACAGGAGCCTCCACCAGGGAGTGGGTTGATCAATTGTATGAACTGACTCAAAGGCAGATGGAAATCCAGGAGAGAGAGAGGCCGTCAAACAGGGGCAACGGTGAATGAGTGTCCAGGTGTAGTTCAACCAGGTTCGGGATGAGATGGAGGCATAAAAAGCAGGAAGCAGACGAGAGGAGGGTAGACCCCGGCAGTCCAGAGGGAATGGACTCAATGTCACCTGAGAGGGCGCCTCCACAACCCACAGCAGTCAACCCGACCACTGGGGTCTGCAATGGCTCCATCAGAGGAAAGACTCAAACAAACATATTTGTAGATGGATGTTTTAGATGCATCCCTTTGTTTCACTAAACTAAAATAATGGCAGAAAATAGTAAAAACTGTCCAAACCTCTACAGATGAAACTACAGCATCTGCACAGATAGAAACAACTGGGGAATTTGGTCAAACTGAGCCTCTAATAAAAGGCCAATGTGATGGGATTCATACAGTATATAGGTGGACCTCCAGCATGCATTGGTGTGTGCAGTGTAGCGCTCACCTCTTGGCCAGTAGCTGTGATCTGGTCCCAGACGGAGAGATGAGGTTGATCTCCACGTCTCCCCGTCGCGGGTGGACGAGCAGGACCTTGACCACCACGTGCTCCAGGTGAGCCACGTGCTGCTCGGCTTCTTCTGAACACCCAGAGGTGGTGACGCTGCTGTTCAGAATCTGGTCAGCATGGATGTACCTATAGGACAGCCATAAGCATATACGCATTATGCAATTACATAACATAGTGGCGTTAAAACAAATTTGAGTTTAAGGCGTTATTATCGACTTTGACAGCCCTATAAGTTATATATTTGTGTTGAATTTTGGTTATGGCTTTTATTTGTTTGGTATAGATTTATATAATTGTTATTTAAAGCATGCAACTATTTGCTGTTGAATAAGATACATGTGGTATTGATTCAACAAGACAAGGCCAAAAACATCTGTCATCATCCATCCTGGAATTCAAACACAGATGCAGCCGAAAGTAATTTCTCACATATTTTTTTGAGTATTTTCCACTCTTCAGTTCCGATTGGGCATTGTGTATCAAGGGATAGATACTTGTTTATATCCCTTCAACTTGTTGAATGAAAGATTTTCATTTTAAACCTGGCTGCAGTTTAGCTCACCTGGTGCGTCGCTCAGGCACGTGACTGCAGATGTGCTGAGGAGGAACCGTCCTCCACTTGGAAGCCTCCAGCACCATGGCCTCTGCATCCACCAGGCCAAACCCATACAGGTGGCTGACTGTGAGGAGACACACACACAGACTGATTACAAGACAATGACAACGTAAAGACAGATTATACTGAGACCTCCTATAATTCTCTGTGGCTTCAGTGTTGTTGAAAGTATTTTGAATATTAAAACAGTCAATGTTCTATGTGAGTATTAGAAGTAGAATGCAGTGTTGCCTCTGAGTCCCGCAGCGTTGGTCTTCCAGTCATCGGCTTTCAGGTGGACCGGTCTGGAGGTCTTTGCCAGAAGATGCTGCACATCCCTCCATGTCAGCAACAGGCTGCAGAATCCAAACACACTGTTCATCTCAGAGTGACTCACGACCGTCATTTTGTTTGCTTTGAGCCTTTCATTGTTATGACAAGTCAATTCAGTTTCTTTAGTTCAACCAGGTTTGAAGAAATGCACCCTGTTTTTGGCCGACTGTTCCACTGGTCAACTTTAACGGCAAGACACCATTAAACGTATACTATTCTACACTTAAAAGTCCACTTTTATAAACTAAAAAGTGGGCCAATTTAGTCCCAAGAAGAACTGAAGTAGCTTACAAGTAAACTACTAGTACATTGATATTAGTATACTTACTACATAAAGTATACTTGGGGGAAATATACTTGAACTTTTTATTCCATAAAATAAGCTTGAAGTATACTACTTTTTCGTACAGTACTGTTTATGCTGAAGTGTTTTAAATAATAAGCATGTGAGAGTTTTTAAACAGATGTTTTTATATCGTTTTTCTGTTGTTAAACGTGGCGTCCATTTACTTCAATTCATCAAGACTTAAGATAAAGTATTCCTTTAATGTTTATGAAGGGGTGTCTAAAAATGTATTTTTATTTGGCTGTGTAACTGCAGTTTCTAGATAACAGTGTCTTGTCAGCAGAAGAGCTAAACAGACATAAAGATAGAAGACAGATGGTGAAAGTGGAGGGGGGGACAGAGTAATGACATGATTATAACATTAATGATGACTGACTTGGCCTCCAGGGCGAGAGCTATGATTCCAGCCACAATGGGAGCAGAGACAGAAGTGCCGGTGTGACCGTCGGTGCAGCGGTGCCGGAGGTCAGTGGTTACCTGCAAGCAGCACAAACACAGTATATAGCTCTCATTTGAGGCAATCGATGCTGTGTTGGTTGTCTACAGAGAGCCCTTAATTTGACAGAATGCAGATCAGACTATACATGTGCGTTGCCAGCCTTACTTTACATGAACATTTCCATTTTATGCTACTTTATATTTCCACATTTCAGAGGGAAATATTGAACTTTTTACTCATTTTATTTTACAGATATAGTTACTAGTTAAACCAGGTGGTTCTCAACCTCTTTGGCTTGTGACCTCTTGCAAAAAAATCAGTCCAGTTGGGGTCCGTTGTCACATGTCCGTTGTCACATCCTATTTACAAATCTCTAAATGGCTAGCTGTCAGTGAACACACCACCAGGCCTGTTTGAATTACTGAAAAAAAAGTGGGGAGTGTTTCAAAGGTCTAATCTAGGCTACAGTAGAGTAGTCGTGAAGCAAAACTAATCCTCTCCACACAAGCTGACCTGACTGTTTGGCTGGCCTCAACCTTATACATCGCTTCTCTCGTCACTCTGGTTGCTTTTACACAAACCAAAGCATAATATTTACACTGAGGAACAGAGTGTGTGACCGGGCCGCAGAGACCCGGCTGGTAGCCAGAGCCGAGACACGACCCGGCTCCTGATTCTCACTCTCATTCTCATTCTCATTCTGTTCATTGTTAACTGCAGCACTGCTACTACTACTACTACCTTTATATGTGTGAACATAAATCAGTATGTCTCTTCACTTGGTCATCTTTCTCGTGTTTTCTATCTACTCTCCACATGACGTAAGAGACACGCCACAGTCTAAGCAAACACAACCTCGCTGATCTTTGGTCTTCTCCCACACTCACACACACTGTACCCACTTGCATATGCATACAACTTTCACCTTACAACAACCTTTGTACACTTTGGCTTCATGTCTTTGGAGTACATGCCTCACCTCCTATCTCATCCCTACGGTGGACAAGAAAGCTGTTCTCATAACTTCTCATGAAGTCATAACTTGGAGAAAAGGTCTCCATTTAGTTTTTTCCTTTTATATCAAGCTACCAATAGTGGTTGGTCACTTTAACAGTCAAATGACCGGAACATGAATACAAATATGACTCATAGGTTCAGTGATGTGTCTCGTTTGCTCCATGCCAACAACTTAGCATACTATCATGGTCACAGGTTGTCATTTTGGTTGCCAAGCCTCAACAGGGCGAGTCTTGCTTAATATGAGCAGACCTGAGGGTGGACCTAGAGATATGGACAACTCGTTTTTCACTCCCAACTCGTCAAATACCGATGCTCAGCAGTCAGTGGTCAGTGGTCCTCAGGCACCATTTAGCGTCTGTACACACCGGGCTTTCAACTATCTCCAATGAAAACCCATCCGCCTCAGTATAAGACAGTCAGAGCAACTGACGTAGTATAGAGAACAAGAAAGTCCACATAGGGGGGAAGTCGGGGTGGATGGTTGGATCAAAGAAACACAGAAGTTTACCCAGGTGACCGCTGTTTGTGTCCCGTGTGAAACCACCATCAACGTTGACTTATTTGACCTTACTTTTGTTTCGTAACTTACGTACGTAACTAACTTATTTTACGTTACAAACATTATTTATACCCAAACCACGATCTAACCAAGTACTTTTGTTGCCTAATCCTAACCAAGTAAGCCTAAAAACTACCTAAAAACCTATGTTTTTAGGTATTTTTTGTAGTATATGTGAAATATTATCACCTTATAAAACTGTCAAAGTGAACACACACATCCAGCGACAGTTGATGAAGTGTATGCAGTACTCACAATCTTCCTCTCGTTGAACTCTCCACTGCTGTATGTCGTGGCCATGATGGAGCTGCAGGCCTCCAGGTACCAGGGCTTGTTTCCGTTCTCTGTGGTGCTGGAGATGGAGATGGTGTAGATGCTGCTGGTGTAACCGTCACATGAACAGTGATCGCCCTGACGACCACCGTTTCCTGACGCCCAGACAAAAATGGACCCCAAGCCTTTGCGTCCCTGTGCGACACATAGTGATGCTGTGATTCCACTCAAACATCACACATTCTGTACATGCATAAGAGAAGCTCTGTCTTTTCTTTGTGACCTATCAAACCTTCTTGATGCCTCGCTCAAAAGCCTGCTTAGTCAGCAGCCCTGGGCCGTCCACTGTCTTGCCGTCGTCTTTTGGTCCCCAGCTGGCGCTGTAGATGTCGATGTAGTCAGGTCGGATTCCCAGGGACTTGGCCTCTACCAAATCAGTCACGTCACCATCCAGCATCCGAATCCCTGTGTGCAAGGTCAATCCCAATATATCAAACTCATTTCAAATGGAATGAATGTAAGGCACCCAGTCTTCATTGCATCTTCATTAGGGCCCTATTTTTAGGGGGTGGGAGGATACTGTCGCCTAAACAGTACTGTTCTGTATTTTGCTATTGTCATCTATAGTGGTTATTTGCATAAAAACACAATTCAAATGATTATGATTATTTGAATATTTGCTTTGATTAAAAAAAATCTAGGCAAGTTGCTTAAAGCTAGTAAACAGATCATAATTCTCTCTCTAATATCTATTTTATATTGCTGTGAAAACATCTCCTGGATTTATTCAAGTTCATTTTACAAGATTACATTTGAACACATCATGATAACGTTGTAATTTACCTTTGCCCAACAGTCATTTTTAATGAGCAGAGCTTGAACGCCTCATAATAATAACTCGATGGCACTTCTGTTAACGTTAGTAGCTCCGTTATTTAACCAAGCAGGACTGTGCTGCCCACCTGCAAACAGGTAACTTTACTAACACTCATCTTGCTGATTTCAACACAGATTTTTTGTTGACAGTGTCGCATTATCAGGGAAAAAAACAGGGTGCGTCCCCTTAGGTTTAGTAGAGCATTGCATTTGAACGCTTTTTTTTCTCTCCGCCGTGTCTCCGGTCCCAAACAAACTGAAAGATGATATGGCGTATGCGTCATTGTGCATGCATAACTGTTGGAAAGCATCAATAAGAGGAATTGATAGTCACACAGGCATGAAATGCCAAGGAATTGGACAACTAGGAACCAAATCTCTGTTTCCATCACTAGCGTTTTCCCTGTCTGCCAAAGTGACGGATGGCCTGACGATTTCATCCGCCACTGCGAACAATTTACCCGCATTTGGTGGGTGCTAATTTCAGACCCTGGGTGGGGACCATGAATATCTGCACCATGTTTCATGGCAATTCATCCAATAGTTGCTGAGATATTTATGTCTGGAACAAAGTGGCGGCTCAACTGACCAAACTGCTAAGTGTTGAGAAAAGGACAGAGAACCCTACCTCCAATGTGAGCATTATAGGCAACCCCGACGATACAATGGGAGTTATTGGCCGCTGCTGCAACTTCACCTGCGCACCGAGTTCCATGTCTACATGAAGACAGAGAGCAAACACAGAAATTACAGCCTGACACACATAGCTGGGATCTGTTTCAACGGCAGATTAATGGAAACTTTTCTCGGAGGCATATCTGAAATAACTAATACAGAATAATAGCAAACTAAAGTCACCACTTTGAAAAGGTCAAAAACCTTTGACCCTAAAACATTTTCAAGACATTGGTGGTATTCTTTCTTACATGTTTTCATTGCGGGAGTTATAACGTGGTGTCGGGTCGTGGTCATTCCCATTGACATCATAACTTGCTAGATGGTCCTATTGAGAAATGATAAAGGAAAACAGAAGAAATGGCAGCAAATAGGTGAAGTTGAGACAGTTAGTGAAGCTTCTATCTCTCTTGGATGGATAACACATACGTAGTTCTGAGCCAGATCAGGGTGGTTCCTCTCGATGCCGTCGTCCAATATGGTGACCACCACGTTCTTGCCGGTGTAGCCCCTCTGCCAGGCCGCCAGGATGTTCATCTCCGAGCGACAGCTGCCGCTCTTATCGTTGCAGTGCTGGAAAGAAACACGGACGACAGGCACCCAAACTTCTTTCTCTTGTCTCGTCAAAATGGAAACGATTCATTGTAGTGTACTTACAATGTACCACATGTTGGACCATTTGGGGTCGTTGAAATGAATGAAGGTTGGGTCACTTTGGGCAAACCTCTTTACTCTTTGTTTTACTACCTGCTGCTGAGCCCAGTCCACCTAAAGATGGAAATGGAAACAACACTATATTTCAATTTCAAGAGAAAAAAGAACCACGCAACCCTTACAAAAAAGCAGTCAAGTTTATTTTATGAAGTATACTTAAGCAAAGTTCAAGTATATATTTCCCAAGTAGACTTTCTGTAGTAAGTTTACTAATATCAACTAGTAGTATATAAGCACACTGCTTTAATACTTCTTGGGACTAAATTGGCCCACTTTTTAGTTTATAAAAGTATACTTTTAGGTGTACTTTAAGTGTAAGAAAAGTAGACTTTGAGTACACAACTAGTTTACATTTAAGTCTTATTTTGTACTACAACTATTACTATAAGTCGTTTTCTAGTTTTATACTTGTAAGTGTACTACTTCAATATTTCTTGGGACTAAATAGGCCCACTTTTTAGTTCATAAAAGTATACTTTTATGTGTAAGTATTGAACTTATAGTTTACTAGTTTTATACTGGTACAGTAGCCCACTTTTTAGTTTATGAAAGTGCACTTTAGTGTATATTCAGTAAACTACTAGTTAAATAGTTTTTATACTACAAGTATACTAACTTATACCTTTCTTAAGTATATCTTGATCAAAAGATTAAGTGCAAGTATTATCCAAGAATACTTTTCTGAATACTTGTCAGTATGAGCCATAAGTATACTGTTGTTAAGTATATCTCTGATAAGCACATAAAAAGTAAACTGAAAGTATACTCTCTTATTTTAAGTTTAAAATAAGTATACTAATAGCACACTTGAATAAACTTCCTTTTGGGAAGAGAACATGGGTCAATCTTTTTTAAATCACGAGAGGCGTACAGCATTTTCACACCACTATATAAAGAAATGGAACAAATACAGAAATGTGTGAACTACTCTAAACTATGACCAGGGTTGACTGGTCTGCTCGGAAGGCTTTAGACAAGAGGAAAATGTGACATGTGTTCATGTGAGGATATCTCCTCTGTTGTACATTTTGATTTCACTTGAGAGAAAGTGATCCGAGTCTCACCTTAGGATCCATATGGATGAAGCTGTGCGGGCCCTTCAAAGAGAACGCAGCTCTGCGAACCACTCTGCTGTGGTGGAAATGGTAATGGTCCTCCAGACTTCCTATCTGACCAAACACATCCAACAGCAACATCAAGACAATGACAACAACGACACTGAAACTCCTATCTATCTGAGCTGCTGTTATCTAAATTGTTTTTACACTGATGTGGTTTGAACTTTTAACCTCTTTTACCCGACGGACCCAGTACCGGTTCTCTGAGGTCTTACCTATCCATAGAGACCAAGATCATGCATATAGACCTGGTAGTTGTAGAGCTATTCTTGATTTATTTTGGATATATCTGTCTATGCATCTCCACCTTCCAACACCATAGGGCTTAAGAGGTTAAAATACAAACATAAACCACAAAGCGGTCTACATTAAAAACACATTTGGGCCATCTGTATATGATGTAACGGAATAAATATGCATGTTCTCTCTAGACTTTGGACCAAAAATGTGAGCAGGATTCTCAGCACATGTGCACAGCTGGCACACTGCAGTCACATTCTTCAGACTACTGTCTACTCTAAACCATTCCTCTTCTACATCTGTCTTCATCCTACCTCCTCCACAGACTGTAGGCCGATCCAGTACCACGTTCTAATAAGGCAACCTTTATAAAGGGTTAAGAAGGGGGTTTTTTTTGCATTTTTTTCAACATACTATAATATGACTTTTTTTTTCGACATACTATACTATGACTTTTTTTTGCATTTTTTCAACATAGTATACTATCACTTTTTTGCATTTTTTCAACATAGTATACTATCACTTTTTTGCATTTTTTCAACATAGTATACTATCACTTTTTGCATTTTTTCAACATATTATATTATCTTTTGTTTTTGCATTTTTTTCAACATACTATACCATCACTTTTTTTTTTTTTTCATCATACTATACTATAATTTGTTTTGCATTTTTTTCAACATACTATACTATCACTTTTTTTGTGCATTTTTTCAACATAGTATATTATCACTTTTTTTGCATTTCTCGACATACTATACTATTACTTTTTTTTTTTTTTTTAACATACTATACTATCACTTTTTTTGCGTTTTTTCAACATACTATGCTATCACTTTTTTGCATTTTTTCAAAATACTATACTACCACTTTTTTGCATTTTTTCAACATACTCTGACTTTTTTTGCTTTTTTTCCGACATACTACACTTTAACTTTTTTGTATTTTTTTTCTCATTTCTTTCAACAAACCTCATCCAAACAATATTGAGGTCTATAACCTATGTCTTAGATGTAGCCATTTTGATTATAGCTTGATTATAGTTTCATGTTTGTGAACACTTGATCTCACAAATAGTGTATTTCATACTACTTTACTTCATTCCACTATGTAACAAATAAGACATCCATAACAGCAGAAATAAACGGTGTCATTACCTGTCCAAAATTGATATATCCATATTTTGCTGCGATCCTATCAGCTTGTTCCTGACCTCCTGTGATCCTCACGGCCCAGTGGTTTGTATAAACGCTCCCCGACACCACTGATGGACTAATGGTTTCTACAGTTAATACCATGAAAAGCAAGAACAAAGTCATCCTGACTTCAAAGTTGGGAAAAGCAAAGTGGGGTTTTAGTTGGATCTGTGGATCAGTGAGCAGCGCAGCTGTTGGAGAAAGTCTGTCATAAATCCATCATGTTGTGGTTACGACACATCCCGGTGAACTTCACTGAAAACCACGGAGGGGCTGTGTGTTAAGAGCTCCCAGCAGCAGCAGCAGCCAGTGGCCCAGAGATCAGAGTAGACACACAGAGGATCAGATCAGATCAGATGAGCGCCCTCCTTCAATGGATGCTGCTGCTCTCACCTGCTCTGATTAGGTTTATGCAATTGATTATGTTATTTCTCTGAAGTTACTACTACTACTGGGCAGGTATTGGCCCTGCTTTGCTGATGTGTTTGAAGGTACAGTATGTGTCACTGACCAATGAATCACCTATTTCTACAAACACACTGAGGTTTTTAAGACCAATGTGAACAAACACTGAGCATGGATACATCAACGTGGCTGGTTTGATGTTAACCTATCAGAGATCATTATGCTTTGTACAGTTTTATAATATGTCTCACATGCTGCCCACTGGCTATGTGATAGAATTAAGGCTGTCCCGAATACCATTTTTTGGGGCTTCAAAGCTTCGGTGAGTAATATTCAAAGGTATTCGAAGCTTCGTAGCGCTGCTTCAAACACACCCGCACAACAAACAGCAATATCCGTCTGATAATAACCAATAATTCTTCATGTGGAATATGAATAATGTTGTGGGATTATTCCTTATTTCGTGAGCTATTTTGTGATTTATACTTATCATTTATATATATTATACCGTATATATATATCTATATCTATAGATATAGATATATATATACAGTATATGGTCGAAGCTTCGAAGCATTTGGGTCAGAATGAATAGAGGAAGATTTCAGACTTTATGACACTCTTCATGTATCTAAAGTGATGCCACATTGAAAACACTGACTGCTCTGACTGCGGCGTTGTCTTGACTCCGCTGCCATCTAGTGAAGAAAACACATAGAGACAGAGTGAGAGAGTAGTCCAACAGTTTTAGTTTATAATAAAAAAAACATTTGGCTCCAGAGGGGCTCCACCTCTCACAGGGTCACCATCACAATTGCTAAACACTAAATAATAATAATAATAATAATAATAATATTAATAATCTTTATCTATATGCACCTTTTAAAATGCATTTACAAAGTGCTTTACTATAAAAACAGAACACGTTTAAAACACAAGGATAACAAAATGTACTAAAAACCAATAACTTGCCTTTGTTTTCAGTTTATGAACTTAGTATTTTGACATAATGTCATTTTGTTATTATTTTCATCATTATTTTTATGTTCATTATTTTCCTGTTATGTTGGTGTGATTTTGGATGTGATGGAGGGAGAGCCTTTGTGTGTATGTCCTTGTTGATGTTGATTGTTTTATTGTTGAATTTATGTTTTTGTTTAATTTATTAACATTATTATTATTTATGTTGTTACCTTCCATGTTTTGTGCCCGAGGACCCCCTTGAAAACGAGATGATGCATCTCAAGGGGTTTATCCTCTAATAA
Source organism: Sebastes fasciatus (assembly GCF_043250625.1). NCBI lineage: Eukaryota > Metazoa > Chordata > Actinopteri > Perciformes > Sebastidae > Sebastes > Sebastes fasciatus. The sequence continues at coordinate 5,566,680 of NC_133796.1, read as the reverse complement.
TTTTTGAAATGAAAAAAAAAATACAAGTTTTTTAATTCAAAAGTTTAATACAATATAGAAAAAATAAGAAAAAAAAAGTTTCAAGATTTTTGTTACAAAAACTCATGGTAATATACTGGGAGCTGTGTGCCTCAATATACATAGTATTTTACTAGACTTGTTTTTTTTTCCTTCTCTTCCTCCTTCTCTGTACAATAGATAGAATACAGGAAAAAAAAAACTCCCTCAAAAAGCATGAACTTGTTTCTTCACTGCTAAAAAAAACTAGTTTGGGTTCTCGTGAAGTCTTTTGTTGTCATGTTCAGATTTTTCATTACAATTCTGCAAAAAATATTAAATAAATCATACATCAAATAAAATGTAAGGAAAGGAAAAGATGCATAAAAAATAAGAAAAAAATAAAAATTGAAAACAAACAAACAAAAAACATTCGTGGTCTGTTAAACTATTGGAATAAATTAAAAAACAACAACCTGCAAGTAAGTTAGCTTCACAGTGTCAGTCACCATGGTAACTGTTACCACGGTAACTCACCCAGAGCTACTCTTACAAGTCTCCAAGTTATCTCTCTTTCTGGAACTGAAAACCCAGAGTTTATCTCATCATCTCAGGCTTAACTAACTCAGATTTTTTTCTCTAATCCCGCATTTCTGAAACTGGTCTCTGGTTATCAAACTATAGCTATGTGTCCCTTTAATTAACAAAACCAGCCGGTTGCTATGCAACAGAATAACAACTATGGAGGGAATGTATGACCCGCCCTTCTCGGCCTCTGATTGGCTAGTACTTGTTGCGCTCGTTGATTTGATTGGTCAGGGTTTAGGCTCAGCCAATCAGAGGCAGAGGAGGGCGGGACATAGTAGGAAAATATCCCCAACCGAGCAGGCAGGATGGAGAACAAGCAAAATGCAGGTTTGTATCTTATTTACTAGTTTAAATGATCACGTTCAGATGATTTTGTCGCTGGACTTCTTGTTTCATTAATAAGTTAACTCTTGGCTGTGTTCCTGTCTGTCAGAGGTCATAGTATCAGATCTCCACAAGAAGATTAAAGCAGCTTTTGAGGCGTTTGACTACGAGTCCAACAGCACAGTGGATGTCAGGTGAGCATTTAAATCACAACAACTCAGAGCTTCAGACTCAGTTAATGTGAAGTTATGGATACACAAGATGGGATGTATTATAGGTGTAAAAACATGTTAATGGGATATTTGTATAGGTCTACAGGCTCTTACCTTTGTTAAGTCCATATTTGCAGTTGAAATACATTTAAACATAAGTAAATATAAAATGTAATGTAGCCTAAATTTAAAAGTAAATTTGTAATTTAGTTGATGGGAAAATTGAATGTAAACAGGATGTAGTGTGTTACAAGTAATATATGTAAACAGAGATGACAATATCTTATGCATAAATAACAAAAAGGCTAGTAAAATGTTGAGTTTGTGCTCCCATTTTAATGTTTTTATTTAAGTTACTATTAATTATTTATTTATATTAACCCCTAGCATGTTTTGTGTTTTATGTCACTTTTTCTTTAAAATGTATTTCATTTTTATGTTTGTTTTTAATTTATCCCTTTATTTCCTTTATATGTATTTTTTACCTATGTGTTGATTGAATAAAATAAAATAAATTATTAACAATTTTAGAATAAAGTTTATTGGAAAAAATAATAATAATATATATATATATAAATATAAATAATATAATTTAATAATATAAATAAATAATATATCTGAATATATATAAATATATATAATATATAAATATATATATATATAGGTGTAAACAGGAATGTAGTATGTATATTACTTCTCATCATGCATATACAGTACATACTAAATCCTGTTTACATTCAGTTTTCCCATCCCCCTCTTCAACTAAATTACAAATTTACATTTACATTACTGTTTTATATTTACTTGTGTTTATATTTATTTTAACTGCACTATGTTGTGCCTTAGATTATCATTTTGCTTTTACTTTTACTTGTGTGATTTCCCCTTTTATATATGTACATATTTTACTGATTATACTTACATGTAGTTAAATAGTGTGTCTAACCTGACGTTTGTGTTCCAGGGAGATTGGCACCATCATCTACTCCCTGGGTTGCTTCCCCACTCAGGCAGACATACATGACTTAATAGCTGAGGTCAGAACAGTGTTCACTTATATTTAGTTTATATTTTGGACGAATAACCGGTCAAACTCATCATCTGAGGCTTTCCTCAGGTGTGCAGTAATTAATGGGGACTTTCACTTTACATATATGAGTCATGCAACAATATCTGCTATACCTGGATACCATTGTATTGAAATGTGCCACCATATATTAGTTTTTGAAAATTGCACTTATTGTTTTTTGTTGTAGAACAAATTACTACTTACTATAAGGTGATGTTATGATCAGTTTTGTTAGAAACTTCTCAGCTTGTTGTTAAAAGGCCAAAAACTCAGCAGCTTCGTTCTGTTCAGCCAGATTGGAGAGGACCACACAGGATGCATCCATCTGGACAAGTTCCTCCCAGCCATGACCAGAGTGATGCTGGAGCACAAGTAAGACACGTCTATTATCTCCAAAGTATACTTTGCCAGTCGTGTTGTTCTGTATATCTAACTGAATTAACCCTCTGAGACCCACAAGAGACCCGTTTTTGCCTTTTTTTGGCGGCATACAGGGGGTCTTTAGGTGGAGATAGCAGGTCAACAGTAGATGTCACATATAAGTGATGTACATCATCTGAAAGCTGGCAACCTGAAGATTAATTTGAGATGAGCACTGTGTGTCAAGTTGTTCTAGTCACAAATAAACATGATTTATTTAATTATTTAATTGAAAATAAATTGTAAAAGTGTATAAGGGTTTAGAACATTATGATCGAAGTATATGATGTCTATTATGCATGCAGTATAAATGTGTCATTTTCGCGTATTCTAAAATGGTGTGTTGGAATATTTCTGCACACTGGGGTCCCTAAACAGTTTTGAATTACATAAATTGGGTATCACTGTAAAACTGAGACTCTTGTGGATCCAATGAGCCCAACTGTATTCATGTGTGATGATGTTAGTCCCCATAGGAGCCATTTCATTGTAGTGAGACCATTTTTTTAAACTTGACCTCACTGTATAAAATGACCTGTGGTGACCTCTAGGATAATTACAGCCTCATGAAACTTTACAACCACAAATTTGAGACCTAGGGCATTCAAAGGATGGATGGCTTTCCTAGCTTGATTGACAATAAGGGGGTTTCTGAGCAGTTTACACAACAGAAGTGTTCGCCATCCAATCGCCGAAAAATGCAAATCTTCTGCAGAAATCTCAAAATGTCAAAAGTTTTTGAAACCAAATCACAGCATAGCTTTTTCTATGGTGTTCCTCAAGGTCTTGGTGTCTTAATGTGGTATTTTGGAGGGATTATTGATTTTTATCAATTCTCGAGTGGTAAAAAAAATGGTGAAATTTAGCACCTAATCTGTGTAACAAATGGTATCAGCATAAACATTTCTGCAACTTTTGAGACATAATAGAGCATGGGAATGGAAATCATATACTTCTATCATAATGTTCTAAACCCTTATACACTTTTACAATTCCTTTGAAATAATTATTTAATCAATACATGTTTATTTCTGATTTATGACTAGATCAACTTGACACAGTGCTGGCGTGGAAGTTACTAATAGAGTATCATGTTTCATCACAGTGTTTTTTGGAATGCCATCATGACAATACTGGCAACAGACACAAATAACAATGATGTGTTTGTGTGCGTGCGTGCATCTGTGTATTAGGTTCCCTCCCATCACAGAGGACCTTCTGCTTCAGGCCTTTGAGGTGAGCTGTTTCCTTATATTCTCCAGTGTTGTGGTACCAGCGACTGCGCAGTTGGGTTGAGTCATGTAAAATTGGCCAGATAAGGTTGGAGCATCATAGCACTTAAAAACTTTACAGCCAATCACAATAACTGATCTTGCATTGTTGCTACAACACTAGTTGGCATGTCGTAACAATAGTTTTGATCGGTCTGAGATTGCTAATGTGGGCAGGGCATCGTGTTACATAAAGCATGTCAGAGAAATTGTATGGTAAGCATGACATGGCAAATTTCACTCATCACTAATAAGGATGATAAATCAATCATAAGTAAGCTTACAAACAAAGCATGTTTATGAGCAATGTTTTGACAGGCTATTTCAAATAAAAAAGTTGATATTTAATGGTCTTATAAACCATTTACCAAAAAGTGGCCCATTTTACCTGAGTCAACCCTATCTAAAAAACAGTGTTAGTTACTGATATTTGTTAAAGCATAAAGGCAATAACTCTGTGTTTCCAGGTCCTGGACAAAGAAAAGAAAGGGTACCTGGAGCTTGAGGAGCTGACAAAGTACATGACACAGGAAGGTAAAGAAGAAACTCTCCGTTCTTAAAGAGAGATTTGTTAGTGTGGTGAAAAGCAGATCATCTCATAGATGTGTTTTTGTGTGTCTAACATTCCCCTTACTTCCACAAATCATCCTATAATATAATATGTGACACATGGCTGTGTTGTGTTTAAACCAGGTGAGCTGTTCAATCAGGAGGAGATGGAGGAGATGCTGACGGCGCTCGCTGACCCTGACAAGAACCTCATCTATTATAAAGACTTAATCGACCAGCTGACCACCGACTCTAACATTTAGATAATTTCCGTGTGTGTGTGTGTCTGAATAACTGTTAGAAACACAAAAGTCTGTGTGTGTGTTTGGTGTTTGTGTTCATGCCTGCATGCTCTTAATGCGGGCTAGTAGTTCAGATATGGTGTAATAAATAAATGTACATACAGTATCTCAGTCCTGACTTTGTGTTTCCAGAATTGTCTTTCAATTCAGATAAAGTACTGTTTGCTCAAATTGACAGATTTGGGAAAATGTATAAATGCAGGAGAAGTCCATTATTTAGCTAAAACATTTTATTTTTGGAATTTATTTTGGATCTGTTTTGATACCAAAAACCAAACGAAGGTCCCTCCATGAATCGAAGGACCGCCTGATGTTGATCCTAGTTTCCCCCCCCGACGTCGGTCATGTTCCTGTTTTGCAAGTTGGGCTTCCCTAGATATCTAGGGTGTCTACTTTATTCTCATAATATTACGACTTTTTTTTCTCGTAAACTTCTGACTTTATTCTCATAATACGACTTTTTGTCTTGTAAACTTATGACTTTATTCTCATAATATTATGACTTTATTCTCGAAATCTCAGAATTTTTTTCCCCCCTCAAATAATACTCTGAAGCACATACTTTTATTTTGAAGGATGCAGGGTTACTTCCTCTTCCGGGACTCTTCCTGGGAAGGTAAACATGTTCTCAACTCTTTGTAGTTTCACTGTTTATGTCCTAAATGTGAGGTTAAAACTACTTAAAAACACATTCAAAGTCATCGTATTAGCATTGTTAAGCGTTAGAGTTTCCATGTTATTTATTTTCATGCATTAATTATGATATATATGCTATAATTAGAGGAGAAGTGTGTCGAGGCTGGTGTGTGTCGCAGAGCTGCAGTGTAGCTCAGCACACTAGAGTGTACTGTTGAGTCTGTTTACCTGCATGGAGCTCTTAGTGATCATGAATGCAAGAGAGACCCTGTGAATGTTTTGCTTCTTCACAACTACAGGTATGTGGGTTTATGCATGGCTATTTATTTTTTTTCAAATTATTTTTCTGATGGAAAATGCAGTTTGTTAGATTAATTTAATTATATAATTTGCAGTTTATTATTTTATTATTTACTTTCTCTTTGCTCTGGGACTTTTACTGGGAAGGCGCTGAAAGCATGAATCAGAGTCTAAAATTAATTTTGTTTCCTCATATGCCACTGGGGCAGGTCACTGAACATTTCTACAATTTTTTTGTCTGCCACTTCTGAAATCTATGTTGAACGCTTTAGATTTGTAAACACTGGAGCTGTGCATTGACAAGAATCTGGTGATACGATACCTATCATGATACAGGTGTTACGATTCAATATATTGTGATATATTGTGGTACTGTAAGCAAGGCGATATATCGTGATTTTTAAAAAATCTAATTTTAGGAAAACAGTATAAAGAACACACCACCATATGCATACAATCTGAGTACTTTAAAAAAAAAACATTTTTATGCAATCAGAACAGTGGGATCTGCATTTGAATTTCTCTTTGCAATTAAAATAATTATATGTAATTAATATATATATTGATTATAAATCAATACAGGGCTTTTGAGAAAAATTGTGATACATAATATTGCAATATATATATATATATATATATATATATATATCATAATATTTTCAGTATTTTCTTCCACACCTAGTCAACACTGAGTCAGTGGTAAGAGACAGTAGAAATATGGATAAAGTAACTTTAATCACTGACTATTTTTTTTTTGCTTTTTAAAAATAATATTTCTTAATATATAATAATAATAATAATAAATACACTTTATTTATATACCACTCTTCTAAACAAGGTTACAAAGTGCTTTCAGAAAAACAAAACAAAAAACAGCAAAAGCAATAAATCAGCAAATAATAAAATACAACAGAGGGATTATAAAAACAAGAAACATCTGGGGATAAAATACAATTTAAAAAGAAGAATAAAATGGCCAGAGAGGGATGATAAAAGCCAGCCATGGTGGCAGGTGACCTGAAATCTTTACCTGCCACAGCCAACATTGACCCTGTATTAGGCAGGTGGCAGGTGCTAATTTCATTCCCTGTCATGAATGCAAGAGAGACCCTGTGAATGTTTTGTTTCTTCACAACTACAGTTGCTGTTGCTGCTGGTGGGAAAATAAACTGCTCAAAGACCATCTCAGGAAGTGTGTCCTTACCTTATACACAACACAACGCAGATTCAGACCCATTACACGTGCATGACATCACATCCTGGAAAAAAACATCCTGCAACCCAGAAAGTCGTTGAATGTCTCGTTTTTTAGGTTAAGTTACAACCTGTTCACACATTGGCAATAAAAACGATCAAAAAAACATATATACGTGTAAAAACGTACATACAGTTCCTTTAAATGCACTTTTGGGAGTTACCCCTAATTCCAAGGGGCAGTCTCAGCCATATCAAAGCCAATCATTTGAAAATTAAAGCAATTTAAAATGTGAAAACAGTGTCTGACAAGTGAATATGGTGTTAAATCTATATGGTACAAGTTCATGATAAATATTCTAGGTGTATTGAAACCAACTGTCCAAAAGCATGATGTACCTCGCTCCAGAAAATCCTTCCCAACCTACGACAATAAAAGAGTATTCCTCTGATATCATTACATTTAGTATCAGGGATATTACTGTCAACATACTGTGAATATATGGCTGTGGCCGAGGTTGGGTGTGAAGAATCAACACAATGCATTTAGAAATTCACCCAAATCCAGCACCCTGTGAAGCAGATGTGTTTTTGAATATTTGTTCACTTCCTGACCGGGCACCGTAGGGGGCGCTGGTGTTCTCTGCCTTATCGGTGACTCATGTCTCTGGGACTGCCAAGTACTCTTGTGTGGAGTCACGTAGAGCTGTTCAAGACAAGAATGAGGAAAAAAACAACAACTTACATGTCTTTAAAAGTAATGAACACTTAATTTTATAAATTGTATCACAGATGTTTGTGTTAACCAAGCTCAAAGCCGCATTTATTGATTATTTTTCTTTGGCCACGACATTTATTAAGTTGTTATTTTGAATGTGTTAGCAAACAGTTGCCAAACTAGAAATACATAAGGAATCCATTGTTACCAACCATGTCATAATAGCTTGTTGTGAAGGAAGTTAAATAACACTCCAAACTTATGCAAAATTTTGACGAGGAAAAACTGGCATGACCATTTTCAAAGGGGTCCCTTGACCTCTGACCTCCAGATCAGTGAATGTAAATGGGTTCTGTGGGTACCCACGAGTCTCCCCTTTACAGACATGCCCACTTTATGATAATCACATGCAGTTTGGGGCAAGTCATAGTCAAGTCAGCACACTGACACACTGACAGCTGTTGTTGCCTGTTGGGCTGCAGTTTGCCATGTTATGATTTGAGCATATTGTTTTATGCTAAATGCAGTACCTGTGAGGGTTTCTGGATAATATCTGTCATTGTTTTGTGTTGTTAATTGATTTACAATAATAAATATATACATATATTTGCATAAAGCAGCATATTTGCCCACTCCCACTTTGATAAGAGTATTAAATACTTGACAAATCTCCCTTTAAGGTAAATTTTGAACAGATAAAAAAATGTGTGATCAATCGCAATTAACTATTTTAATCAATTGACAGCCTTAAATAAAAGATAATTCAAATAAACGGTACTTTTTCCAAAACATAACAGCATAATGTATCAAACAAGGATGTGAAATGATAAAACCATGGGCTATGTGTGTAAAATCATCTTGATAGTTTATTATAACTGACATCTATTTAATGTATTTCTAAATGTCTCACTCTCCGAACAGTCAAAACAAATAGTTTTACCTCCTGATGCAATATTACCGCAGGGTTGCTATACGAGGCAACGGCGTTGCAATACTGCTCAGCCTCATAAACATGAGCAAAGGCCTACACTAGAACTGAAACATTCACACATATACTGTATGGCACTGAGATATACTACCTACTTTCTGTATTACTCTTTAACAGATACAGTACAATACACTGCCACATCCGCATGCTGATGTCGACTTCAGCTGCTCTACATGACAATTATGAACATGCACACACAGCACAGCATCCTCACAAGATGATTTAAGTGAGTCCACCTCAAATCAGCCCATCTGATACAACACCAACTTTATTCATTAAATTTTTTATCTCCCCAGGAGATCATGCGTTCGGTTGTGTGTCTGTCTGTCCATGGCTAATCTTGAATACTGCTGGACCCATCAGCCTGATATTTTCTGTGGTAATTTCTGGCAATTTTCAGCCCAGTCTCCCTGAAAAAAATATTGGCCTTGTACGTTTCAGCAAACCAGGGATGCGTTGAATGTCGAAGTTTTTTCATTCGGTCAGAGCGAGTGACGTAGTTTAAATAGCAGTAAGGTAGGTGGATGGGTCCTAAATCTAACTATAGTGTTTTTGTTGGGTTGTTACGGTTGTTACCTTATGTTGTTATGTTACGTCCCATTTAGGTCTAGGGGTAAGGAAAGCAACATGAGCCGATGGTATCAGGCGTAAAGTAGCTGTTTATTGTTAAATGACAGAGGATCATAGCGTGGAAGAGTGACAGGCGTCTTTAACACCCCATCTCCCTTACCATCAACGCCCCAATCAGCGTATGCGCCAGCTGCACGGGGAGTTTCTCCCTCAGGAAAGCTACTGTTACCCACAGCTTCACTCAGAGCACCATGGTCCTGCACAGCCACCTTAGGAGGCGAAGCCGGCAAATCAAGAACCCTCAGTTCCACCAATTTGCCGACTAGTTGAGCCTTAAGCTCTTTTTTTTAACAACTGTTTAGAGAAAGGTTAAAGGGAGCCATCATCTAATCAACAATTAGGTCACCTACAGAATGACAAATTTACTGTGATTGTCCACAAACAATTTAACAACTACTATTAGCTTGGGAATTGGTTACAATTATCCCAGACGAGCCCCCATTATGTTACGTCCCATTTAGGTCTAGAGGTAAGGGAAGCAACATGAGCCGATGGTATCAGGCGTAAAGTAGTCGTTTATTGTTAAATGCACAATTTAAAATGATAGAAACAGGCTGCAGGCAATTTACCAACAAGTTGCAGCAAACACAAGTGCTGACAAAATGTAACTTAGGAACGGGCTTCTAATGGCGCCGAAATCAATAACTTAATAAAACAAAAACGACTGCAAACTTGAAATAAGAATCACAGCTGAGCTGGCAAAGAACTAAATATAAACAAGAAATAAAACCCTATTTTAATTGCTCTCAACACTAATAAACAAAACACACGAATGGCAGCCACCTCTTAAACTAGTGCATTACACAGAGGAAAAGACTATCCAACTAGCACATTACTATGTGACCTACAACAGGGCCCATATATCTTGCGGCCAGTAAAGAGCCGTGGCAATGCATTCAAAAGCACAAAAAAATGAATCCACTTCGTTCTCTCTAAATGATGGCACCAAAGATATGTGTTTACTTACGTCAAACGAATTATGAGGTGAACCAGCAGAAACAGAGGGCGCATTTGCAGACACAGCGAGAGCCTCGGACAGGTGCGCTTCTCTCTGGGAGTCAAGCTCAAGCTGACGCAGCTTGATGGCTTTGTCTGCTTTGATTTCCAGTCGTTTCAATTCCAACTGGTAGTGTGCTTGTCGGACCTGTGCCTTTTTCCGAGGATCGATTTGGAGGCGTGCCAAACGCACTTTAAGACGGGCCTCATCGCGAGATCCCGCTGAAGAAGATGACAGAGGATCATAGCGTGGAAGAGTGACAGGCGTCTTTAACACCCCATCTCCCTTACCATCAACGCCCCTATCAGCGTATGCGCCAGCTGCGCGGGGAGTTTCTCCCTCAGGAAAGCTACTGCTACCCGCAGCTTCACTCAGAGCACCATGGTCCTGCACAGCCACCTTAGGAGGCAGAGCCGGCAAATCAAGAACCCTCAGTTCCACCAATTTACCGACTAGTTGAGCCTTAAGCTCATTTTTTAACAACTGTTTAGAGAGGGAGAGATTTGGAAGTGATTAGCGATAATTAGCAAGTCATCTTTACGACTTATCAATTTGTTCCCAAGTGGGATGAGCTACGAACCGTTCCAGGTCAAAGGGAGCCATCATCTAATCAACAATTAGGTCACCTATAGAATGACAAATTTACTGTGATTGTTCACAAACAATTTAACAGCTACTATTAGCTTGGGAATTGGTTACAATTATCCCGGACGAGCCCCCATTATGTTACGTCCCATTTAGGTCTAGGCATAAGGGAAGCAACATGAGCCGATGGTATCAGGCGTAAAGTAGCCGTTTATTGTTAAATGCATATGATAGAAACAGGCTGCAGGCAATTTACCAACTGAGCTGGCAAACAACTAAATATAAACAAGAAATAAAACCGTATTTTAACTGCTCTCAACACTAATAAACAAAACACACGAATGGCAGCCACCTCTTAAACTAGTGCATTACACAGAGGAAAAGACTATCCAACTAGCACATTACTATGTGACCTAAATGCTTCTCTTTAGCCCAGTTCCAACCAAATAACAAATGCTTCTATATTACAAAGTTAACCACACACAAAGAAGCAACGAGGTGGACTGATCAAGCGTAATCACAGCCACACTTGTTGTTCATCTCCGGTCATCTTTTAAACGATTCGGCCAGTTCCCGCCCCGGCCGTGGAGGGGTAGACACAGTGGTGACGTATCGGAGGCAGGACCACAAATGGCGGGAAACTGAGGTATCCACCTGAGGGCGGTCCGGAGGCGTGGCCCTGAAGGGGATCCCCAGACGTGACGTCATCTCGGTGAGGAGGCACAGCAGAGCGCACCAAAAGAATAGGAGCAAAAGAGAGAGCGCAGCACAGCAATATACAACAATAACAATATCGAACGGTCACTCTAAGACCGTAACATGTTACATTACGTTGTTATGTTGGTATACCCCCGCAACAACATAGTCGGGGGTATATAGCACTCCGCGTGTCCGTCCTTCCGTCCGTTTGCATGTCATACTTTCATTTCCGGAGCAGAACTCGGAAACTATTTAACTTAAGAACTTCACATTTGGTATGATGGTTGACAGTGTGGTCTAGTTGTGCCTTTTGGGGGTTAGAAGTCCAGGGTGCCCAAAATTTGGAAATTTTGGCCAAAAACTGAGATTTTTCGACTTCTATTGAATTCAATACTTTTATGTCAACCCACAGTTGATTGGAATTTGTTTCGGTGCAGTGCTCATTAAAAACAAACTAAAGCACACACATATAAAAAACAAAAAACAATGTACATAGGAGACAACCAGATGCATTTATACAATCATTCAAACCAATAAGATCCTAAAATGCTAAAATACTGTGAAGAGCCTTGTGCTATTGCAACTTCCCCTAATGTGTCTAGTGCAAGGCATTCCTAAAGTGTGTGTTGACTGGAGCTTAATTTCCTCCTATGCATTAGAGTTTAGGTGCCTAATAGCCTCAGGGTACATGCTGTTCCTCAGGCGGTATGTTCTACGTGTCTATGTGTAGGACATCTATTTTGTTCAGGAGCAGAACTCGAAAACTATTTAACTTAGGAACTTCAAATTTGGTATGATGGTTGACAGTGTGGTGTTGTTGTGCTTTTTGGGGGTTAGAATTCCAGGGTGCCTAAAATTTCAAAAATTTTGGCCACCCTGGACTTGGGGAAGGTGAGCTAGTAACAAGCTAGATTGTGCTCAATAGACTAATTCCATTAGTTCCAAAAAGGGCGAAACCTTTGGCCCTACTTTAGTAGGGATCAAGCAGTGAGTGGGGGTATGTGAGCCATGCTCACTTTTGCCTTGTCGGTTCAGAAATGTCACCATTCAACCTATCCATGGTTTGCAGAAACATCCAATGCCAACATTTTTTCTGACAACTGGGTTGCAATTTTTGAAAAAAACTTTTTTATTAACTATAAAACCTATTTTATGCCGTCATTGACTGCTGATTCCTCTTAACCGGCTTTGAGTGATCAACAACTGCTAGGCTCACACACAAGTCTTACCTAGTCTGTTGCAGGCCACATTTTGACCTTTGTTGTGACTTAAAAACTGTTGTCTATAGAAAAGTTTGGGTTCATTTTGAACTGGAGGATCTGCAGATTAATTCCATACCCAATATGTTATGATCCACTAAAATAAATCCCCCATTTTTGTTATCTTTCGAGGGGAGATGGAGACACACCTGGCGAAGATCTGCACCCTACTGAGTGCACTTTTCTAGTTAAGTCATAGGTTGGGTTTCAATAATACTTATCCAGTGGTTAACTTCTATATACCCTGACTCCCACAACACAATCTAAATCTAAATGCAGCTGACTGTTGCTAGAAATGATTCAGGCTGCAAATATAGTTTTCCTCCATGAGGATGTGACTTTCTGGTTCTAAAGAACAACTCTGCTGACTTCAATAGACCTGGACATGATGCAGATCTTGTAATTATCAACTGTCACATAATTGCTAGACAGTTCACAATTACAGCATACTGAAGTCATGACTACTAGAAAAAGTGATTCAGTTTTCTTCTTTAATTCGGAGAGTGTGTAACGTGCACCGGTGCACCAGTCCTCAAGCTGTCGCACTTCCTTTCCTGTATGATGACTGATTGTTTTTAGTGGTGAGCCCCAGTAATTTTCCCTTTATTGCCTGGTTAAATAGCTGATTGGAGAAGTAGTCCAGAATTTTCCTGTCTTCTAGATCAAAAGAGTCAACACTTCTACTACTTTCTACAGAAATAAACCTAATATGACAAAGCCTATGCAGCATTTTTACTCACTTCAATAAAACAAACAGTACAAGCAAGAAGCATTTCTGTCTTTTCCTGGAGCAAGGTTGATATCTGGCTTCATTTTCTTAGAAAAGCAGTTTATATAAAGAGGAAACTACTCTGAGAAATGTTTTGGTGGTGACGTTTTTGAAATCTTAGATTAACACACTTTGTTTCCTTCTCGTTTATCTGAAATCTTTGTGGTTTAAACTAAGTCTGTGTGCAGTTTCCTTGGAAAGTATTCAGACACTTCTACTAAATAACGAGTAATACTGCAATATACAAAATGCAAGTAAAAGCCCAGCATTAAAAACTTTACTGATGTACAGAAATACTATAAGCCAAATATATAAATATACTCTAAGTATCAAAAGTAAAGGTGCTCATTATGGAAAATGCCCCCTTTCATGCAGTGTTATACACATTAGAGCATTGGAGTATTATTATTGATGCATTATAATGTTAACAATGGTCCAGGTGGAATAGTCTGTATGCATAAACATGTACTGTACATGTAGTTAATATTGTCAAAGGTACAACATTTCTCTCTAAAATACAGTGGAGTAGTACAGTATGGAAAAACTCAAATAAAGCACAAGTACCTTCAAATAGTACTTTAATAGAGTACTCCACCACTGTGAACAGTCCAGATACAGAACCAGATCTTACACTATTCTTTATTATTTTGTTATTATAAGCGAGTAATATACATTGATTATGACTTATAATATATGACCAGGTATGAAGAATTCGTTTGCATTCAATATTTTCTTTTGTTACACCAAATAAATGACCATAATCAATAAATATGAATTGTTTTACTCAAATCTGAGCCCTTACTCTGGAATAATAAGAACTAGGGGAGATCTGAGAAAAGTACCAGAAACATTTGTGAGTACTTGGTAGTGATGGCTAACGTGTGATTAATGTTGTGTGTTGTATATTTTTAGTGTGTTGTTTTCTCTGATCATTTTAAACTGTGTAACATGTCATTGATTATTAGGAAAAGTGCTCTATAAATAAAATCGAATATCATTGTTATTATTATAAGGAACTCTCTATTGTTAGTGCTTCACAATAGGATATTTTTAAAGAGTTCCTTTACACAAAGCAAATGCATGTGTTGTATAAGATAAGTACTGCCTGAATTACATCGTCGCTCTCAGGTCACGGTGTACTCTTACCAACACGGAACAAAAACAATATGTTCCTTTTTCCGTGTTGGCAGGTTTAGTAAGTCAAACAGGTTTGACACCTCAGTCAAAGCCATGAGTCATTGTTACGGCTTTTCCCGCTGGTGGTAAAAACCAGTTTTATAACACTAATGTTTGTTGCATGGAATGGAAAGAGACACCCTTCAACAGGCATGTTGAAGGGTGTGTATTGTTCACTCAGTCTAGGGACTTTTTTACTTAGAGGTTTAGGAAAATACCAGTCTAACAAGGTTCCAGTGAAAACCTAACACCATTTTATTGTGAACCACTGTGTCCTATTATAAGCAGATACATTTATTTAAAAACTATATTTTTTTGTCAGCCGATTAAAATAGTTATTCACGATTAACCGCAAATTAATCACATATTTTGTTATCTGTTCAAAATGTACCTTGAAGGGAGATTTGTAAAGTATTTAATACTCTTATCAACATGGGAGTGGGCAAATATGCTGCTTTATGCAAATGTGTGCATATATTTATTATTGGAAATCAATTAACAACACAAAACAATTACAAATATTGTCCAGAAACCCTCACAGGTACTGCATTTAGCATAAAAAATATGCTCAAATCATAACATGGAAAACTGCAGCCCAACAGGCAACAACAGCTGTCAGTGTGTCAGTTTGCTGTCTTGACAAGAGGCTCGTTCGAGATGAGCCAGGCCTGCACAGAATAGATCACCAGCATTCGCCGCGCAATGCATGCCGGTTAGATTTGTGTCCGACTTGATCCCGACTTGCCCAGTTTCTCTCCATCGACTGCAAGGCACAGGGCATTATGGGAAACGCCTGGCTGTCGCCTGATCAAAGAGCTGATTGGCTCTTAGTTTTGACAGCAAACACCACGTGTTGTAGAAAGTCACAACTTCCTGTGTAATTTTAATATTTAACGTCTCATGTTGTGCAATTAAGGTTTCATCTGTTAACAAAAGTATCTTCTATGGTTGATAATAATAATTATAATAATTGAGATCAATTATAAGCACTTATCAAAGAGACTGCTCATTACAAAGTGCTTTCCAAGGCAGTCATAAAAATAATAAAGGATTGAATCCAATGCCAGATTCACGCACATTTCCACATATATTTATAAACAAATCTAAATAAATCCCAACGTGGTCTGAAAAGTACAAGTGTCCTACAGATCGGATCTAACAGGATGAAACTATCTCTCTGAATTCCTGTAAATTCTTTGAAGGCTGCTGGAAACGGTTGCAAACTGTCCATCTTGACCACAGCTTTTCGTCCCCTCCCCCTGCTGCTGCCGCCTGATCTCGTTTACTTTCGAGGCGAGGCGCAGTTTATTTCCAACGAGCCTTATGACTTGCCCCAAACTGCATGTGATTATCATAAAGTGGGCGTGTCTGTAAAGGAGAGACTCGTGGGTACCATAGAACTCATTTTCATTCACATATCTTGAGGTCAGAGGTCAAGGGACCCTTTTGAAAATGGCCATGGCAGTTTTTCTTCGCCAAAATTTAGCGTAAGTTTGGAGCGTTATTTAGCCTCCTTCGCGACAAGCTAGCATGACATGGTTTTCTAGTTCCATATGATACCAGGATCTTCACTCTGACTTTAAAACTGAGCCACAGCGCTCAGAGGGTAGAGCAGGTTGTCCACCAATCGTAAGATCGGTGGTTCGATCCTCGGCTCTTCCGGTCACATGTCGAAATGTCCTTTAGCAAGAAAGCCTAACCCCAAATTGCTCCCGAAGGCTTGGCCGTTGGTGTGTGAATGAGTATTTAGATGAAATCCTGAAGGGCAGGTTGGCACCTTCATGGTAGCATCTGCCATCAGTGTATGGATGTGTGTGTGAATAGGTGAATGCTAACATAGTGTAAAGTGCTTTGAGTGGTTGGAAGACTAGGAAAGTCTATTTACCATTTACCTATGCATACATGTAATTTATGTATGTATGTATACACCGATCAGCCAATAGGCACCCTGACCAGTCTGTGGCTACGCAGCACCATACGCAACAAACTGCGATGCACTGTGTGTTCTGACTCCTTTCTATCGGAACCAGCATTAACTTTTTCAGCAGTTTGAGCTCCAGTAGCTCTTCTATTGGATCGGACAACACGGGCCAGCCTTCGCTCCACACGTGCATCAATGAGCCTCGGGTCTGACCTCGTCGCCGGTTCACTGGTTTTCCTTCCTCGGACCACTTTTGGTAGGTCCTGACCACTGCAGACCGGGAACATCCCACAAGAGCTGCAGTTCTGGAGATGCTCTGACCCAGTCGTCTAGCCATCACAATTTGGCCCTTGTCAAAGTCACTCACATCCTTACGCTGGCCCATTTTTTCTGCTTCCAACACAAAGTTCAAAATGTTCACTTGCTGTCTAATATATCCCTCCCCCCCCACTGCCAGGTGCCATTGTAACGAGATAATCAATGTTATTACTTCACCTGTCAGTGGTCTTAATGTTATGGTTGATCGGTGTATGACTACCACAAATGTATAAAACTTGCATTCATACAGTACATACATACATAAATGCATGCCTACATGGTTATATACATACATGCATAGGCATACATACATACATACATACATACATACATATGATGTATGTATGTATATATGTCTATCATAAATGTATAAAACTTTATTTTATATTTTATTTATGTTTATATTTTAGGCCTTTTAATAGTTAATGAGCATTGAGTATGACAGCATCATTCATCATTTATCATAGTCAGTCAAACATTTCCAAATTTCCTCCAGAAGTCCTGACAAATAATTAGATTCAGTCAAGACACATGACTTCTGTAAAATCAGCACGTAAAGAGTGAAGTGCTCAGCAGAAAAGGAATTCTAGGTGTAAACATGTTGTCATTCTGTGAAAGATGGCATGATAACATCATTTCTTGAGTCACTTTCTCATGAATTTAAGTGGCGCTCCCTCCCTTCCCTTCTCTTCTTGTAAAATGGGTTTGTCTTACAGCATAACTTACGTTGGGAAGTCCCACTGCGTCACCAAGACATGTCACCAAGGCTGAAGCCTTTATAAGTGCTTCTGCATTGCTGCTGTCTCATCAGACAAACAAGACAAACACATGTCTCACACCGACAGAGACGTGGAACTATCAGCAAAAACACAACAGGACTCTTGTTTACTTGTTAACTAAACCCAAAGATACACCATGGTGGACCAGCTTTCATTTGCCCAGGATAACCGGGAGCGGATCCACGCCGTGGAGAACTCATTTGGGCCTTTGGGAAAGCCCCTGTCCATGCCGGGACGGGTTCTTATCGGAGAGGGCCGGCTGATGAAGATGAGCCGCCGGGGGCCACAGCCTAAAGTCTTCTTCCTCTTCAACGATGTGCTGGTGTACGGCAGCATCATCCTGAACGGCCGTTGGCACAAAAAACAGAAAATCATCCCTCTAGGTGAGCAACTCATCTGCTTCTGCTCATCAACACTTGATCCAACTTGACAAAAAACTCTCCTGAGGAGAAAGATTAGGCTTAATTGTTTCATCATTTTTAAGGTTTTGAAATGCTTTGACTGTAAAAAGTGAACAAGAATTAGAACTAAGGGTGAAAACAGTTCACGCTGAAAGCCAGTTGGCTGTGGGCTACTCTGATTACATCTCTGTAAGCTTGCAGCTACAGGCAGTGACATTGTTTAGATGACATTATGAAACAAAAGATTAGATGACATTATGAAACAAAAGATAGCTGTAATCTTTCAAAAACAAACTGTTAACTGGGAAGTTCCGTCATGTCTCACTTTTCTTGACTGCTTGTTTACCATTCAATAGTGTCCATATCTTTATTACCTTGTCTTAAAATGCAATTTTTTTCATAATTTCAGAGGACATCCAGCTGGAGGACTTGGAGGACGGGATGAAAATGCGGAACCAATGGTTGATCCGCACACCACGCAAGTCCTTCTACGTGGCAGCCGACTCAAACGAGGAGAAGCGAGCTTGGATCGAACACATGGAGAACAGCCGGTCCAGTCTGCTGCAGAGCACTGGCTCCAGGCCCGGGTCCACCTTCGCCGTCACCTGGATCCCTGATCGGGCCTCTGCGGTCTGCATGCGCTGCTCCGACAGGTTCTCCGTGACCCAGCGGCGACACCACTGCCGAAAATGCGGCTTTGTGGTCTGTGGCGCTTGCTCCAAGACGCGGGCGGTACTCAGCCACATCCACCCGACTAAGGTATTGAGGGTCTGCATCATGTGTCACTCGAGTCTTTCGACGCTGGACGCCGAAGAGGTGACTCGTCTGAGGGGAAACAGCACAGAGAAGATGGGCTCAGATGAAGATGACGTGGAGGGATTCAGTGAAGAAGAGGAGGCAGAGGAGCAGATGGAGGACCATGATCCCAGCATGTGGATGAACTCCCAGATGGACTCCCTGTCCACCTATGTCTACTTAAAACCAGAGCATGTGAGGCCCCAAATATAAGCACATCAAGAGTGCTGTAGCAGAAACAACCCTGTGTTGGACTTTGGGTCTTTCTTTAACATGGACACAATACTACTGCAGCTTTGTGCAGTAGGAGCAAGTTAAAAGACATTCTCACTCCGTCATAAACATGACAAGACAATAACGTATTAAGTTGAAGAATTTTGTACAGTATATGTATTTATGTGTATTTATTGATGTGAATACTTTGTCTTTTCACATTTTTCTGTTTGTGGGAACACTATTACTGTGAAGTTGTCGCTTGATTTTCTCTGATAATGTGGTCAAAGGATTTTGACGAGAACACTTGAGGTCAGCCTCAGTCTGCCTTACTAGATCTTTATTTAAGTCTGATTTCAGTCACTTGTAAATATGTCAGTGTTTGTGTACATGGAATTGTTTGGACTTAAACCACATTAAACATGATAAAGCCTCATAAAAAGAGTTTATAGTTATCAATCCTTCAAGAATATACAACAGATCTTTCCTAGAAGTGATCATGGATTCTGACTGTAGCTGTAATACACATCAATAAACGTGTGTGGACTGTAGTAAATCCTACTTATTATCAGTAATGCTGGCAAATATTATTTCAGCCACTGTGGAGATACTGTACACTATGAACTTTTATGGACTTTATTTGGCACTGTTATCAAAGCCAAGTAGCAGCTAGGAAGTTTACACAGCATTTTACCTTACTCTTTTCTCACTTAGACTAACTCCCTCTTTACTTGCATAACTCAGTGATCTCTAGCTCATTGGTGCCAAATGCAGCAGCTAGGCTAATTGTTGGTCCCACATCACCCGGATTCTTGGCTCCCTTCATGAGCTACTAAACTTTGGAACAGCCTTTCCTGTTCCATCAGATCTGAATCTGTGGTTTGTTTTAAGCCACTGCTGAAAATTCATTTCTATATGTTAACCTTTTTAAAAACTCACTGTTTTGGAGGAAACAGGAAGAAAACCAACCCACAACATCATGTTATTTTATACTAGTTGGCTACTTGGCTGTACTTCCTTTGTTATTATTAAACAAAAGAACACAGATTCAGTATACATGGGATAGTATAGAAATAGAACACCAGTAAAAGACCCAGGGGTAAAAAAAAAGAGAAAAAGTCATAGTATGACATAAAAAAAGTCATAGTATAGTATGCCATTAAAAAAGTATCACAAAAAGTAACATAAAAAGTTATAGTGTAGTAAGCCATAAAAAGTTATAAAAATGTCATAAAGTTGTTATAAAGTATGCCATAAAAATGTAATGTGAAGCTCATAAAAACTCACAATATATGTCATAAAATGGCATAGTATACTATGAAATTATAGTATAGTATGTCATGAAAATGTCATAGCCAGTTATAATAAATCTCATAGAATAGTAAGCCATAAAAAAAGTCAAAGTAGAGTATGTGATTAAAAGTCATGAAATATGTCATAAAAAACGAATAGTATAGCAAACCATAAAAATTCATGAAAAATGTTATTGTATTTTATACCAGAAAAATCTCATAGAAAAAAGTCATAAAAAGTTATAGATTTGTAAAACTGTCGTACAAAAGTCATAAAAAAGTCTTAGTATAGTATGTCATAAAAATGTCATACAAAAGTTATAAAACTGTCATAGTATAGAATATCATAAGAAAGTCATACAAATGTCATAAAGTCCTACTATAGCATGTCATATAAAAAACATTGTAGTTTATTGTTTATGAAGGTTCTCAATCATCCAGGTCATGGTATCTGAGTAAGGGTTAAATCAGCAGCAACTGGACTTGGTTCATTGTAGTTTAGTATGTCTTAAAAATGTCTTACAAAAAATATTAAATAGGATATCATGAAAAGTCATACAAAAGTCATAAAAATGTCAACATGTAATACGTCATATAAATGTCATACAAAAGTTATAAAAATGTCATAGCATAATTTAATATGAGAAAATCACAAACAATTCACAACATAATATATCATAAAATAATGTCAGAGTATAGTATGTCATAAAAATGTTACATTGTAACACAACATTCATAGTATAGAGTGTTATAAAAATATCATACAAAAGCTATAAGAATGTAATAGAATAGTATGTCAAAAAAAGTCGAAAAATTTGAGGAAAAAGGTCAGTTTATGGTTCATAGTGTATGTCGAAAAATATTAAAAAAAATGTCAAAGTATAGTATGTCGAAAAAAGTAATAAAATGTCATATTACAGTATGTCGAAAAAAGGTCATAGTATAGTATGTCTAAAAAAGTGATAAAAAAGTCATAGTATAGTATGTCGAAAAAAGTGATAAGTCATATTATAGTATGTTGAAAAAAGGTCATTGTATAATATGTTGAAAAATGTCATGAAAAAAAGTCATAGTACATAGTATGTGGAAAATTACATGAAAACAAGTGATGGTATAGCATGTTTAAACATTTCATGAAAAAATAGTCATAGTACAGTATTTCGAAAAAAAATTATGACAAAAGTCAGTCTGTAGCATGTCGAAAAATTGCACCAAAAAAAGTAATACTATAGTATGACAAAAAATGTCACCAAAAAAATCATAGTATAACATGTCGAAAAATTTCACCAAAAAAAATCATAGTATTGTATTTCGAAAGAATTTTATGACAAAAAAGTCATGGTCTATATCATGTTAAAAAATTTCACCAAAAAAAGTAATACTATAGTATGATGAAAAATTTCACCAAAAAAAATCATAGTATAGCATGTCAAAGATCTCATGGACATATTCATAGTATAGTATGTTCAAAAATCTCATTAAAACAGTCATTGTATAGCATGTTGAAAAATTTCACCAAAAAAAGTCATAGTATAGTATGTTGAAAAATTTAATGAAAAAAAGTCATATTATGGTATATTCAAAAATTTAACGAAAAAAGTCATAGTATTGTATGTCAAAAATTTCACCAAAAAAAGTCATAGTATAGTACGTCGAAAAATTTCACCAAAAAAAGTCATAGTATAGTATGTCAAAAAATGTCATGAAAAAAGTCATAGTATAGTACGTCAAAATATTTCTCCAAAAAAAGTCATAGTATAGTATGTCAAAAAATGCCATGAAAAAAGTCATAGTGTAGTACGTCGAAAAATTTCACCCAAAAAAGTCAAGGTATAGTAGGTTGAAAAATTTCATGAAAAAAAGTCGTAGTAGAGTATGTCGAAAAAAAGTATAAAAAAGTCATAGTATAGTATTTCGAAAACGGTCATAGTATAGTATGTAGAACATTTTCACGAAAAAAAAAGTCATAGTCATGACTATGTGTCAAGAATTTCACCAAAAAGTCATAGTATAGTATGTCGAGACATTTTATGACACTTTTTTGGTGACATTTCTTGACATACTATACTATGATTTTTTGGGGGGAAATTTTTCGATGACGTTTCTTTCATGAACTTTTTTGACATAATATACTATGACTTTTTTCATGACATTTTTCAACATACTATAATATGACTTTTTTCTCATGAAATTTTTCGACATACTTTGGTAAAATCTTTTGTCATACGATAGTATTACTTTTTCTCGTGAAAATGTTCTACATACTGTACTATAACTTATTTTTTTTTCCTTAAACTCTTTCGTCAGCACTGAGTAATGCAAGTAAAGGGAGTTATTCTAAGTGAGAAAAGAGTAATGTAAAATGCTGTGTTAACCTCCTAGCTGCTACTTGGCTTTGATAACAGTGCCAAATGAAGTCCATAAAAGTCCATGTGTATACTGTACAGTATCTACACAGTGGCTGCAATATTTGCCAGCATTACTGATAATAAGAAGGATTTAATACACTCCACACATGTTTATTTTTGTTTATTACAGGTACAGTCAGAATCCGTGATCACTTCTAGGAAAGATCTGTTGTATATTCTTGAATCAGTACTGGAATGATAGCTATAAACTTTTTTTGTGAGGCTTTCACATGTTTAATGTGGTTAAAGTCCAAATGATTTCATGTACACAAACACTGACATATTCACACGTTACTGAAATCAGACTTAAATAAAAATCTAGAAAGGCAGACTGAACTCAAGCGACGACTTCACAGCAACAGTGTTGCACAAACAGAATAATGTGAAAAGACAAAGTATTCACATCAATAAATACACTATGTACAAAATTCTTCTACTTAATACATTATTGTCTAGTCATGTTTATGACAGAGTGAAAATGTCTTTTTACTTGCTCCTACTGCACAAAGGTGCAGCAGTATTGTGTCCATGTTAAAGAAAGACCCAAAGTCCAATACAAGTTTTTTTTTCTGAGTGGCTGCAGCACTCTTGATGTGCTTACATTTTGGGCTTCACATGCTCTGGTCTGAAGTAGACATAGGTGGACAGAGATTCCATCTGGGAGTCCACCCACATGCTGGGATCATCGTCCTCCATCTGCTCCTCTGCGTCCTCTTCTTCACTGTATGCCTCCACGTAATCATCATCATCCAAGCCGAGCTGCTCTGTGCTGCTTAACCTCAGACGATTCACCTCTTTGGCGTCCAGCGTCGTAAGACTCGAGTGACACATGGTGCAGACCCTCAACACCTTAGTCGGGTGAATGTGGCTGATTACCGCTCGCTTCTTGGAGCACCCACCACACACCACAAAGCCGCATTTTCGGCAGTGGTGTCGACGCTGGGTCACGGAGAACCTGTTGGAGCAGCGCATGCAGACCGCAGAGGCCCGATCAGGGATCCAGGTGATGGCGAAGGTGGACCCAGGCCTGCAGCCAGCGCTCTGCAGCAGACTGGACCGGCAGTTCTCCATGTGTTCGATCCAAGCTCGCTTCTCCTCGTTTGAGATGGCTGCCACGTAGAAGGACTTGCGTGGTGTGCGAATCAGCCATTGGTTTCTCATTTTGATGCCGTCCTCCAAGTCCTCCAGCTGGATGTCCTCTGAAATCACGAAAACAAAATATGCGGCATGTCAGCGAAGGAAAGTGAGACATGACAGAACTTCCCAGTTTACAGCTTGGTCAGTTTCAGTTTATTCACAAACTGTTCAAATACAATAATAAGCTATAATGGAGATATGTGAAATGGGAAACCCTGATAAGCTATCTGAAGCTTGAGAATAAGAGCCCAGACACTAAGCAGATTATTTATATTTAAGAATAGATGTTTACCGCATGTATTAGGCTATACAGTAACATTCACAACCTACAAAACACCTAAAACTAACCAAAGTCCTCAAATATTAATTAACCTAACCCTAATTGCTTGAAAAAGTTAATATTAAAAAAGAAAGATAAAAATATCATTAAAAAAGTCACTATAGTATGTCACAAAAAGTAAAAAAAATGTCTTTAAAAACTCATAATAAAGTATATAAAAATATTAGTATAGTGTAGTGTAGTAGTATAGTATGTCATAACGAATCATAAAAAATGTCATGGTATAGTATGTCATAAGAATGTCATAATATAGTATGCCATAAAGAATAAAAAAATGTCATAGTATAGTATGCCATAAAAATGTCATAGTATAGTATTTCAAAGTAAGAATGCCATAAAAAGTCATAGAAAATGTCGTAGTATAGTATGTCATAAAAATGTCATAGTATAGTATGCTATAAAGAATCATGAAAAATGTCATAGTATAGTATGTCATAAAAAATGTCATAGTATAGTATGTCAAAGTAAGAATGCCATAAAAAGTCATAGAAAAGTATGCTGTAAAGAATCATAAAAAATTTCATAGTATGGTATGTCATAAAAAGTCATAAAAATGTCATAGTAAAGTATGCCATAAAAAGTCATAAAAAATGTCATACTATAGTATGCCATAAAAAGTCATAAAAATGTCATAGTATAAGTATGCCATAAAAATGTCATAGTATAGTATGCCATAAAGAATCATAAAAAAGTCATAGTATAGTATGTCATAAAAAATGTCATAAAAAAGGTCATAGTATAATCTGCCATTAAAAAAGTATCATAAAATGTCATGGTATAGGTTGTCATAAAAAAAGTCATTAAAAAGATGTCATTGTATATAAAAAAAAAATGTCATCAAAATGTCATAGTATAGTATGTCATAAAAAAATCTGGATATAAATCCGCCACACCAGACCCTCCATCTACAACAAAAAAACAATACAACAAAATAATACCACAATATACTTTTTAAAAATAACAATTTCCCAAATAATCACAAATCAGTGATCATCCTTTGTTGACCAGAATTAGCCAATCTATTTTTAAAAGAGTTACCTGAAGGAGCCTGCACTACCTCTGGTGGAAGCTCGTTTTGTGCTTTCACAGCAAGTGTGAAGATGTTTTTTTTTTCTCTTATCAGAGAAACACATTAGTAGGAATGATTTAAATCAAAATAAATGAAAAAGAGTTAGTGCTTTAGGATGTTACGATGTGAGGCTATACAGTTAGCACGGCGTTAGCTCTAAACTGCTGGATGAAACAGGTTTGTTAAAATGCCCGCGGTGTGGTAATTTGAGGCAAAAGGCCTGGAGGAAGTTGAGCCATTCATAATTATATATAATTAGATTGCTTAGCTTCAACTTGTTATGTAAATATCAATATAAACTGCAATGGTTCAATAAAGGATCAATAAAAAGATGAACATATAGACTAATCAACTGCTAACCTTTTGTAGGATGTAGTTGGTTCACATTTTAGTCGTACATGTATATATGCCGCCCTCCTAAAGCAACATCTCTCTGCAGAGCCACTGCCTTCAGGCACAATGCGAGTTCTTTGATAACCTCATACCAGTGTCAGACAGGTATGATTGATAGACTAGGTGTACCGCACTATGGCTTAACATTTCCCTAGGCTCCAATACCAATTTTTTTGGAAAGTCATATTTTGAAAACTGGTTATTTTAGATGCAAAGTGATCATTCCCAAGGATGCACCACATCCTGAAATATATGTACATGTTTTTTGTTGGAGACATTAACTGTCACTCCCTCGCAAGTAAAAATTGGCTCAACTCACCCTGCTCTGCTCTACAATAGGATTTTTAATTTGACAGTAGTCTTTTATGAGGAACTGTATCAAAAGCTTTTTTGGAAATCCAGGGTTGTAAATGAACTGTGTGATATCGGTGAGGTGAGGTGCCTGCGCAGAGCCTGAAGGATAGCAACAGCCTGTTCACCATGCTGCCGTCTGGCAGGAGATACACAAGTATCCGCTGCCGTACCACTGGACTACGGAGCAGCTTCTCTCCTCACGATGTGAGACTCATCAACTCATCCTCCACACCCCACCATAAAAAATAGCCATGAATCTTTTTGCTTTTCTTATGTAGCATAGCATAAAGGGACTGCAACTGCATTTTGGTGCATAACCCCGTGTTGTAAAATCACAATAAATTAACTTTGAAATATATATACATATATCACTTTCTACTACTTGCATGGGCCTATGTGAAACCTGGCTAACGCCAAATGACTTGTGTCACGTGAATCAAGAAGAGGTGGGGGTATTTATGACTCCAGAGGTCTGTACTACGAAGCAGGATTTGGGGTTAGTGAGGTACCTTCAGGGTTAACCCCGAGTTTTCAGTCCTACGATAGGGGTTCTCTTCTTACCGGTGTAGACACATTTCTAAATATATATATAAATAAACACACACAGCTGACCAACTGGCTTGGCTCTTGTTTACCTTTTTCTTTGGGAGTCTGAAGTTACCTAATCTCAGCCTAATGTCTAGTTGGATCAAGTGTTCTGGAGAAGCAGATGAGTTGCTCACCTAGACGGATGATCTTCTGTTTTTTGTGCCAACGGCCGTTCAGGATGATGCTGCCGTACACCAGCACATCGTTGAAGAGGAAGAAGACTTTAGGCTGTGGCCCCCGGCGGCTCATCTTCATCAGCCGGCCCTCTCCGATCAGAACCCGGCCCGGCATGGACAGGGGCTTCCCCAACGGCCCAAATGAGTTCTCAACAGCGTGGATCCGCTGCCGGTTATCCTGGGCAAACGTTAGCTGCTCCACCATGGTGTGTCCTTTGGATCTAGTAAACAAGTCAACAGTCAGCTGTCGTCAGCCTGGTTTTGCTGATAGCTCCACGCCTCTGTAGGTGTGAGATGTTGTCATGTGCTCGTCTCGTCTGTCTGATGAGGCAAGCGGCTGGGCTCGAGCACAAAAGTCTTTGGCTTGGTGACGCGTCGTGCTGACGTCTTGATTGTGGTGACGCGTTGTGGTGAAGCAGTAGGACTGCCCAACGTAAGTCCAGCTTTAAGACAAGGCATTCCCCGGTTAAATAAAGGTTAAATGAAAAATAAAATGCTATTTGAATTCATAGAAAGTGACACAAGAAATACGTTAATCGGCATTTACAGAACATTTTTAGAATTGGAATTAATTTTCTGCTGGGTATTTCACTTTTTATGTGCTGATTTTACACATAAGTCGTGTCTCTTGACTGAATCTAATAACTATCAGGACTTCTGGAGGTTGTTTTCTGACTGACTACGATAAATTCAAAGGAACCTGTGGCTTCCACTATTTATAGCTCATTGATATATCAACTGGTGAATCTATATTTCTATTTCACCAAATCTCAACGCAATTCAAAATAAATCTACACCTTTTAAACATCTGAGTGACAATATGTGATATTGAGGTATATACTGAGGTTATACATGTTTACTGGCCACAAAATGAGAAACTGGAAATACAAAAGGCAATCTGATACACCAATAGAGTGACTAGAAACTAGAGTAAAATCTACCTGACGAGAGCTCACGTTTTACAAACAGATGCAGTATTGTCAAACTAGCTGAGCAGCTGGAGTAAAAAGAAAAGGATTAGACTGTCACAGGCTGCCAACTCTTGTCTCATTACTTATCTGAACATTCTGTGGTTTTGTACGTTCATTAAATTGTTCTCCCTTCAGGCTGTGTGCCTCGAACATAAACAGGTGGAACAGTTTTTAGTCACCACACCCAAGTCGCCCCACCTAAGTTCCACCCAAGCCAGCACGGCTACAGTAAGGCCAAGTGGCGAACATGTTGACACAAGAGCACGTTTTTAACCTTTAAGAATAATTTAACTCATTGCATCCCACAGCTGATCAGTTCAAGCCTCAAGCGAGGGAGTCTAAGTATCCCAGGGTCTTGTTCATGAGTGAGGGTATGATCAGGATGCCTCCTGGACGCCTCCCTTTGGAGGTTTTCCGGGCACGTCCAACTGGTAGGAGGTCCCGGGGTAGACCCAGAACACGCTGGAGAGATTATATATCTCGTCTGGCCTGGGAACACCTCAGGGTCCCCCAGGAAGAGCTGGAAAGCGTTGCTGGGTAGAGGGACGTCTTAGTCTGCTGCCCCCGCGACCCGGCCCCAGATGAGCGGAAGCAAATGGATGAATGGATTTTTGTTCCAAATGACTTTGTAAGTCTAAATGAAGCATCTCCCCTAAATTCCACTAGTTTACAAGTATCACGTGAATCAAAAAGAGGTGGGGGCATTTATGACTCCAGAGGCCTGTACTACAAGGCAGGATTTGCGGTTGGCGAGGTAACTTCAGGGTTTTTCACTTCTTACCATCGCCATGTTAACTGATGCAGAACAGCTAACCTGCTCCGGAGCAGGTTATGTTCCAGATAAGAGATCAACTAAAAGTACCGTCTACTGACCAATCAGAGCTCGGTGCGCAGATTGTATGATAATATCACACAAATACAAAGACGTTTAAGTCATAATCCAGACTAAAAAACACAGTTTAAACTGACAAATGCATGAAGGACAGTTGGCTGTATGCTGTGGGTGTTTACCGCTTTGAATTATGTTTTTATATTTATTTTTTTACTTACACCGCCGGAGACGGGGACGCAGCTGAAAGAAGGCTGAAATAGTCATACCTGCCACATCATTACCAAAGAGCATATTGAAGTGTCAATTATAGTCCTATATATATACCTATATATTTACAATATCACTGCCCCATCTAGACGACTATATCTGACTTTAGAGTATCCCGTTAAATTAATAAGTCTTAAATTACGCATTCACACATCGGCAATTTGTTTTGCAGCTGTCCTTCCTGCATTTAGCAGCTTCAACTGTGTTTCTTTTAGTCTGATTAAGTGTTTAACTTATTCGTATTTGTCTAATATTATAGTTTGCTCTTGGTTTGTATAATATACTACTCTGCTGACAGTAGACTTGTCCATGTTTGTGATTGGTCAGATGCTACAAACACCGCCCCTTTACAGTATGTGAACGCGCTCGTAGCCAGAAAGAGAAACCCTGGATTGATTACCGAGTTGATAACCAGCGTCGTAGGACCGCTTAGCGGGATCTCGTTTGTTCGGGTTAGTGAAGCCAGATAACGAGAAGACACCCTGGGTATGTTGAACTCGCTTCGTAGTACAGGCCTCTGATCATTAATGCTAAATCCAATCAACACTACAGTTTTTACGTCATTTCAGGTACCTCTTATGCACTCTAAGTTACATTATAGCTATTTTATATCGACCATCAGGGCCTTGTTTACAATTACAAAGTTTTCTACCTTTTTTTGTGACATACTGACACAAATGGACAGTTTTTTAATTATGGGGGATTTTAATATTCATGTTGATGATAACTTTTGTTTTAGATCTCATTGATTCTTCTGGTTTTCAAAAATATATGAGGAAATATATATGTCAAAATATATTTGGATGACACAAAACGAGAAACTGAAAAAAACAACAACAATTTACTACCAATACCAAGAGAGGGAAACCGCCACAAGCTGCCAACTGTTGTTTGTCATTACTCATCTTGGCATTGTGCTGCTTTTAATGGACGTTCATTAAAATGTTCTTGCTTCAGGCTGTGTGCCTCAAACACAAACAAGTGGAGATGCTTTCAGTCATCACACCCACATCACATCCAGGCCAGTTACAGTAGGCCAAGGGGCGACGGGTGCACACAAGCAAATGTTTACCCGTTAAGAATAATTCAATGAATTTCACAGCCGATCAGTTTTTAATCACAGTTACTTTATGAACATGATTTTTTTTTGCACTGGTGTTACTGATAACATTACAGGTTCTCTATACAATATATTGCTATATTATTATACTTGGGTTACGCATCTTCTATAGTAGGCCTATAATACTCCAATAATATTCACACTTGCACATTATAGGATTAAGGTGGTGTGTTTGTACTGTATAGTGTGCTTTCCTGTATTTGTAGTATCGCTCTATAATATATTTTAGGATGTCTATAGGCTAGAATCAACAGCAGCCGGACATACAGACAGGTATACATGCAGAGCTGAGGTGTGTGAGCTCTTCATTCAGTTTTTAGGAGCAGAGTCCCGCTCTTACATATCATTCAACAAGATAAACAAACCCATTCTGAATTTTTTTGACTTAAAACTATGCAATTTGACATCATTTTGGACCATTATTATTACTAATTAAATGATTATTTTTTATTATTTATCACAGCCTTCGCATGAACATTCAATTCTCCTGGAAATGTTTGCCGTGTAAAATCATATTCTGTAATCAGAAGAGCAGATTCAGAAAACCTTTAGATAACGTTTCATTAATTATATTCGTTCACAAATAAAAAAACAACAACATCATGATGAACAGTTCATTTATTATTTTACATAAGTGACGTGGCCATTGTAATTGATAAATTACAGCCTCTTTCTGTCATTACTCATCTGCACATGAATGTTTTCATGAAAGTTAACTTAATTGATCCAGAAACTGTCTTTGTGACTCAAACACAAACAGGTGGATACTTTTAGTCATCACACCCACACCACATCCAGGCCGGCACGGTTACAGTAGGCTAAGTGGCAACGCGCCCCGTTAGGAATAAATCAGCTGATCAGTTTTTAATCACAGTTACTCTATGAACATGATTTTATTTTCCACAGGTGGTACTGATAACATTAAAGGTTCTCTCTATACGATATCCAGAGCATTAATATAGCAGCACACAACTATTTGCTATGTAAAGATATAGAGGAGTATATATTCCTTTTGAACTGGGAAGATGCAATAGGAATGCCCCTGAAGTCTGACGAACCCATGGATGTATAAAGAGAACGGCGTTGTAGGCGGGCTCTTCTATAGTAGGCCTATAATACTCCAATAATACTCCAACTGGAACATTATAGGATTACGGTGGTGTGTTTGTACAGTGTGCTTTCCTGTATTTGCGGTATCGCACTATAATATATTATAGGATGTCTATAGGCTGGAATCAAAAGCAGCCAGACAGACAGGTACAGAGCTGAGGTGTGTGAGCTCTTCATTCAGGCTTTAGGAGCAGAGTCCCGTCATGATGCTCCTACATATTATTCAACAAGATAAAGAAACACATTCTGAATTTTTTAACAATCTTACATCATTTTGGACCATTATTATTACTAATTAAATGATTATTTTTTATCATTTCTCACAGCCTTCGTCTGAACATTCAATTCTTCTGGAAATGTTTGCCGTGTAAAATCATATTCTATAAATCAGAAGAGCAGATTCAGAAAACCTTTAGATAATGTTTCATTAATTATATTCGTTCACAAATTTAAAAAACAACAACATCATGATGAACAGTTCATTTATTATTTTATCAAACAGACGTGGGCATTGTAATTGATAAATTACAGCCTCTCTCTGTCATTACTCATCTGCTTGTTCTAGAAACAGGCGTTGTGACTCAAATACAAACAGGCGGATACTTTCAGTGATCACACCCAAATCACATCCAGGCCGGCACAGCTACAGTAGGTAGTTTAAGTGGCAAACGCACACACAAGAGCAATTATTACCCATTAAGAATAATTCAACAGATTGCATCTAACAGCTGATCAGTTTTTCAGCCTACAACTATTAGCTATGTAAAGATATAGCGGAGTATGCGTTCCATTTGAAAGTCAGAAGTTTCAACTGGAATGCCCCCTGAAGTCGGATTTCCGACTTGGATAGTCGGACGAACCTCACCAACACTGGCCTCCAAATCTACAGTAAAAAAGCTGTAGTAATATACTGTTTATTAGCACTTTTTCCGACTTGTTGTACCGGAACATGGTCCACTTGGGTGTGACGTCATTCCCAGCCCCAAACTACAGATTTCCGTAGATCCGCCTAATGTAATCCGAGCGTCTCCATGCTTTGTTGACATGGCCGGCCAGTCACATGAGCCTTTTAGTGCATGTGAGGCAGCCCCACCAGCAAGCTCACGGCCGCCGCCCTGCTCCACGCTGTTACAGCCGATAACGCCGTTCCAACCGATGGCGTCGTCGCAGAAGCGTAGCACACACCATTCCGTTCCCCCCAGGTTAACACTGTTAGCTCGTCTTTTGTCGTTGTTTTTACTGTTAGCGCTGTTAGCTGCAAGCAGCCGGCTCAGCTGTCGCCATGTTGAGAGCCCTGCGGAGGTAATTTAGCACCTTTAATGATGCCTCAATTCTATTTAAACCTGCAGTAGACAGAATGGTTTTTGGCATCATTGGCAAAAATTCCATCACAACCTTTCAGCATATTGTAATTCAAGTGTTCTGAGAGAAAACTAGACTTCTGCATTTCCTCATGGCTCTGTTTTCAGGCTTTAGAAAATCTAGCTCTTGACAAGACTTTGGCCAATCACAGGTCATTTCAGAGAGAGAGAGCGTTCCTATTTGCTGTTCATTCAACGGTGGCAGCTGTAAATCACTCGAAAACTCTTATCGAACTGTCAAACAAGGCAGCGCTGATCAAATATGAATTAATATTCTGTTACTGTAATGCCTATTTCTCTACTCAAATGTTTTCAGAATCATCTTGTAGTGCACGGTATAGCTGTAAAATGAGAAAGTTTGTGACCCCGCAGCCATGTTCAAATCTGTTGAGTCAAAAAGTCTGCTGTGAAAAGGGCATATAGTATGTGAGCCATTTTAACCTTACAGGTGTTCGAAGTATAGCCAAATGTTAATGCGCTGCATGATGTAACGTATCGTGTCGTAACCTATTGTTGCTGCCGTGATTCAGCATCTTGTTATATCTGGGCTGGGTCTCACTTGTAAAAAGAGTTTTTAATCTCGTGGGACTTCCTTGTTCGATAAAGATTATGTTACGATAACTTCCTCAATAGTTCCATTACTTTACTCACTGGGAAAGTTTCCCCCATTAGGGAAAACGTTTTCACATCAAGGACCCCGAAACTAACACAAAGTAGACAACAGACCCACATTTGATATAAGATTTTGTTCCGGGGTCCCCCATCTGATATGATTTTAGATGGTTTATTACAGAAAGTGTATTAAACCCAATGACCAAAATAGTCATACATCATGCATTCAGACACTTTACGCTCGCAATGTGACTATTGTGTATTAAATGAGCGATTTTATTGATGCATTCTGCCACTTTTACGCTCACATTGTGAGTGTGTGTTACATTAGCGCTATTTTTATTGATGTCTATGATGTATAATATAATATTTATACTATTACCTTTTTTTTTTCTTACTTTCTGCATTGCTATTGTATACTATTTTATTATTTTATGCTCATTTTATGTCTATTTTTACTACTGTTAAGCACTTTGGGCTGCAACTACTGTATGAAAGGTGCTATACAAATAAAGTTTATTATTATTATTATTATATATTCTGTCATTGTGTTACTTATGGATGGAATTATTATTATTTGCTGCCACTTTGAAAGCCAATGCTTTTGGGTACAAATGAAAGTTAATCCTAGCTTTCCTGAGATGCATCTTAAAAGGTGTGAGATTTATAGACCTTATTTAACCATGTGTCCTCATTAATGAGCACTTTACAGTACACTTATAAAACACTAGCACGCATACAACTTTGGCTTCACACAATGTACCCGATGCAAACCTGAAAGTCTGGATTCTGCAGGCTTAATCTGATCCGAGTTAAACCTCTATTGAACCGGCACAGTTGTCTTAAAATAGTGCACTGTTGTTGGTACAGTAGAAGTTTTTGAGTCTACTATAATTCTGCACTGCCAAAGCACACAGTGTTCTAGGTCAGCAGTACCAGTACGTGGTTGGGCCAGTTCTCGAACAAGGCCAGGTGTGTGTGAGAAGCAAACCGGCGCCCAGGTGCTTGGACATCCCCCTGGAGCAGGTGAAGGAGTTCAGGGAAATACACACACACACACACACACAAAGTGTTGTATTGTATTCACGCCAACACAGCTCACAGCCCACCATGTTTCACATTTCCTGTTACAAAAAGGACGAAGAGAGAAACATTTGTGTGGTTGGTTACACAAATGTTTGCTCTGTCCTCTACTGTACAATATACATGAGTTAATAAAACTAAATGAGCTAAACAAACTAAACACTGCTGTCGAACAGCAGACATTTTCTCCATCTGGCTGCTTACAAGAGCTCATTTTACAGTTCAATGACTCCCATTAACGAGGGCTAAATAAAGACCTCCTGTTTTATTTCTCCACTCCACTGTGAGCAGACCTCTGAGGAAGCCAGTCGCACAGCAGTTCATGTAATAGTCACGAAATGTAATGTATTGATTCATTTACATAGACACGAATGTCACATCTCTTTTTGTGATGGTCAGCATGAAATCAATTCATATTGTGAATTGGAAAGTATAGAGAACCTACGCCGCGTAGGGACGAGGTCGGGGTGGATCGAAAAACACCGGACTTTCACCTAGAAGACCGCAGTTCGCATCCTGTGCAAAACCAGAAGTCAAAGTTGATTTATTTGTTATTTTAACCCAAACCACGATCTTTTCCTAACTTCCATACATAAGTTACGGCACTTTCGGTGTAATTTAAACCAAAACCACGATCTTTCCTACACCTGGCCTAAGCCTAACCAAGTCGATCTTTTTCTAAACCTAACGGAGTAGTTTTATTTTGAAAAGACTGGAAAGGAAGTTGACACATGCGTCACGTGTTGCTGGACATTCGTAGGAAAAAGTGGTTGAAAGTCGTGCTCAGCGTCACAAAGAAAAAAGGGAAATTTGTGTCTACGTACACAAATCAAATAGAATACATGTCTTGACTATTTCACGTGAGACTGTGTTGGAATAAGACCAATAGACCACAGAGAGCTTAAGACTCGTACTGGTTTACTGCTGTTTTGTACTCAAGCAACAGTTTAACCTCCAGATTAAATGTGTCTGTTGTCTGGTTAAAGTGCTCTCTCTAATTGATCGCTTCACATCAATTACGGGAGGCCATTTCTCCAGTTACACTTTCATTCATATCACATAGCCTAATAATAATAATAATAATTGAATCTTACCAACTTAATGGTTTTGAACCAGGACATCAAGTAACTCGTGAAAAATAAAGTGTGTCAGATCAAGTAGTCTACAGCGGTTAATTCAATGTGTAAGATATACATTTAGTGAATATTTAGGTTAATAGTAAGGCTGTCAATTAAAATAGATAATATCGATTAATCGCAAATTTATCACACATTTTTTTCTGTTCAAAATGTACCTTAAAGGGAGATCTGTCAAGTATTTAATACTCTTATCAACATGGGAGTGGGCAAACATGCTGCTTTATGCAAATGTATGTATATATTTATTATTGGAAATCAATTAACACAAAACAATGACAAATATTGTCAAAAAAATATGCTCATAACATGGCAATCTCAACCCCAACGGGCAACAACAGCTGTCAGTGTGTCAGTGTGCTGACTTGACTATGACTTTCCCCAAATCTGCATGTGATTATCATAAAGTGGGCATGTCTGTAAAGGGGAGACTCGTGGGTACCCATAGAACCCATTTACATTCACATATCTGGAGGTCAGAGGTCAAGGGACCCCTTTGAAAATGACCATGCCAGTTTTTCCTCGCTAAAATTTAGCGTAAGTTTGGAGCGATATTTAGCCTCCTTCACGAAAAGCTTCACTCCAGCTTTAAAACTGAGCTACAACCCAAAAATTGCAAGTTGTGTAAATGGGTTAAATAAATTAGTGGCGTTAACAGAAAATTTGCGTTAACGCGTTATTATCGCTGGCTGTTTAGAACTCCCCATAACAAGTAAACTAATCCTGAGTGTGTAAAATCCATATTCAGCGAGGTGTAAACGGAACCAAAAACAGAAATATAACTTTCCAGATGTTGTTTTTCAGTCTCATATACAGTAAATGTCCACAATGCATCCGCTACACACCGACCACTGCTATTAAAGTTCCTTCCGACTGCCGATAGAGGGCGTAGAAGTGCGTCACCGCCTCCTGTAGTAGACACGTCACAAGTCGATGGTTCCTTTCACTTTAAACTTCTTGGCGGAGCGTTCGCTGGCTCGCTGCTCAAACTTGCTGCCGTAGATGTGGGAGACGAAGCCGTTGATCTCCACTGCAAACACGCTGTTTCTTTTAGGGATCACTGTCACACAACGAGTGGAGGGGGAGGGAAACAAACAAACATTAATCATGAATCATTAACACGGACATCAAACCAGTGCTCAGACAGACACTGTCCAAGTAGGGGTGGGCGATATGACCCAAAATGTATATCACGGTATTTATTTTGGTTTTTGTGGTGACGGTATTATATCACTGTATTATTAAGGGATTTCGATAATAAAGTCATAAGATTAAGAGGAAAAAAGTTGTATTATGAGAATAAAGTCATAGTATTATAAAGTAGTAATTTTAGGTGTTATTTTAGAGGGGAAATAGAGCAGTGTGTTCACCTGTGTGAAGATGAGGAACGTGGAGCATCTTGTGAAGTTATACTTCAGTATCGGCTTCACAGATAACGAAATACTTCATCTTTTGGCAAGTATCAGGACCTTGAAAAGATTGTGCAACAAACTGCGTTTATTCTGAAGAAAGAACCTCACTGACCTGATGGGGAAACTGCTTCTTTTGTGGAGGAGGAAATTACTTTTTTTTTCTTGTAAAGTTAGGACTTTATTCTTGTAATATTACGACTTTATTCTCAAAGTCTCCGATTTTTTCCCCCCTCAATGTGGCCTTAATACTCCGTCGTAGAAAGGGGACATATCTTAAGAAAGAAAATATATATTTTTTAAAACAGATGTGTTTATTGGCTCCAAATTGAAAAAGAGTTCTAGGCCTACATGTGTTTTGGGAGGAGTAGCTTGCCCCATAATGTAAATGTAATGTGATTCATTCAGAGTTAATAATAACAGTCTAACATGCTGCTGTTTTCAGTTGTGAGTGAAATGTAGCTGACTGTCAAATCAAATAGAATACATTTCTTGACTATTTCACATGAGACTGTGTTGGAATAAGACCAATAGACCACAGAGAGCTTAAGACTCGTACTGGTTTACTGCTGTTTTGTACTCAAGCAACAGTTTAACCTCCAGATTAAATGTGTCTGTTGTCTGGTTAAAGTGCTCTCTCTAATTGATCACCTCACATCAATTACAGGAGGCCATTTCTCCAGTTACACTTTCATTCATATCAAATAGCCTAATAATGATAATAATTGAATCTTACCAACTTAATGGTTTTGAACCAGGACATCCAGTATTTGGATCAAGTAACTCGTGAAAAATAAAGTGTGTCAGATTAAGTAGTCTACAGCGGTTAATTCAATGTGTTAGATATACATTTAGTCAATATTTAGGTTAATAGTAAGGCTGTCAATTAAAATAGATAATATCGATTAATCGCAAATTAATTGCAGATTTTTTATCTGTTCAAAATGTACCTTAAAGGGAGATCTGTCAAGTATTTAATACTCTTATCAACATGGGAGTGGGCAAACATGCTGCTTTATGCAAATGTATGTATATATTTATTATTGGAAATCAATTAACAACACAAAACAATGACAGATATTGTCCAGGAACCCTCACAGGTACTGTCGAGCAACCTGGATCTCAGCTATAAAGAATATTTGTAAAAAAAGTCCTACTGTTGTTGCTAAATATGTGCTCAGAGATGGCAAGGCTCCAGCTTGGCTCTGATTGGTTGTTTTCCTCTTGTCTGTGAACTACTGCAGATGCCATTAGGAGCACCGGAGGACACCGGAGGACACCGGAGGACACCGAGGCACGTGATCTTTTTCAGATTACCTGTCTCATGCACTACTGTCAGGATATAGTGACCGTTAAACCTGCCCTACTCCAGCTTTAAAGGAGTTTACTACTTGTATAACACATTTTAGTTTTAAAAAAACATATTCAAAATGCATAATTCCCCCGATGCTCAGGCCTGGCGGTGGGTCGACTTAGGCCCGACGAGCCGCCGGGCTTGCAGTACACTGGTGCCGATATTGCTGAAATCATTATATATATTGAATCATACTGTATTACGGTACGTTAAATACGTGTTATCAATGATCAATCAATGTAATGAATAGAATCTTTCCACGGCAGACAGATTGACAGATTGTAGACGTGACCTGGCAGAAAAAACACATTTTGCTGACGATGGCTCAGTTCCAACAAGTTTCAAACCAGTGAGCCAGCCCACACAATAACCTGAAGCCAGGACCGAGCTCACCTGAACGGAATGCGGTTGTTTTTGATGCTATCAGGTTACACCTGTGCTTTTCCGGCAATGACAACGGAAAATTCCACTGTTTTTGTTTCCACTGCTTTTTTGGCGCAGCAACAATAGGTTTTAAATTTCATCTTTTATCCCCACACACATTATGCAAATGATTGTAAACGGAAATAAAAGGTGCAGTTATATGTTTTTTGAGTCTCTTTCTAGGATGTTGGGCCAGAAGGAGGTAGGGGTTCCGAGTGACGAGTGTTGGCGATCGGAGCAGAGAAGAAATTAGCGGTAAACTTGTCTCGTGTTATTAAATGTACTGTGTCTCTCACACACACACATACATACACATACACACACACACACACGCGTCCAGCTGTCTAACCTTTCAGTTTGTCTTCTTTGGTGATGATTTTGAAGACATGTTTGAACTCTTGGACTAGAATCCCTGTAGTCCCCACATATGACGGGCATTTAGACCGGACCACTGTGAGAGAAAAGAAACAAACTATTAGTACAACGCTGTCACAGCTGAGTCCGTGCTCAGAGAAATGCATCCAGATGATTTAAGGTGTTAAGCAGTGATCAGGAGTTGACCCACAATCAGCTCACATCAATGTCGTTAAAAAAAAGGTAAACTGATCATCAGGTAGACAACACGTACTCGTATGGTTTCACGATAAAAGCGCAGCTGACATCGATCAATATGATAAGATCAGGTCACATAACACATTCACGCTGTACTAGAGGTCACAATCTTGCCGTATCTCAACCAGGCTGTGAGATGGAGGGTTGATAGTTCTCTCCTTCATACAGACGTTCAACACAGCACTCATATCGACTGAAATGACCATAGTCTTCCAAACACTGGACAGCGACAGGGCAGTCACGGTGAAAGGATTTCCCTTGCGGTAACAATGACTGGCTCAGTAGCAGGATATGCGATGACATTGCAGTTTTTTTTGTTGTTGTTTTTTTGCAAATTACTTAATTTATCCTGATTTTTGTGCTAAATAAATAAGCATTATTATTATTATTATTATTATTAGGTATATTGTTGCTTTTTAAATAACAATGATGACAGTTTAAAAACATTATTTTTTAATTAAATAGTTGTTTATTGTTAACTGCAGAACAAAG
Organism: Sebastes fasciatus; assembly: GCF_043250625.1. NCBI lineage: Eukaryota > Metazoa > Chordata > Actinopteri > Perciformes > Sebastidae > Sebastes > Sebastes fasciatus. The sequence goes on along the minus strand of NC_133796.1, from coordinate 5,527,031 downwards.
AAGTGCAATGAGGCGAAGCGTTTTTTTCAGCTGGGACACTTTGGTTGCGTCCGGTTGCTATGATATGGAATATCCGCAGAAGTAAAAATGTCGGCAGACGGTAGAGGACTTGCTCTGGATGAAAGGACGGCTGAAGCACGTATAGGGAGAGAGGACGGACCCGCGGGTCTGTGTGTAATAATTTATCCTCCATTGTTGTTGTTCAATACTTGTAGCCCACATGAGGACTGTGACGGTTGGTCGTTGTGGTATTTGTCCCGCCCCATCTCCATCGTGATTGGACGGCGCTGAGCGCAGCGTTTTATCAAAAGTTGAATGTTTTTCAACTCTCGCCGACCAGAAAAAAAACACCAAACGTGTGCAGAATAGACGCTCAGCTCCTCGTCACGCTGCTGGTGTTTGTAACATAGTGTAAATAGAAGTCAAAAAAGAAAAAATGTGAACATAGCGGTTGTGGCGGTTACTTTCCATCCCCTGCGGTTGGCTTCTCAATAGTGCGGTATTGCAATATTGACAATGATACTGATTAAAGTCATCGTGGTGTTAATTTTTGAGAAAACTAAAAATCTACCTGAGATGATGGCACCATGGAAGTCTGCCTTCAGAAGCTTCTGTTGCACAAACTGTGGATTACTGTAAAAACAAAACAAAAGACTTGTAAAGCAGTTAATGAGGAACGTCAGGGGTTCACATCTGTGGAGTTCCAAACTGATTTACCTCGTTGGCTTCAGTCCGCCGCACAGGTCAATAACGTACTGTCTCCAGAGTTCATGCAGAGGCAGGAACAGCTCGTACCTACAGTGATGATGATAAACACGGTGATGCTGGGGAGGAAAACATCTGGCTAAATGGGAAATGTATCACAAGAATACTTGGATGCAGTCATGATGACCATAAATGTTCCAAATACATTTCAATGACAGTCCCATCCTTCAGATTCCTCCCTCACCAACCTCTGGTGCTCAGGCTTGATCTGGAAGACCTTCATCGCCCTCTTCTGCCGAGCGTTCAGTCCTTTGGCTTTCTTGCTGGTCCTCTTGGACTTGTCCTTCTTGGGCCTGGCGTAGCCCAGAATCAGAGCCTTGTAACTCAATATGTTCTTCAGACCTTCTTCGTCACGCGCTTGCTGCTGAATGCTGTTCTTCAGGAACGCCTGGGTGAAGGCCTCTGCTTTACGTTGGGTCTGAGACTGGAAATGAGACAACGACGCCAAAGACATTTACAGAGATGTGAAACGTAGATTTACTTTAGTCCAGTCTGTACAGTTTGGTCAAGCTTTTGAAATAAACTGTTTAACCAGTCTAACAATGGTTATCTGTATTATCCCAGTTAAATAAACTAACAAATAAATACAAATGTTAACTACAGATCAAAACAAATGCAAAAAAATTAGGGCTGTCAATTGATTAAAATATTTAATGGCAAATTAGTCACACTTTTTTTCAGTTCAAAATGTACTTTAAAAGGAGATTTATCAATTATTTAATACTCTTATCAACATGGGAGTGGGCAAATATGCTGCTTTATGCAAATGTATGTATATGATTCTTATTGGAAATCAATTAACAACACAAAACAATGACAGATATTGTCCAGAAACCCTCACAGGTACTGCATTTAGCATAAAACAACATGCTCAAATCACAACATGACAAACTGCAGCCCAACAGGCAACAACAGCTAGCATTATTTCGTTAACTTTGACAGCCCTAAAAAATATATTTTAAACATACATTTTGAAAAATAAGGGTCAAATATATTTTCACATATGATTGTATATAGACAAATATAAAATGTCAGAAAATAGTGAAAATTCTTGTTATGAATTTGTAGTTTAAAATGGCTTGTTGTGGCCGACCAACAGTCCAAAACCAAAGATATTTATTTTACTATCATCACTATAATCATTTACTCAATCAAGGAATCCTCAAAAGAGTTGCAGATTAACTTACTCTTGACTAATCGATTTATCAACAAATTGTTTCATCACTAGATCTCGTGTCACTCTCTTTTCTGCAGGAAAGTTGCACAACATGACTGGAAACTGAACTCAGAGGTATCTGCTTACCTTGACACCAAGAAGCTTCACCAGATCCGGAGGAATCGGGGCTCGAAGAAGTGCTTCCGCTGAACGGGACAAACAAAACTGGCGTTACACACAACCGGATCAACTCACTGAGAAGCTGGACCAGAATGCAGGAGTGGTTGTTGGGCCAACGTAGACTCCAGGAGCCGGCCTCAGAGACTCAACTTCAACAACAACAACAACTTCTATCTTATTACTACTAGCAATATTAAAGCTGTCTCCAAACAAAACGTACATTTTGGCTGAAACTAACAATTATTTTCATGATCGATTAGTCCATCTGTTATTTTTTCCTATTAACTAATTAACCATGAAGTCAGAGTTGATTAACTAATTGAGCTCTAAAGTCAGTATAATCATACTAGAAAATGTCCCCATTGCTGTCCTATCCAACTTCTTTCATGAACTAAAGTTCAGAGCCAGCTGTTGTGGGGACTGGAAAGCTGTACGAAAAAAACATCTGGTTTCCCAGAGAGTGCGTGAGAACCCGGATAAAGAAGCCAAAGAAACTACGAAGGGGGAAAAATCTGTAGCTGGACCGTCATCTAATCTGTTGACCTTGTTGTTGGATTTCAACTTTACTCACACCACTGAAACACCGCTGTGGTAAAAGCTCCCTTCTCTCCCTTTGACCAAATACATCGATAGTGTAGGGTTGACTATTTGTGCTTTTACAAAATATTTAATGTGATGGGTCAAGTTGTTCTAGTCATTAATCATAAATAAACATTAATTATTTCATTAGAATTAATTGTAAAAGTGTATAAGGGTTTAGAACATGATGATAGAAGTATAATGATGATCATCCACATGCTCTATTATGTCTCAACAGTCATTCTTGGGGTTGATATTATTTGTTTCACAGATTTGGTGCTAAATTTAACCATTTGTTGTACTGTTTTTCTATTTCTTCCTCCAGCAGCCCTACACAGATATCATACTGATAAAGAGTTGGTTATCAGACAGGTTTATGGGTCAAAAACATTCATAAACTAGGTCTACTTTTAACTGAAACTTTACTTCTCTCGTCGACAATGACGTTTTTGATAAATAATCATCAGTAATGTGGATATTATGACTAAATAGGTTAAGGCAAACAATAAGAACAGCTAGAACAGTCTGGTACGTTCAGAAAAATACATCACTTTACTGTAATGAAGCGTTTAAAAACAGGAACAGAAGTTTGACAGCATTTGTTTTCATATATTGATTGTTTTGTTTTTCCTTTTCTCTGTTCTGTTGTTGAAAACTCCCCGTTATGGACGGCTTGCATTTAACAATCACATGTGAATGATACTGTATGTAATGACATGTATGATTCTAATTTGTACTTGGCACACTTTAGATCATTCTCTCTTAATTATTTGTACCACTCCTCCCCGGGTGTAAATGTGTGCAGGTGTGTGAATTTGTAGGTTGGGTTATGGGTTTTGATTTTTGTTTGGTTTACATGTTGTCATCAAAAGTTTTCAATAAACATAATATACAAAAAAAGAAAAAACAGGAAACGACGACACTTATGCCATATTACAATATCCAAAATCTAAGACGGTATCTAGTCTAATTTCCCGATATCAATATAATATCGATATATCGCCCAGTCCTACTTCTCAGTCTACCATTGTATTCTGTAGACCAGTCAGTGTAGGACATTAGGGGGGAGAAAAGGGCAAAAAAACAGCCCAAGAAATCTCATAGTGCTCCTAAAAAGCATAATGGAAGGGCAAAAACTGCCCCCAAGATTTTGAAAAAAACAAAGCAAAAGCACCCCAGATCCCGGGCCGTCACCAACGCCACCCCCAGCAAATAAGACGGCAAAGACAGTTGCCGCTTCCACAATTGAAAAATGTTAAATAGACTGGTTCGGTGTTAAAGAGGTGAATAAGCCATTGAATGATAAGTACAGATACTTCTCTCTGACTTTGATGAATGAGGATCTCAGTTGTCCTGTGGTAACCTTAATACAGAGACTGCACCGCCTCAAGGGAACCAAATCCAAAGTATGAACAGCAGATGTGATGCCAGGGAAGTGACCGCGTGAATGTCAAAGAGGAGATCTAAGAGATTCTTATCGTAGAGTAGACAGACCTGTTGGACCGGCTGCACCGCTGTTCAGTACAGTTAGACTGAGAAAGTATAAAGATAGTTTACGCTCCACTGATAACAACAACGAATCTCAGCCAACAAAAGCTTAACCTACTTCTCCCCAGAAGATCAGACACCGGCTGATGAGCTATGTCACGTTCCAGACCAAGAAGAACATTGTCTTCTTCTGTGGGTTCAGATTGGTGTCGAGTCTCAACACGTTTTGGTATCAACATCTGTCACATACTGAAAGCTGCCGTTGAATATCTGGTCAGGGTCAGAGTCATTATCTTGTTTACTTACTCTTTGATTGGACAGTTTCTGATTTCAAATACAATTTGAAGTTTTATTTAGGCAAAGTTCTTGTACAGAAGCTACAATTAACATTTGACTTCTTTTATTAAAGCTGCCTGGATCAGTTTTCTAGTAATTTGGAGCCAGAACTCAGCAAAAGCCTGTATGACGAGGTTACTAATGTTACTGGGGGTAAAATAAAACAATACATATGAGCACATACAACAACAAAACACTGCACTGATGAGAGTAATGATGTCTCTGTGGTATTTAACCCTCTGAGACCCACAATAGACCTGTTTTAGTCTCTTTTTAGGGGGTCCAGGGGGTCTTTAGGGGAGATAGCAGGTCAACAGTAGATGTCACATAGAAGTGGTGTACATTATCTGAAAGCTGGGAACCTGGAGGTTAATTTGAGATGCAGCTCAGCACTGAGGGTTAAGTTATTATAGTCATTAATCATAAATAAACATGAATTATTTCATTAGAGTTAATTGTAAAGGTGTATAAGGGTTAAGCACATTATGATAGAAGTATAATGATGATCATCCACATGCTCTATTATGTCTCAACAGTTATTTTCTGGGTTGATATTATTTGTTACACAGATTTGGTGCTGAATGTGTTGCACTGTTTTGCTTCTTCTTCCTCCAGCAGCTCTACACAGATACTATACTGATAAAGAGGTGTTTAATGGATGTATAACATTCATAAACTACGTTTACTTTAAACTGAAACTTTACTTTTACTCTTCGACAATGAAACTCACCGTCCATTTCCACGTTTTCGCTGTTTTCCCGAAGAAAACGGTTTATAAATTCAACACCAGCTCTGACAGCAGAAACACTGATCAACACCAACACGTGTTGTTTTGAAAGTAACACCCGCCTCACTTCCTTCTTCTTCTTCTTCTTCTGCTGCTGCTGAACAGTTTCCGGTTGACAGTCCGGGTGAAGCTCAACGTCGCCCTCTACCGTCAACACCCCGCATCACCACGCATCACCAGCATCACAAGCATCACCAGCATCACCACGCATCACCAGCATCACCAGCATCACCACGCATCACCACATCACCACGCATCACCAGAATCACAAGCATCACCAGCATCACCACGCATCACCACGCATCACCAGCATCACCACGCATCACAAGCATCACCAGCATCACAAGCATCACCACGCATCACCAGCATCACCACGCATCACAAGCATCACCAGCATCACCACGCATCACCACGCATCACCACGCATCACCAGCATCACCACGCATCACCAGCATCACAAGCATCACCAGCATCACCACGCATCACCACGCATCACCAGCATCACCACGCATCACAAGCATCACCAGCATCACAAGCATCACCACGCATCACCAGCATCACCACGCATCACCACGCATCACCAGCATCACAAGCATCACCAGCATCACCACGCATCACCAGCATCACCACGCATCACCACGCATCACCAGCATCACCACGCATCACCACGCATTACCAGCATCACCACGCATCACCACGCATCACCAGCATCACCACGCATCACCAGCATCACCAGCATCACAAGCATCACCAGCATCACCCCGCATCACCACGCATCACCAGCATCACAAGCATCACCAGCATCACCACGCATCACCAGCATCACCACGCATCACCAGCATCACCACGCATCACCACGCATCACCAGCATCACAAGCATCACCACGCATCACCAGCATCACCAGCATCACAAGCATCACCAGCATCACCCCGCATCACCCCGCATCACCACGCATCACCAGCATCACCAGCATCACAAGCATCACCAGCATCACCACGCATCACCAGCATCACCACGCATCACCAGCATCACCACGCATCACCACGCATCACCACGCATCACCAGCATCACAAGCATCACCAGCATCACCAGCATCACAAGCATCACCACGCATCACCAGCATCACAAGCATCACCACGCATCACCAGCATCACCAGCATCACAAGCATCACCACGCATCACCACGCATCACCAGCATCACCAGCATCACCACGCATCACCACGCATCACCAGCATCACAAGCATCACCAGCATCACCACGCATCACCACGCATCACCAGCATCACCACGCATCACCAGCATCACAAGCATCACCACGCATCACCACGCATCACCAGCATCACCAGCATCACCACGCATCACCACGCATCACCAGCATCACAAGCATCACCATGCATCACCACGCATCACAAGCATCACCACGCATCACCAGCATCACCAGCATCACAAGCATCACCACGCATCACCACGCATCACCAGCATCACAAGCATCACCACGCATCACCACGCATCACCAGCATCACCAGCATCACCACGCATCACCACGCATCACCAGCATCACAAGCATCACCACGCATCACCACGCATCACAAGCATCACCACGCATCACCAGCATCACCAGCATCACAAGCATCACCACGCATCACCACGCATCACCAGCATCACCAGCATCACCAGCATCACCACGCATCACCACGCATCACCAGCATCACCACGCATCACCAGCATCACCACGCATCACCACGCATCACCACGCATCACCAGCATCACAAGCATCACCAGCATCACCACGCATCACCACGCATCACCAGCATCACCACGCATCACCACGCATCACCACGCATCACCAGCATCACAAGCATCACCAGCATCACCACGCATCACCACGCATCACCAGCATCACCAGCATCACAAGCATCACCAGCATCACCACGCATCACCAGCATCACCAGCATCACAAGCATCACCACGCATCACCACGCATCACCAGCATCACCAGCATCACCACGCATCACCACGCATCACCAGCATCACCACGCATCACCAGCATCACCACGCATCACCACGCATCACCACGCATCACCAGCATCACAAGCATCACCAGCATCACCACGCATCACCACGCATCACCAGCATCACAAGCACTTTATAATTACAGCTTTTCTCATTTCTTGAATACGATTTTTTTTTTTTTTCAAAACAAAAATGTAAAATCTCTAAACAATTAGTTTTTTGTTCACAACAGTTTAGAATTTGTCATTCATTCAAGCAAATTACATGTGTTTTTATTTATTTATTTATTAGTTTATTTGACAGGGACAATACATGTAGGCATTGTTACACTTATTTAAAGTGCAACCGATGCAACGTATATAGGACTTCTAGCCGTAGCTGATTTGCAGACCTTGTCCCTGGTTAGGCTTTTAAGAAGAAGAAAATAAATAATAATAAAAAAATAAAAAAATACAGAATCACATTTTACATAAAATCACATAGTACAACTTTGTACATTACAATCAATTTACATATGTACTGTATGTTCCCAATCAATAAACACAGTTTGGTTTAGTTTCAGCCAGTGTTTCACCTTTTCATTAAACGTTTTCAGGTCAGGTTGTATTTTTATTTCCGTTGGTGGGGCGTTCCAGAAATGTGTTCCTTTCACTGAAAAAGATGACCGACCTGAAGGTTGTTTTGTGCTGTGTCACTCTGCAGTTACCATTTGTTGATCCCCTAGTGGCTATTATCTATTGGTATTCATTTTGGTGACATATGGACAAATTACAGCTGGGTCATTTAAAAATCAATTTGATAAAAGAAAACTTGATCAAAACTGAGCAGCTTATACTTTTTCAGAATTAAACAGTGGTGCCATTTCATTTGTTTTTGATCCATTATTTTCAGTGCTTGTTTATATAGCGATGCAACAGGTTTGACAGGTGACTGTGAAGCCTGGCTCCATCCGTTTTGGCACAAAGAGTCAGTGCAATAACAACTTGCACATGTCTTGTCAATCAAAACTGATGAGTTGACTCTCAATGAAACTGTCATACTATTCACAACTTTTAAAAATGTTTTCATCGTTTGAGCATCACATGAAAAATGATCCATTCAATTATAAAAATATGTCAGACATACATGTATATTCCATAAATATCTATGACGAGTAAGAACAATTAGTTGTTCTTTCACTGAGCTACAGCAGGTTCTTTTATTGTTGCAGGGTTTTTGTCATTTTGTGGCACATTTTCTGTTAACTGTATATGACTTTACATGAAAGCTCAAAGGTGAATTTTAATTTATAATACATCTCTCATGGTTTATTTAATAGGGACGAATACAATGTACATAGACAACTTAAAAACATATCTGATGCCAGTATCATAGTGCTTATGGCAGATGCTAATTTGCAACACCTGTCCCTAGAAGGGCTTTTTGTGAAAATAAGAAATTAAAACAGAAATGGGTACAGAAAAAATAAATATATACAATAAAGCACACATTTAAAAACATTACATTTAAAAACTAGGCATGAGTACAGGTTTGTCGCTGAATTAAACAGGATTTGATTGCTCTCTTAAAAGTGGTAAAGTTTGCTGCAAATTTCAAGTGATCAGATAGCGAGTTCCAAGACTTCGCTCCTTTCACGGAAAAAGCTGTCTGAGCAGAAGATGTTTTGCAGAATTGAACTTTACAATTGCCACTTGAAGCTGCTCTGGTGGATCTGCTACAGCTCTGTAGTCTCACGATGTATTTGCAGAAAGGCAGAGGAGCAAGTCCGTTCAAACATTTAAACACAAGCTTTACATAATGAAAACAAAAAGGGTTGATGGTGAAAGACATGTAATCATTTTGACCAGTCATCACACGATGACATAACAACTTTTCTTTTTGGAGGCACCTTTTACGACAGCACTTTAGTTTGTTTCCTCATTTCAGTTCCTCTCCACATTCTTCCACCTGACATCCACGCACCTCCTGCACTAACTCTGCACCTCAAAACCACAGCTCTCGTAGATGATTGTTCATTCTTGGCTGCTTAAACTCATACGTAGTCACAACGATGTTTACATTCTTAATTAATTTTTCTGGCAGATGCCCTTAGGAGCACCGGAGGACACAGAGGCACTTGATTTCTTTTTCTCCATTACCTGTCTCATGCACTACTATCAGGATATAGTGACCGTGATCATATTTGCTCCATCTCTACCCACTGCAACTTTAAATGTACAAAACAATCCCCATTGTGAATCACTTTATTTTAACTTGTGACTTAGAAAAAGGTCAGCAGGTCACCCGACACCCGATTCGTAAGCTGAGTATCACTGCAGTAGACATACAACACTGTACATGTGGTGTGAAGAAACTGAACGGATAAAACTGGTGCATTATTTTTTTCTTAAAGGCAGGGTTGGTAATCTTAAGAAACTAGCAAGAGTGCGTTCGATTTATAAAATTATGCAACCTATAAACCCAGTCCAGTGTTGACAACTCTTTCCCAGTGAAAGTACCCAGCAGCAACAGCTCCAGAAGTCCCTAAATCAAGAGGTAAAGTCCCTAACACTCCTTCAGGCCTTCCTCTAAAGCCACTCCCTCAAAATGATCATTATGAACATAAACAATGAACAAAGGCTGTTGTTAGTACTCACAGCTTGTGGAAGATTCCGGTATCAATGAGTGCACACAGGTAGACAGACAGGTAGCTTAGGTTTATTACAGTCCAGCGACAGCCACAGATAATGGATTGTTTTCTTGTTTTTTGTCAGAGAATTAGATTTACTGATTGCTGTCGGGATGTAAAGAGAATTTCAACAAATATCACAAATCAAATTCTGCTGACAAGATAAGAATCTTTGAGGCCAGGTGAGATAAAGATCATCAGTTCAGCGGCACCAATTATAAACTGTGAATTTACCTTCTTAAGGAAGTTTGTAATGTGGTGAGACGGAGGGAACGGCCGCACATAACAGCTAATTGGCTAATTTAAAACACAAAGGAAGGTGATACCCCCAAGTGAAGTGCTTTTCTTGATAAAAAAAAATCCAATAAAATCACAAAATGAAGTCTTTTGCAAAATATTTATTTAAAATCTAGATATTTTTATACACAGTTATAACAGTAGACAGACTGAAATACAAACCCAAATATCAGAAAATTGCATTCAAACCTCCCTCAAAACCTTTCAATAAAAATAGTTTTCCCTTTTTTTTCCTACAAATAAACTGCATTTGAACTGTTTTTATATAAATACCAAGGCACACTTTGTCCTTTCTAGACCAGAAAAATCTAGAAAGACAGAACATTTGTTCATATTTACTTGGAAAATATGACTTCATTACCAAAGGTTGGTATTGAAATAAACAAAAGGAATATAAGCTACCAGTCACAAAAGTTTATATGATAAATATTGAGTTAATTGTTTGAGTTACTTCTTCCTGCTCCTTTTAGGTTAATATTTACTTATGTTCATTATTTGTTTATTGACAGTTTGCTGTATGTTTTTTACGACAGAGTATTAGGGCCACATTGAGGAAAAATACAGAAATCTGAGATTTTGAGAATAAAGTCATAATATTAGGAGAATAAAGTCATAAGTTTAAGAGAAAAAAGTCGTGGTATGAGAATAAAGTCATAATATTATAAGGTAGTAATTTTAAGTGCTATTTTAGAGGGGAAATAGAGCAGCGTGCCGTTTGTGTGAGAATGAGGAACGTGGAGCATCTTGTGAAGTTATACTTTAGTTTAGGTTTCACAATAACCAAATACTTCATCTTTTGGCACATCAGCCCCACATTATCATAATAAGTATCAGGACTTTGAAAAGATTGTGCAAGAAACTGCGTTTATTCCGAAGGAGGAACCACACGGACCTGATGGGGAAACTGACTCTTTCGTGGAGGAGGAAATTACTTTTTTTCCCGGTAAAAGTTATGACTTTATTCTCGTAATATTAAGACTTTTTTTCCTTGAAATAGTATGACATCATTCTCATTAAATTATGACTTTTTTCCTCATAATATTATAATTTTATTCTTGAAATCTCTGATTATTTTCCCTCAATGTGGCCCAAATACTCCGTCGTAATGTTTACTGTTAGAATAAGACGTAGCCTTTTTGTTACTATTGTTTTGTTTTTTACTTATTTGTTACATGTTCGAAATAAATAAATACAAATAAAGTTAAACGAAATGGTTGTCACTGTCCACTCATATTTATCAAGATGAATCCCAATTTGTATATGACTGTGAAAATATTATGCAAGATAAGCAGATCGTTTGTTTTCATGAACGGCAGAATGGTGCGTTGGGTTAAAAGTTGCAGCCGCAAGGGATTGTGGGACGTCATTATCTCCTTTCCTTTGGTAAAGGATGCTCCAGTGTATCCTACGCTAAAGGAGATAATAAAGGAAGCATTGAAGCTCCTTTCCTTAACATTTAGAGAATTCAAACAGCTCTCATCATGCCTGCTACTGAGATAAAGACTTTTCGACCACAGCCCCAGAGTATCTGAACTCTCTCACACGTGCACGTCACTCCAGACATTTTGACATACTGATGTCTCAGGTGTGATTATAAAGCAGTCACGTTAACAGATGCACGAGGCTGCATGTTCTCCGACCTAGATTACACAGGTTGCATGTATTCAAAAACACTTTGGTATGAAACACGACATTTACTTCTACAAAGGAGCTTTTGTTTTTGGTTCCAATAGTTAGCAGAATGTTTTAAAGTATTTGGTTCTTGGTGTGGATCCAGGAGAAAAGTAAACCACACCATTGTGAGACGGGAACATTTTGAACATTTCTTTATGAAATGCTGCACTCGACATGGATGTGAATAAATCTGGGCCATGTATCTGGTGATTGTGTTTCACTGCTCTACAGTAAAGTGCAGAGACCCATCAGAACATAGAGTACATACTGTACAGGCGAGCCTTGATTACTTGAATGCTTTCCAGTCAAAGGTGTTTCCTGGTTCCCGGTAGAGGTTTGCAGTGTGGGAACGCACTCAACAACAATCCTCTACAGAAACTCGCTCACATTCCACACGCGCAGGAACAAAAGTCCCGCAGCGAATCTCTACATGAGTGAGCACAGCACGTGTAGAGTAATTCAATAACAACCAAATTGATCATTGACATGTTTTTGCGAAAGTGGTTTGGCTATTGTTAGATGTTATAAATAGGCAACAGGTGTGCTACCGCTGCATCTGCTGCCAACGTCTGTTTTTTTTAAGCCTATTATGGACCTGAACCGTGCTGCTGTTCACCTGCTCTGACCTGATCATGTTGCTTCATAGAACAAGTTGAAGATAACTAAAATCAAACACTGTTTAATGGCCCAGAATAGATAATAGAAACAGTCAAGCTGTTTACATTGTACACTGTAATTTTACCATGTTGGTCTATTCCAGGGGTCTCTTAGCAACCTGCGGCTCCGGAGCCACATGCAGCTCTTTAGCCCCTCTCCAGTGGCTCCCTGTGGATTTTTAAAATATGGAAATGAATAACTGTTTTTTTTTGTTTACATTTTTATTTTTATTTATCATTGTTGTAGGTCTATGGTACGACGGTACGCCAGAGGATTAGGGCCACATTGAGGAAAAATAAATGAATCTGAGATTTCGAGAATAAAGTCATAATATTATGAAAATAAAGTCATAGGTTTATGAGAAAAATGTCATAATATTATGATAATAAAGTCATTATATTACGAGAATAAAGTCATATATATATATAAAGTAGTAATTTTACGTGTTATTTTCTTTTTTTCTGGAAATCTCTGATTGATCTCTGATCTGATTGATTTTTCCCTCAATGTGGCCCTAATACTCCGTAGTACATTTGCTCTTTGGCCCTCACTGCATCAGACTTATATACTATATACTTAGACTATAAACTGTTACCTTCAAATGTTTTGCGGCTCCAGACAGATTTTTGTTTTTTTGTTGCCTAAAATGTCTCTTTTGATAGTAAAGGTTGCTGACCCCTGGTCTATTCTGTACACACCACATCTGTTGCACATCTGCCTGTCCTGAGAGAGAGGGATACTACTTTGTTGCTCTTCCTGAGGTTTCTTAAATTTTTTCGCAAATACAATTTTTTTGGGGGGGGGGCGAGTTTTTCCTTTTCCAAATTGAGCGAAAGCTCCCTAAGGCAAATTTGTAATATTAGGCTATATAAATAAAACCTTGCACGGCTGCTGGATTCAGTTTATGCCATTCAGTTTTATTCTACAGTTTATTTTTAGGGATGTTCAAAATTTCTAAATGCACTGAAACCACCATCGAGCTGTGGTTTAGTAGCCTATCTGACTTACTGACGTTACTCTATTTGTAAACAGCACAATACTGTTTTAGACTACAGCCTAATTATACATATTTTATGTACTGTATTATAGCGTATTTGAATTATACACAGTACAGAAATTAGGAAAGCGTTTAAATCATCTGTACTGTATTTTTGAAATGGTCAATAAAATTCAGTAAATAGTGAAGCCGTCTGTTTCATTACTTTATATTCATATAATAAATAATCTGCATGAGAATTAAAGAAAAATAATTTGGTTATAATAATCATCCGCTTATAGTGATCGATTTGACCCAGACGGACGTGATCACTATAAGCGGTTTCCGCTGTAATTCTTTGTAAACATGAAGGCTACTCTCATATTACAGCAGCAGTATATAAACATACTGTACATACATTCTTTGCTAACCCACATACCACAGTGTGATGAGACAATGTACTTGAATTTTTATGGTTTATGGTTTAATTCAACTGCAATAAAACACCTATATTTCAAAGAATAAAACCTCCTGATTTTTAGTGGTTTAACCGATACATTAAGCCTGGACCCCCAAACTGTGGTGAATATTTTCATATATTTTTCACCCCATATTTATCCCCAGAGAGATGAGAGTGTAAATATTCATGGCAGTGACACTGAATGAGTATTCCTGTGTTTATAGTGTATCGTTAGTAGAGCTGGGACGATTCACCTATCTCCTGATTCGATACTATCACGATACTTGGGTGCCGACTCGATATGTATTGCGATTCGATATTATGATTTATTGAGATTTTTGTCAACTTTTTTTAACACTAGACCATGAGAAAAAGTTGAATCACACACTTCTAGGGACTTTTACTTTGGAAAATATCTAAATGAATACATTAAAATGTTTGATTTTCAGCATGTATGTAGTCAGAGATGTCCTGAAGTCAAATATATCAGGATCATTATCAGGCATTATTTATAAAAAAATTTCCAGCAACCCAAAAATCAAAGAATAAAGACATTTCCCTCACAAATTAGTGGTATTTTCTATTTAATTTACAAGGGACATGTAATGTTTTATAATTCTGGTGAATATAATCTATATAATTTATATATTTTGTATATACAGTTCCCTTTGTTAACACCTTATTTTTAAATCTGGACGTAGTCACACGTGTATACTTCCTCTAACTTCTCCAAGGTGGTCTCTAGCTCTCCCGTCAGCTCCGTTCTCTTTATACATCCATGGTAAACTCCATCGGGGCCGTTTGAATGCATTTAACATAAATGTCAGTATCTGGGTGCTCTGTAGTTGTAGCGTCGGCCCATTTGACCACGGAGATGAGAGCGACGGCCGGCTCGACCGCACGTTACCACGATACGATAACGTTTCCTGTCCGTGACAGAGTTAGCATGCAGCTTTAGCCGTGATGTCTAGCTCTGCTTTTCCTGTCAATGTGTGAAACCCAAAGTGTTTCCATCCTTTACTGGATGTGTAGTGTTTACCACGCTGGATTTAACATGTGAGGGTGCAGGTCGTATCCACGCAGACCCTCCAACGTTTTCTACTTTTTGCGGTTTGTTTTGGTTGAAGGATACGGAGCACATATGACGTCACGTTACTCAGACTACAACAATAAAAGCGGTAACTTCCTTCTACCTCTGCATAGACTCAGATGAAGCAAATATATTGATTCTGGCATTAAAAAAATCGATATAATTTTTTTTCCCCACCCTTAATCGTTAGTTCTTTGGAGAACCAAACCTATGCTGCTGGTGGTGGTATATAACAGTTGTAATATTTTGGCACACTTCATACTGAAGTCTAGTGAAACTGATGGTTTTGTGGTCGTTGGTGCCACAACTTGGCAAACAAAAAAATTAAGTAGTAACACTTGGAAATTTGGATTTACTTTCTTTATGTGCTTTATGTTTCTGTATTTAAAATTGAGCTTTTTGTATTCACAGTTTGATTAATTTCTTGTGCACTTATTTCAAAGATACTAATACATACTCTATGGCTTTTAGAGCCACCCACTCATGTGAGACATGACGTCTTCCTCCACAGAGCCTCTGCCACTGAGAAACAGTGTAGTAGTAATTAATTATATATTACAATAATCCAAAATTAAAATACACTAGTAGTAGAAAACAGACTAATTTAGGAACAGTCTCTTGACTGGTTGTAGGTGCTGGTGCTGAGTGTGAGTGTGTGTCACCAGTCTAGGTGTAAGTGGGGGTGTTGGTGTAGTTGACATAGTAATTCCTCTTCCGTTGGTTCCTGAATCTGCTCTCTGCAGAGAAAGAGGGGAAAGTCATGGACAAAGAGTTAGCTGTGATTTCTGAGTTATATGACTTACAATCAAACAGCAGCGTCATCCTACCTGAACATGAGCTGAACAGATGTTTCATATCGAATCCTCTCCACATCTGTAACAGAGCAGCTGTGACTACGGTCCCACCGGTAGATGAAGTTCTGTTAGAAGACAAGAGACAAAGAGTATTTAATATGTAGTTTATATAAAAAGATATGGCTGGCATTATTCCACATCTTTCTTCAACAAGTCACATAAACCACAAATCCCTTTCCGATGTTCCTCCCTTGTTTGTGGCACTGACGGTGTACGTCTTTTCAAGGTAACCTGACGCACCAGATGATTTGTTTACACAGAACCATCTGAGAAGCCGTCACTGGAAACTGTTTGGAAAAGGGCAGGCACTTTCAAAAAATACTTGGCAGGTGATCAGATAAACCATCTTTGTTGTTTAGAATAAACAATCGCTTAAGCCACGCCAGCTGTCATTCCTCACAGGATGCTGATTGGTCCGGTTACTGGCTGGCTTGACACAGATGCATCACTTGAAGCCTGACAAGATGGATTATCATAATATGTGATCCTGTGATTGTCACGTGATCTCATGACATCGCAAGAATCTAGCTGCCGTCCCATTATTCTAAAACCCCAATAGTTCAAAAAATCTTGCATGAGACAGAAAGCTCATAGTCCGACTATCCGTTATCCTGAAAACAAAAGCCCACTGCTCTGAAAATTG
Organism: Sebastes fasciatus; assembly: GCF_043250625.1. Taxonomy (NCBI): domain Eukaryota; kingdom Metazoa; phylum Chordata; class Actinopteri; order Perciformes; family Sebastidae; genus Sebastes; species Sebastes fasciatus. The sequence continues at coordinate 5,510,407 of NC_133796.1, read as the reverse complement.
GAGCCTTACAATTTTCCAGACTCTGAAAACATATTGTTCAATTTAACAGATAACGTATAAATCATAATGTAAATCATAACGTATGACTTTGTATGATAAAGAAAGACTATTCATTTCGGCTGATATTTAACTTTAACAGATCTTCTGTGACCTTAGATAAATAAACTAAAGTGGGCTGTTGTTTCTGGTAAAACGGGCCGTCGGACTATACGGGCTTTCAGTCCAATAGGACACTTTAACTACTGGGGTTCTGAATAATGGGCCGATCAGACCAATGGCATGGCACCATTTGAAGTCAGTCAAATCCATAGGCAGGTTATTTAAATGCATAAAGAAAAAGTTCTGGCTCCATTGTTTCATGCAGTTTAATATACATTGTGCACTGATGTTGAACAGCATCTAAACTGTTGACCGAAACTACTGTGAACTATGTTTGATGTCTTTTTCTGTAGCCATTTTATGAATAAATTAGAGCTTTCAAAGTTAACGCGATAATAAGCGTCAACGCAAATTCGTTTTAACGCCACTAATTTCTTTAATGCAACTCAGTTTAAAGCTAAGGGTGAAGATACTGGCCTCATATGAAACTAGAAAACAAATCCATTGGTACCAAACATGTCATACTAGCTTGTCGAGAAGGAGGTTAAATAACTTATGTTAAATTTTGGCGAGGAAAAACTGGCATGGCCATTTTCAAAGGGGTCCCTTGACCTCTGACTTCCAGATCAGTGAATGTAAATGGGTTCTATGGGTACCCACGAGTCTCCCCTTTACAGACATGCCCACTTTATGATAATCACATGCAGTTTGGGGCAAGTCATAGTCAAGTCAGCACACTGACACACTGACAGCTGTTGTTGCCTGTTGGGCTGCAGTTTGACATGTTATGATTTGAGCATATTGTTTTATGCTAAATGCAGTACCTGTGAGGGTTTCTGGACAATATCTGTCATTGTTTTGTGTTGTTAATTGATTTCCAATAATAAATATATAGCATACAGCATATTTGTCCACTCCCATGTTGATAAGAGTATTAAATACTTGATAAATCTCCCTTTAAAGGACATTTTGAACAGACAAAAAATTTGATTAATCATGATTAACTATGGACGATCATACAATTAAGTATTTGAATCGATTGTGAATGAAGGTATCCGTCTGTGTGAACTGACCTCTAAGATGAGCGCCACAAACAAGTTGACCCACATGACGGAGGAGGTGAGCCACCAACACACAAAGTAGATCTTCGACCACCTGAGGAAAAATAACACGCTCATTATCAACGTCATCATCATCAGCTGCATCAGCTGCATCAGCTGCATCAGCTGCATCAGCTGCTGACTGTGCATGTCAGATATAAAATATGTTCTTACTCAGTGGTGTATCTGCTGTATGCATCCATGAAGGCCTGCCAGTTGTTGACTATCATGACATCGTACAGCAAAATGATGGATGCCTGAGAGAGAGACAGAGAGTGAGAGTGAGAGAGAGAGAGGGAGGGAAAGATACTCTTCTTTTACTCTTCTACACTTCTTCTATACATAGAAGATACATAGCAACGGTGTCTTATACATAGCAACGGTCTGTTATAAAGAAATAACAGACCATAGAACGCTGCGATTGACCAATCAGAATCGAGTATTCAACAGAGCCGTGTAATAATAAGGAATAGAACACAATAAACACATATCAATCAAAAACATGCACTTCAATCCAAGATTTGATCCTTTCACTGTACATTAGAAGACAATGAAGATCTGACTGTTGTTGTTACTCACAGCGAAGTCATCAAAGTTGTTCGGCCAGTATTCCAGCTGCTCGTAGGTGCCGCACTCCATGCTGAAGTTAGAGGTGACGTTCTCCATGGAGGAGTTGGAGACCACACTGGGACACAATCAGGGAGGTGTTGAGTTGTGTACTTACATTATCCCAGATGTTTACAACAGTTTTCAAACCCAGAGAAATCTTAATTTTAATCTAGCTAATGGTCCGTTTCATTTGAAGCTATTTGTGAATGTCAGTGTTATGGTAGTCTGCCTGAAGCTGTCATAAATTGTCTTTGAGCCTCGTTCTGTTTTTGTCTCCATCATGTGTTCTTACTGCGGATGACTTCATACCTCATGTCTGGAGGAGGTTTAATGGCTCCCTCAAACAGCCAGATCCCAATCACAGCAAACACATAGTACACAACCTGCACAGAGAGCAAGAAGAAGACATGAACATGAAGTGTTTGAAAAAAGGTTTTATGAGCCAAAGGCGATGATCTCATGTCATGATTCAGCCTCTTCAAAAGCATGAAGATGAACGAAATAGAAGATAAAAGGTTTTCTCACAACACTAGTAGTGTAAATATTAAAATATATTAGTAATATACATATATTTTTTATTTTTCTACTTAGGTTTCATTGGTTTGAAAATGTGTCTGTGATGTGACTCCATCAATAGAAAAGATACTATTTTATATCATATTTTTATAGGTAACAGTAAGTGTAGATCAGCTGGTTGATTTAAAGGAGCAGTGTGTAGGATTTAGTGACATCTAATGGTGAGGTTGCAGATTGCAACCAACTGAATAGCGTGTCAGAGAACTACGGTGGCCTTCAGGTAAAAACTAAGGCTGTCAATTAATAACGCGTTAACGCAAAATTGTTTTAATGCCACTAACCTCTTTAACGCATTAATGCAACCTGCAATTTTTAGGTTGTAGCTGGCTCAGTTTTAAAGCTAGAGTGAAGATACTGGTATCATATGAAACTAGAAAAACCTAATGAATCCATCGGTAACAACCATGTCATACTAGCTTGTTGCAAAGGAGGCTAAATAACGCTCCAAACTTACGCTAAATTTTGTTGAGGAAAAACTGGCATGGCCATTTCAAAGCGGTCCCTTGACCTCTGACCTCAAGATATGTGAATGTAAATGGGTTCTATGGGTACCCACAAGTCTCCCCTTTACAGACATGCCCACTTTATGATAATCACATGCAGTTTGGGTTAAGTCATAGTCAAGTCAGCACACTGACACACTGACAGCTGTTGATGCCTGTTGGGTTTGAGTTTGCCATGTTATGATTTGAGCATATTGTTTTATGCTAAATGCAGTACCTGTGAGGGTTTCTGGACAATATCTGTCATTGTTTTGTGTTGTTAATTATTAACTCTTATTTTCAGGTGATTAAACACTAAAGAAAACAAAGATATGAATATCATATTCCATTTCTGCCACTAGATCCCCTGAAATCTTTCACACTGGACTTGTAATGTGGTGTTTGCTGACTCACCAGCAGTATCCCTGCAAAGGCTCGGAGGTTTTTCACCAGGTCCAACAGCGTACTCGCGACCAAAGCCATGAGCTGGACGACAAGATGGAACGTATTAAAAGCAGAAAGGGACATAAAGACAGACACAGGAATGTAATTGTGATGAGGCTGCAGCATCTGTGTGTACCGGTTATCATGGCTATATCGTACCTTGATATCAGGGATGATGCGCAGGAAGCGGAACACAATCAGCATGTTGATCAGACGAACCATCTCCCACAGAGATATTACACCATGGGACGGGTCCCTGTTGTGACACGCACACACACACACACACACACACACACACACACACACACACACACACACACACACACACACACACGTGAGACAATTGGCAGATAATGTAACACAGCTTACTTACTTTAAAATGATTGGAAGAAAATACAACCTACCACTGAGAGTAAGGAAGCCTGTAGGTGATATATATAGTGATCTGTAGGATCTGATGGAGAGAAAAACACATAAGATCAGTGACGAATATCAAAAGTGGTAAATATAGCAACAAATCAAATGCTCATCATGAAACATTTTACTTCATTAAACATGAAATAACTGATCTTTTTGGCCACTTGGGGGCAGCAGAAACAAGTAATGAACACACAACGTTGACACATGTACAGTGACCGTATGGTGACTAGGGCTGTCAATCGATTAAAATATTTAATCGCTATTGATAACAAATTAATCACACATTTCTTATCTGTTCAAAATGTACCTTAAAGGGAGATTTGTCAAGTATTTAATACTCTTATCAACATGGGAGTGGGCAAATATGCTGCTTTTTGTAAATGTATGTATATATTTATTATCGGAAATCAATTAACAACACAAAACAATGACATGTATTGTCCAGAAACCCTCACAGGTACTGCATTTAGCATTAAACAATATGCTCAAATCATAACATGTCAAACTGCAGCCCAACAGGCAACAACAGCTGTCAGTGTGTCAGTGTGCTGACTTGACTATGACTTGCCCAAGGTCTGGAGGTCAGAGGTCAAGGGACCTTTGAAAATAGCCGTGACAGTTTTTCCTCGACAAACTTTTGCGTAACTTTGGAGCGTTAATTATCCTCCTTCCCAACAAGCTAGTATGACATGGTTGGTACCAATGAATTCTTTAGGTTTTCTGGTTTCATATGATACCAGTATCTTCACTCTTGCTTTAAATTGTAGCATTAATGTGTTAAAGAAATTAGTGGCGTTAAAACTCAGCCCGCAACAACCTCTGAAAGACAGAATAGCGGCTGGGCCTGCCGGCGGGCCGCCAGAGTGTTAAGGGATTCAAAAATGAGACATAAAATGGTAATCAGTGAGCTTTAGAGGTGCTGGTAGGTGAATTTTCTACCGTTGACAGAGCCAGGCTAGCTGTCCCCTAAAATGATGGACTGTTCCTTTAATAATCAGTTTTTTTTTCTTATTTGTTTATTTAATTTATTATTATTACTCTATTTTCTTTGTATTGATATTATTATTATTATTTATTTTTTATTATTATTATTATTATTCTTTTTATTTTTTTATTTTCTTAATTTTATTTCAATGTTGAATGCTGAAGTTGTTTTCCCTAGTGTACTTATTGTGTTCGTCTCCAAGCTCAACTACTTAAAAAAATTGGCTTATAAACTATTGTAATTACGAACTGTAAATTGCATATATGAAAACAACCTCGGAAAAAGGGAAAAAATAAAGTATGAAAAAAATAATATCAGGGTGAACACAGAAATGGCATAACACGGAGTTGTCACTCGATGACAATGCTACACTTCTAAAATACTGCCATAGGTTGGTCTAACTGCATTTAAACTTCTGTATTATCTTCATACTGAAGATGCAGTCTAAACCCTGTCCAAATCTTCGAGCCACAACAGATCAAATGTAAATCTGGTCCTTAGTGTCATCGTTTTTGACTTAAGTGCAGCTGTGCTAAAGTAAATATGACAGTACTGAGAGTGAGCAGGTAGAGCAGGTTTACCAGCAGCAGGATGGTGAGGAAGCCGTCAAAGATGTTGTTCCTGTAGGACAGGTATCCTTTCCAGCCGAAGGCAAAGATCTTCACGCACATTTCAAACAGGTAGTATAGGATGAAGCACAGGTTGATGATCTGACAGTTGGACAGTAGAAGAGGGAAGTAGGTTATGTTCACAATTTCAACCAGGCTGCAATGTTCATCTTATTTATACCCGAAAAAACATTAAATGAAACAACAACAACCTACTGATGATTCTGATATTTTTAAAGACTTAGTTTGTCTTAACGGGAAGCTTAAAGTGGTGAAAATCTGTAATATTATTATTATTATGTTGATATTATATTATTATATCAACATAATTATATTAGAAGTTCAAATAATATACATTAAAAAAACAAGTAAAGTATAAGCAAACTTTCATGGCAATCAGTTCATTAGATTTAGATTTTTTTGTGACCTGATACGTCACCAAATATGGAGGGTGTTAAGGGCCAAAACTAAATATATAAATACATAAGTTATTATATAATTAAATCCTTAACTATATAAATAATGATTTAATTAATACTTATTTGTCACCATAAATAAATAAATAACAAATGAAATGAGACATTAAATATATAAATGTTACATTTATTTATTTATATATATATATATTTGCACATTTGTATATTTATTTATTTATTTATTCATTCATCAGAATCAGAATCTTTATTTATTGCCAGGTGTATCAGGCATACACTAGGAATTTGCTTTGGTTCGTTGGTGCCAATAAGCAGTAAAAAATAAAAATAGGACGAGTAAAACGTTAGAATAAAATAAGAATAAAATAGTTGAAAATCTACCAATATACATTCATAAATTTATTTACTTATTAATTTATTCAAACATTTATTTAACTAGTTATTATTTAATTTAATTATATATACTTATTATCCATAGTGTAACACGCTGCAGCAAAATAAATAAATCTGTCAACTTAAATCCATCAAAAGTCAGGGGCCCAGAGCCGATGGCACATTATTTATTTAGTCATGTATTTAAGCATTTACTTAATATTTTGTTTAGTTTTTGGCCCTTAAAAACCCTCCATAACCGAAACCATCAGGATTCAATATTCACAGTTAGTTAAGGTGTCATTTTGACCTGATGGTGGTATAAGAGGAAAGGTCAGGGGGGTCACCAAAATGATTAAGAATCATCCTCTGTGGACCATGAACATCTGTAAGACATGATCTGACTGTGTTTACCTCTATGATGAAGTTGTCTCTCTCTGTCGTGGACTTTTCTGAATTCAACACCAGGACGGTCTGAAACACACACATATGGTAGACAGCTTGGTCAGCGTTTGAGGGTGTATGAGTATATACATGTATGCGTCTGTGTGTGCGTGCAACTTACACATATGCATATGACATTGGCCAGAGCCACCGCGTTGCCAAGTATAGTGACATAGTAGTGACTGAAGACCACCTGGAGCCTCTGCAGGACTGGAGAGTTGTACTGGGGCAAGGGAGGGTGCTGGAGGAACACACACACACACACACACACAGAGTCAGAGACATGAAGCAGATGTCAAAGTGAAACGTGAAGTTGAATGAATCTTTGAGGGCACAGCTCTACCTCCTTAATGCGATCTTTATCCAGCTCGTCAAATATCTTCCTGAACTGCTCTCGATCCAGGTAGCCCACATCTGCATACCGCCCCGCCTCCTGAAGTCCAGATGTTGTAAAGGAGAACAGTCAAGGTGAAGAAAAAACGGAGGATGCATCTTCTCATCTCAATGTGTTCTAACTAGGGATGCTAATAATTAACCGTTAACCGACATTAAGAATTTTAACCAATTAACGCTATCGGTTAAACGGTTAAAAGAAATATTAATAATTAATTAGAAAGCTGAGCAAAACACACACTCTCTGCTACAGCTACAGTATAACACCACCGCCGCCACACACACACAGTCTGTCGGACACTCGCTGACGTCACGCCGCGCTGACAGACCGTATGTGTGCAGCTACTGGGAGCAAGAAGCCCCCAGCAACGCTACAGCTGCCAACGTAGCACAAACACACACACACACGGTTTGTCGGACAATCGCTGACGTTACGCCGGGCAGACACACAGCTGACAACCTGCTAAACTAAATAATGCGGTGGTGGTGGCGGACTTTTACTGTGAAAGTGGCTGCATGTGTCTGCGACAATACACGCAGCTCCGTGGCCGCTATAGTAACTCTCCCGGACGGGTGAACTGGGGACTCAGTTGCCTGTTTTGCATGCGACGCACTAATCTTGTCGGTTAATGGTTAATAATCGGTTATCGGTTAAAACTTTTTTCAAAATTAGCATCCCTAGTTCTAACCCATTCAAGAGCTTCATTTGTGGTAAGATTTATGCTATATATATTAGGGCTGTCAATCGATTTAATTTTTTTATCACAATTAATAATCACAAATTAATCGCACATTTTTATCTGTTCAAAATGTACCTTAAAGGGAGATTTGTCAAGTAAATATATATCTTATTCACAGTCTATGCGCTAGAACTGAATATGCTTTTCACATCTCAAATCATGTGCACTATATGCATTTGAGGGATTGTAAGTTTTGTTTTTTTAGAAAATTAAAATGATAAAGAAAAGACAGATGGGGTGTGGTTACTTTCAGAGAAGTGTGCAGGATATCACACTACAGACTGTGCAGGTAGTTTGTATTATCAGTCTCCGCATGCATCTAGAATAAAAGTAATCATAATTTGTATTGTATTTTGGTGACAGACGCCCTTTGAGTGGTTGTGTGTGTGTGTGTGTGTGTGTGTGTGGTGTCGGCTCTGACCTTAGTGATGGCCGCTCTGTAGTAGCTCTTCATGTGGACCCCGGACATCACCTTCAGCACCACATCAACACCCACATGCTCCCTGACGGAGAAAACAACACATCACTCTCCATGCTTTCTGTTCATTTGATATTGGTGGAGTGCAGAAGCCTGTTTACTGTAAACTGCGCTGACAATACAAGCAGCAGACAATACAACGGTTTCAACTCAGATAAAACGTGTGTGTGTCTCTTACTCAGCAGCTCGTTGGGCTCCCTGACAGCTGAGGACTTGGAAAGCAGCTCGGATCCCCAGTCGTCTCCTGATGATGGACGTCTGGACCGACAACTGGACCAGAACATGAACAGAAAGCCTTCAAGCATTTTCCATTGTTATTGTGTGCAGTGTATTTACTGTATTCGTCTCTAGTGGGCTTTAAGAAGTCAGAATGTTATAATCCAGTTAGACTCCTCTTATATTCCAGCAGAGGGCAGTCACAACCCAGCAACCTGTTACACACTCTCTCAGGTGAACAAGTAAAGTACAGGTCATGTAGTAACTACTACTTCACATTTGTTATGACCATTTTCAAAAGCATGCTGTACAGTTCGGGATCTCTTTTCTGACCCTTCAGGGTACACTTTTTCTCTTTTGAATCTTGCTATAGTTGTGTAATTCAAAGTGAACTTCAAGTCAGAATACATTTTTACATTATCGTTGCTTGGTGATGCAAAACTAGGATGAAACTTTGACTATTTGATGGTCTGCTGAAGGATATTTTTTTTATCGTGGCATTTATATATATTTATAAACACCAGACTTTTAACCAGGAGACCCGTGTTGGAGACTGTTGGAGACCGTTGGAGACCGTTGTTTTTGATTTTATTTAGTTTACGTACTTATTTTAAGCCGAACAATGAAGTTTTCCATAACCCTAACTAAGTGTTTTTTTGGGGACGTTTGCTTAGCGCAGAAATGACACACGAAAAGGATAAAATCATGGATGTATAAAGAGAACTGGATACAGCGTTGGAGGCGGGCTCCCGGTCATTCCTATGAGAGTTGCTCAGTAGCGCATGAAGCCAAAATGGCTCGACTGTAAAGTGATAAAGTACTCGGATCTTCCGGCGATCTTCTGCATCCATTGGGCCCATGGAGCAGGCGCAGTAGCGTGTCCTTTAACTCCGCCTACCAGCCCTCACTCTAGTCTCGGTCTGGGTCTCATTCACATGAACGGAGGAAGGAAAAATAACTCTGGATTCAGCTATTAGTGTGTTTTATAGCTTTAAGACCTAATGATTTAAATAAGGGTTATTCAAGTGTTCATACTGGGAAGTTGATTCACCTCAACAAAAAAAGATTATCCGCTGAGTTACAGACGTCTCTGGGAAAGTCTATGGGAAAAAAGTATTTTTGGGCCCAATGGCATCACGTGACGCACACAGAAGTTATAGTACCGCCATTTGGCCACAACGAAAATTGGCATCAACGACCGGCGCTCTTCCTGTGGAGCTTGGAAAAGACGGTGTTGGTTGCATTATGGGAATTGTAGACTCCAGTTTGGATAAAATGAGCCTCTAATGCTTCGATTTCATCTCTTGTGAATCCTCCAACTGCAATGCTAAAATCCCAGGACGTACATGTTAGAGTGGTAATGCTGAGGCTCAATATGATTTTCAATATGAGTTTAGCACAAAATCATGACTCAATGTTGGGCGTATATGCTGCGGTATATGTCAGATGACAGATCTTCCACTGCTAAGGCGTGGGGTTTTTCTCTGTTGACAGACCTGTTTTTCCAGCTGGGAATAATTAAGTAACAGCAGTCATGATTTGCTTAGTAAAAATATAAAAAATCGTCTCACAGCCTCACATTAATGCTAATATAATCAAAACAGACTGTGCGTGTAGTGGGTGGAGCTGTAACTGCATGATGATGTCATACTGTATGTGTGACTCACCAGTAAATATCCCCTGAACTGGTTATAGATGATGGCCGTCAGTAAGTTCATCAGACAGTAGGTTCCTGCCAGGAGGCAAAACAAACTCCCTCTTTAAACACTTCACTCAACACAATAACGTACTACCACTTCAAGTCACTTAAAGGGATAGTTTGGTTGTTCTGAAGTGGGGTTATTGTAGCAGGCAGAAGTACCAGCTGTACTGCTGTAGACGGAAGTTTATCATCTTAAGTTTATGTGATATTTATAATATTTTCACCGCTTTACCTTGCCGTCAGACAGCCCTTTACGGCGGAGAACTGAAGCTGTTTTACCGTTTTATAGTTTGTTTGTGTTATTCTGTGACTTTGGTATCTGAACTAACCCTTCCAAAAACCAAAGAGACACAATAACACAAACAAACTAACCGATCGAGGCAGCGGTAAACCAGCAACTCCCGTGTTCTGCGAGGTAAAATTGTTCATTTTGTCAATGGAGTCTGGTGGTTTTGGAGAGAGCATAGATGACGGATTCAGTTCCCCGTCAGAAAAGGCTGTCTGATGGCGAGGTAACCTGTGAAAATATTCCAAATAAAGCGTACATTTAAACTGATATAGATTCTTTTAGGTGTCTAAAATCTGTTATGCCGCTGCACACCCCGTCCACAGCAGTACGTTGCTTTGCTCCTGTGCTGGTTCTCCAAACTGAGGGCATGCCGACCGCCATCTACTGTAGGTAATACACCAACTATGGATAAGTAATTCATGCAACCCCACTTTAAAACATCTGAACTATCCCTTTAAAGCCGCTGCACTGACAAATGCAATAATAATCACTACTTACCAATCACACTGAAGAGGACAAAGAAAATGGAGTTGCCTCTGTTTAGGGAGTAGGCAGGGATCATCACTGTGACGGGACAGAAGACATGTTGAAAAGGAGTTCCATCACAGAAACAGAGATTACCAGCAGTCAACAACACGGCTTGTTGTGTATCATGTGACTGATTGTGTACCATCTGGGTTGTTGGCCGTGGTGAGCAGCACCAGCAGAGAGGTCAGAGAGCTCGGCAGGTCTCTGAAATGTAACCTCCACTCCCCGTTCTTCTCTGGATCCTGAAACACAGACGGAGAGGCAGAGTGGACTTAAACCTCGTATTGTTCTCTCTACGCTGGTGTTAATATAGTACTGAAATACATTTTAAAAAATAAGAATAAAGATCTGTTGTTTTTTCTGTTTCTGTTTTGAGAATAAATAAACATTACTCTACCGTCAGATGACCTGTGACAGGAATTTATCGTTAGTTTTGATGTTTCGTAGAAAACAAGCCGTTTGTAAATCAATACTTTGTGTCTAATTAGTGATTTATTTAGTAAGTAGCTGTGTAAGTTGGATAACGGCTCGCTGTACATGATCCCTGACATCACGTACAGCATGTCTTTTATAACAGCGAGCTGGACACGTCACCTCTGGGCCAGCTGTTGTACTAGCCTCTGTAATTCACTACAATCTCTCATTAAGCTTTTCTTTAATCTGTCTTTCTATTAAAGTAAAACATGTTTCTGATAGGGATGCACCGATGTGAAATTCTGGGCAGATATGATACTGATGTTTAGAATAACAATTTGTACGATAGCCGATACTGATGTTTTTGATGATGCTATTTATTTTGTTTTTGTTGTTATTTGTTCCCCTTTTGTGACAGGGAAACAAAGACCTCTTCATTATATACAAAAAATAAAAAATAACTGAGCTGTTCTAAAGCCATTGAGCATTTCATTACACTGTCTTTGAATGAGCTCAAACTCAACTATCTCTAATATAACCTTCTTTCACATGATTTATTTTTTTTTTTTAATAATTAACAGAACATTTACAAAACTGATGTGACACAACAGATAAAAACATCGCCCACTGCCATCGGTAAATGTCATCTTGGCAGTCAACAAGGTGAATATTGACCCGATACCGATGTACGGCCAATAAATCGGTGCATCCCTAGTTTTGGAGTAAATAAATGAGTATCTACAGCAGCGTTTGATATTAGAATTCAAACCACAAGTTTTTGGAAATTGTTTGGGCCTCAAATATATTAAAGTGGCTTCATATATTCACCTTCTTCCTTCCACCATCTAGTGAGTTAAAGCTTTGCTCTTGCTTACATATATTTGATATCCTATCCATCCAACCTTCCCTGAGTCAGTCTGTGACATTATTTTAATCATTTTTTAATTGATGTCTCTGTTATTGCAACTGCATTTTCAATGATATATGAAGAGTGGCTTTTTTTTGGGACAGTGACCCTTGGCTGTTGAGATGCCATCACAGTCTGGGACAAGTCCAGACACACACACACACACACACACACACACACACACACACACACACACACACACACACACACACACATGTCCACAAACATGTCCACACAAGCCACAGTGTCAGCAGTACAATACAGTAGTGTGTATCAGGGCGTGATGTGACCTGAACTCACCTCGCTTTTAGCAAACAGCAGCATGCCGATCATAGTGAAGAGGCAGAGGTGGAGCGCCAACAGCAGGATGACACTGTACAGACAGGACAACACACACATGACTCTAAATATTACATCACCCATGAGCCTTAGCTACTGTTGCTATAGAAAAAGAAGCCAGTCAGCACTGCACCAATTTCAGGATGTTTGTTGATGCATCTGGGAACAAAATACGGCACCACAGAAGCTTAAACTGACCCAGAATCTGAAAGTGAACTGATCCAAACTGAACACTGTGTTATCAGGTTTCTACAAAGCGTCAACTTAAAGCTTCTGCACGCAGCTAGAGGTGCAAACAACAGATTTTAAAGCTCTGTGATTGGGTCGTAGTTGACTTCTCCTTTCACATTTGTATGTACAAATTGGGGCTGTCAAAGTTAACGCGATAATAGAGCCTTCAAATTTGTTTTAACGTCACTTATATCTTTAACGCATTAACGCAACTTTCATTAAAAGTAAAGATACTGGTATCATATGGAACTAAAAAACCTAATGAATCCATTGGTACCAACCATGTCAAAGTAGATTGTCAAGAAGGAGGCTAAATAACACTCCAAACTGACTCTACATTTTGGCGAAGAAAAACTGTCATGTCCATTTCCAAAGGGGTCCCTTGACCTCTGACCTCAAGATATGTGAATGAAAATGGGTTCTATGGGTACCCACGAGTCCCCCCTTTACAGACATGCCCACTTTATGATAATCACATGCAGTTTGGGGGCAAGTCATAGTCAAGTCAGCACACTGACACACTGACAGCTGTTGTTGCCTGTTGGGCTGCAGTTTGCCATGTTATCATTTGAGCATATTGTTTTATGCTAAATGCAGTACCTGTGAGGGTTTCTGGACAACATCTGTCATTGTTTTGTGTTGTTAATTGATTTGCAATAATACAAATAGACGCATGTGTATGATGAAGTAGAGGTGGTGCAGTCAGAGTGTATCACCGTCAGCCTGCGGCCACATTATGGGGAAGCAGCGACCCGCTGACTCGAGAAGTGAGAGTAGAAGATGAGTGTGCCAGCTGCAGGTGTCACTGGAGTTTCAGTGTGCTGAGCTAAACCCCTCAGTCCCCCAGAGTAATTAGTAATGCAATACCCCTTTAAATCAGTAGATGTTAGATAGACCTCCGTAAAGCAGTCAAATACCTGGCGATCTCTGGCAGAGTCCTCTTGATGCACTTCAGCGTCTTTTTCATCAGGGAAGAGTTCTGCAGGAGGAAGAACGGCCGGAGGAGTCGCCGTACTCGAAGTGTCTGATTAAAAGAGAAAAGATAGGATCACTTTTTTAGAAAGATCGTGAGTCATTTGAATTCACTCGGCCCTCCTCAAGACAGAGCAGGCCATGTGTGAAGTCACAAGAACGAGTACATGCACTTCAACAGAACTAGAAATAATTTCAACTACAAAGTCTACTTAACTACCTTTTCCAGAGTTTTCATCCGTGTTGACTGTGACATGCGGTCAACAGATACACACTTTATACTCACTGTAATGTATATTTACAATATACAAAGTGTATACATTTTTTATCTGTTCAAAATGTACCTTAAAGGGAGATTTGTCAAGTATTTAATACTCTTATCAATATGTGAGTGGACACATATGCTGCTTTATGCAAACATATGTATATATTTATTTTTGGAAAATAATTAATAAATATTGTCCAGAAACCCTCACAGGTACTGCATTTAACATAAAACAATATGCTCAAATCATAACATGACAAAATGCAGCCCAACAGGCAACAACAGCTGTCAGTGTGTCAGTGTGCTGACTTGACTATGACTTGCCCCAAACTGCATGTGATTATCATAAAGTGGGCATGTCTGTAAAGGGGAGACTCGTGGGTACCCATAGAATCCATTTTCATTCAGATATCTGGAGGTCAGAGGTCAAGGGACCCCTTTGAAAATGGCTATTCCAGTTTTTCCTCGACAAAATATAGTGCACGTTTGGAGCGTTATTTAACCTCCTTCCCGATAAGCTACTATGACATGATTGGTACCGATGGATTCTTTAGGTTTTATACTTTCATATGATGCCAGTATCTTCACTCTAGCTTTAAAACCTTTAGCCCGGTACAACTTAAAAATTGCAAGTTACGTTATTATCGCATTAACTTTTACAGCCCTAGTTTATATATATTTATTAAATATGCAGCGCTGTTGTTAAATGAGCCTTAATTTTACCTTCAGACAAACTAATTTGGCATTAACAAATATTAAATGTTTTCTCTGAGACCTATATTTATCTACAGAAGTTATTATATCTTATGTTTAAAACACGATGGGACCACCAGTGAAGTACCAAATGGCTTGCTGAGATAAGACACAGTTTGGTGACACAGTTTAACAGTCAGCAGTTCTCTGCAAATTCTCCCCCATCACTGCTGGTTGATGTGCAGCTCCCGAAGTATCCTCGATAAAATGGACGAAGCAAGACCACTGCCAGTCATTTGTAATGTATTTGACTAACTTCGAATTGGGCCATGACTGATAATGAGAGTGGCCTACAGTCAGATTTCTCTGCTCTATGGCGAACTGTCCCACTGACTTCTCTACAGCTACAACCACACTGCATCTCCAGAAGCGTGACCGAGGAGGACGGCCTCACTCACCTCATCACACACCATGCTGACAGACAACATCCAGTCGATGATGGAGAATGTAATGACTACCATGTAGCCGATCAGCCACTTGTTCTTTCTGAACTCCTCCCAGCCAATCAGGTAGCTCTGAGGACAAAACAGACAGAGTGAAGCAGTACGGTTCAAACGCACAAATAAGAAGATAATGAATAACTATCAAAAGCAGCGAGATTATTTGCAAACATCACAAAATCCATGACAGCTGCCAAGGTCCTGGGAGCAAAATGTTTCCCACGCTGCTTACCTTAACGGCGAGATCGAGAGCGAAGATGACAAGGCAGACCATCTCGATGCCTTCGGTGAGGCCGCAGGGAGGCTCCCAGGGAGGAGAGCGATGCCGGGGGTCCGAGGACATGGACATGGAGGACGGGCGCTCCAAGAACGCCAGCAGCAACACCACCGCGATGGTTAGGCCCAAACCCCTGGTGCAGGGAAAGATGGGTGACAAATGGATGTAGGCATATGGTAGAAATACGGTAAATAGACTTGCATTTATGCAGCGCTTTTCTAGTCGTCCGACCCCTCAAAGCGATTTACACTATATGTCAGCATTCACCCATTGTCTACCTAACTCAGGTCCGTAGCAGTTTTTTATCCATACATGAGCTGAACAGGTGTTTGAAGGTGTGAACTCACCACTGGAATATCCTGGAGTAGTACCATCGATACAGGCACAGCGAGCGGGCGTCCACCCGGTGGTTGATGGACCGGTACTATGAGCAAGCAAACAAAAGGGAAGAAGACAGTCAACAAGATGTGATGTAGTAAAATAATGAAAGACTTTTTGATAATCTTTAGGCTGAGGGACATTTAGGGTAGTAGTCAAAGTCCAACGACCTAATTAGGTCTATTTTCACATACCATAATCCAGAGGTGGGACCAAGTCATTGTTTTGCAAGTCACAAGTAAGTCTCAAGTCTTTGCACTCAAGTCCCAAGTCCTTAACTTTGAGTTTCGAGTCCTAAACAAGTCATAATACGCTCTTCAACAAATGTAATCCCATTTTAACAACAGAGTAACTGACACTAACTGGTGCTCAGTAACGTAACGTTAGTCCTTCATGGTTCTCTCCTGCATCTTGCTACTGTCGGATTAGTTCAAACAAAGTGGATCTGGGGAATTAAGTGTAAGATAATCCCAATAATACTCACCATAAATAAAGAGTCCAGAGTTCAACAAAATAAATGAGTCAAACAAATCAATAAAGGATCTCTCAAGAAATAAATAAACCCAATATCCCGATGCTGTCGGAGTGACCTCCGGTACCGGGCAGTTGGTGCACACACTTTTTAAATAACATACTTTTTAATCTTTGGGCTTGGGGGAGGGTATCTATTTTCAACTCAAAAGGCTCAAGTTCAAGTGAAGTCTGGAGTCACTGGTGTTAAAGACCAAGTCGAGTTGCAGATCTTTAATTATTTCGTCAAATTGAGTCTAAAGTCATCAAATTTGTGACTCGAGTCTAAGTTGTATATCTCGAGTACACACCGCTGTCATAATCTACGGCACGTTGGCCCCTGCGGACCATTCTGGCTGTTGACAGTTGTCAATAAAGATTAGTTTGAAAGCTCTCGAGGCAGGTAAAATTTGTTTTCTAACAGAGGTCTGTACGGGTCACAATGCTAAAAAGGCAGAAACGTGCTGCCTTGATCGTCTGTGACATCCTGTCTGCTGAAACAAAAACTAAAAAAGAGGTGCTGGCGTAGATTGACTCGAAGGTGGAGGGAAGATGTGTATGGCAGAGAGAATTGGAGGTAAGCCAGCTACGTTTTACTATATCTATAGTGAGTACATTGTTATCTTGATAGCTACGCTCTGATTACTGTAAAAAGAGGAGATAAAAGGCACTGATGTTGGGCAATCGGCTCGTGGATCTGCTTCAACTGTGTGAGAGGCCGTAGTTGGCTGACCAAAATTTCTGACATGTCAGAAATTCATCCGACTATCTGACGGACGGTCGGGAGGAGTTCATCGGTCCTCGGTTCCCCCTGTCACTGCACGGCAAACGACGCCCGACGAAGCTGAAATTCGACTCTAAAATGAGTCGTGCGGCTAAAAATTCAGGCCAGAAACGGGCTCAAATCGTACAGTGTACGTCCAGCTTTAGAAATCTTACAGTAATGTGAATTCATGAGCATGAAGGACGTAGGAAAGAAGACTCTGAGGGCCAACCCTACTCTCAATATGATACTACTTCCATTTAACTTTTCTTACTAATGACCAAAAGAGAAATAAGGAAGGAAAGTCATTGTGCTTACCTGTATGGCGTCCTCGATGAGTACGACAGCTTGTTGGATGTAGAGGTCCCTGTCGTCTGTGAACAGTGAGACAAGTTTGAGTAGGACCATCTGAACAACAACATATGTCTTTACATCACTCAGAGGTGAGCTCAACTGTCCTCTCAGTAAATAGCTCAACATAGTTCCTTGTACAACAATAGACTAATTGTCAGACTAAAACAAACAACAGAACTGGTTGGATAGGGAGCCGGGTTGGAGGTTGGATCTTTCTTGAGGCAAAACTGGGAAAAACTGAAACTCTGGTAAAGGTGTGTCTTACTTTTCTAACTGTGGTTTATCTCTACTCAAACACACAAAACTCCCCACTACGGGTGGGCGTCTGTGTCTATTTTCATATTGTCCAATCCAGCAGCGCCGGAATGAGCTTTGGATGACGTAATACAATGTTTGCCATTGGATTTTGAGAGACTGCGGCTGGGCATGCTCCCCTGGAAAAACGTTTTGAACATTTTAAAGTTAAATGCATCAATCTGGAGCACTTTGAGAGCAACATTACGAGGCTAGATCTTTGAAGGACTTGGTGCTCTGGTAAACAGTTTAGTAAAGGTTGTCTGGTTATGAATGGTGATGGCAAGAAGTCACACATCATAAGCACGGCAAACGGAGACGGGGGTGCCGCAGACCCCTCGAACTGAGTGAGGACAGCACGCCCCGGTTGACAGTCGCGCCGGGTATCCCGTCCCTCCCGTCAGAGGGCGCACTGCGCAGCGAGCACTCTACAGCCCCGGGCAGCGGCGAGGTCCGGGGCGAGAGGTGCTGTAAAACTCACAGTCGGGCCTTTCCAAGCAGACCTAGAGCCGGTCGCGGCGCACCGGACGATGAGCTTACTGGGTGTAGATTTAATGTATTGGCTTTAATATATACCAGAAATATGAATGCAAAACATGTTCCTCATTAGGCTAACTCACCCTACATTTTGAACAAATAAAAAATGTGTAATTAATTTGCGATTAATCGTGATTAACTATGGGCAATCATGCGATTAATCACGAATAAATATTTGAGTTGATTGACAGCACTAGTAAAATAGAGTAACACTGTAAATAGAAGCTATCAGAGACTCAGCATGAGCTTGTTCCACAGCTGTCAGGTGATTATGTTCAATGACTGTTACTGTTCCACACAGCAGTTACAAAGACAGACATGATGACTCAGTCCTGGCCACACGCACACACATTCACACACTCACACATTCACACACTGCTGACTCAATGCTTCACAGCAGGATGTGTCATAGTGGCGGTGGGAGCCTCTGACAGGGCAACACTTAAAACGGCTGCAACACACACAGCCAAAACACACACGCGCGCACACACACGCGCGCACACACACACCACACACACACACACACGCACACACACCACAGTGGACAGACAAGTGTGAGCTGCACTTCTCACACTTGTTGCAGTCGAGAAAAAGAGAAACTGTCAGAGAAATCCTGTACTGACAATATAACATATAAACAATATTACAATAAATACAATTACAATAAAAATAACAACATCCATATTATCTATTCATATTTTCCTGTACGCATTTAAGTGGCCAACAATATAGTATATGACAGAAATAGCTAAAAGATTCAGATTTATGGAGTAATTTTCAATTTGTGAACTTTAAAGTTGTGGATTAACGTCATACATTAATATACATATCTGCAGTCATTTTAAAATAAAAATTTAATATTTAATGTTTATGTTATTATAAACTCCTTATTACACGGCTGTGTTGAATTCTAATTCTGATTGGTCATTCCCGGCATTCTGCGGTCTGTAATTTCTCTAAAACAGACCGTTGCTATGTATAACAGACCGTTGCTATGTATAACAGACCGTTGCTATGGATAGCAGACCGTTGCTATGCTACATCACAATTACTATTACTTAATACTTTAAAGTGAATTATCAACTATTGGATTATTCTTTATGCTAAATGCAGTACCTGTGAGGGTTTCTGGACAATATTTGTCATTGTTTTGTGTTGTTAATTTATATCCAATAATACATATATACATACATTTGCATAAAGTAGCATATTTGCCCACTCCCATGTTGATAAGAGTATTAAATACTTGACAAATCTCCCATTAAGGTATTAAAAAAATTTACGATTCATTTGCCATTAATAGCGATTAACTATGGACAATCATGCGATTAATTGTGATTAAATATTTGAATCGATTGACAGCCCTAGTATAAATATTTTTGGTTCACTATGAAAGCGTGGCAGGTCTTAGGTGATTAATGGGAAACACTGTGCGACACCATACAGCACACAGTCTTGAGGGGGCAGTAGGCTTTTTACATACACATTGGCCACAACATAACAATACGTCGCTCAGAGCTGCAACACATTTTAATTGGATGGCAATTCCTAATAGAAGAGAAGTATAAATAGATGCAGTTTTACCCACATGATCGGCGCGCAGAGGAGAATTTGGTGCTAACTGCAAAGAGAGTCTGCAAATGTGGCGACACATTGCCAGAGTAGATCAACCTAAAAGAAAGAAATGAAGAGCGCGGTGAAAGAACCGAATGAAGAATGTCTCACTGTTCACAAGAATGTTTTCAGAGAAGTGGCGCTGCACGGATAAGAGAGAGGCAGCAACAGCAGTACAATGAGCTGCTTCAGTGTTTTTAATGACATTATGCAGTTTTATGGACGGGAAATTTCAGGTTTTTTTTAAAATCAGTTTTAATCAGTTTACCAGCCTTTGAAAAGATAACCCCAAAAGTTAATTTTGGAGTCACAGGACACATCACTGCTACTTTAATTCTATTATCTTTAATGAGTATAACAAAGGGGGATTCTCACTTTATTTGCACAACAGTTTACGGTCTTGTGCATCATAGTAAGTGGAATGAAACTAATCAAAGCTATAGGAAATCAACGTATCTTAATTAAAATAATACATATATATATTTGCTTTTCTCACAGAATGTGCTTTTTTACCACCTTCTGCTTTTCTACTATACTCTCCTGTTCTACACCAACATTAAGTCTGTACCGTCTGAGTCAAAGACAGTTTTTATACCACTTTAATTGATTAGGCTCTGACGTGAGAATCAGATGAACTGATTGGAGACCTGATAAAGCACCACGAGGAGGAAGCCAAGTCACCTTCCAAACATTAGAGACAGACATTAAAAGACTTTCAGCTTTGGGAAATTGTGGCGGGCATTATTAACAATTTTAAGACATTTTACAGAATTACTCTATTAAATACTTGAAAGATATTCATCATTTTAACGTAGTTGTTAGTTGCTGCCTTAATATATTCTAATACTATATACTCAGTGGCCACTTTATTTAGGTACAACTGTACCGTATGGTAACAACTCGGTGCATAAAGTCATGCAGACATGGTCGAAGGTTCAGTTGTTGTTCAGACCAAACATCAGAAATGTGATCTAAAGTGACTTTAAATGTGGAAGGATGGTTTGAGTATCTCAGGCCCTGTGCAGACCTGGTATTAACATGCGTCCTCAGTGATTGGATCACAAGTGGACCGCTTTAACTACGTCTGTTCACACCTGGTATTAGAATACGTCTTGAGTGACCACCTGTGATCCGATCTCAGTTCCCCGCTCTATATGCAAATAAACATGTAGTAAACACACGGCTAATACACCAGCCGTTGTGACGTAATACTACAGGAATGTCTGTAGTAATATCGTGAATTTGGGTAAAATGTTTTTTACATTTTTATAACATCGAAATATAAGGTTATTGGACTGAAAGATCCGATCTCAATGCGTATTGAGTGCATTCGCACCTGTACTTAGAGCTGTCCACTTGTGATCGGATCACTGAGGACGCATGTTAATACCAGGTCTGAACAGGGCCTCAGACGCCGCTGAACCCGATTCGACTGTTATCGGGCCATTAAATAGGTGTTATAAGTCGCCAAGCACCATAGATGTGGGTCAATAGGGGCCCGCTAGCTGCAATAATTTGACACAAAAACGGTCCGCCAGAGTCCGACATCAGAACTGCGCCCATAGCAACATTCTGTTATACATAGCAACAGTCTGCTTTAAAGAAATAACAGACCGTAGAACGCTGAGATTGACAAATCAGAATCGAGTCTTCAACAAAGCCGTGTAATAAGTAAGGGATAATGTACAGCAAGCCGGTCAATGTTGTGAAAGAATCATCGACAGGGCGATGCTGCACCCCGACGCTCACAGCGGAGGGGTCTCTCATCGCCCTGAAGGGGATTCTTTCCCAACAATGACCAGCTTGCTGTATATCATCCCGCTTATTACACAGTTACTTACTTAAAGGGACTGTTTGTAACTTTTTAAGCGTATAAATGTACCGGGTCGGGATCCCATGCGCGCTTGCATATGCGCGCTCGCGTGTGGCCAGAGTCACAGCTCCTCTGCCTTCTTGCCTTCACTCACACAGCATGCGTTCTCGCTGTCTCGCTCCACCTCTAGACGTGAACGCGCGCTCACTCCACACTGCAGAAGAGTTAGTAGCTCTGAGAATATCTAGTGAATGTACAGTGGACGTTTGTGCAGAAATAACTGCTGCAGCTCCTCCAGACCAACAGAGGTTTCCCGTGTCTTGTGAAGTGACGGGGCTCCGCAGCGAGTTACGTTATCGTCTCCAACCGGGTGCCGGTGTCTCCCTGCGGGTGCAGTCGGGAGGCAATAACGTTTCTCTTCCTGCTTCAGCCCCGGCACCGACCCGCTTTTGCTGAAGCAGGAAAAGCCAACACTAGGATCAGCATTGATTCATGGAGAGACCTCCGTCTGGTCAGCTAACATTACCGCCAAGCAGCTGAAATATAGAGTGATATTGTGGTTTTAGCTGATGTTTGTCGCCTCACTGTTTTGAGCGATGCTCGTTCATGTCTATGTAGAGCGAGCACAAGCGTGAACCTGACGCTGACTTTTGTTGACTTAACGGCCACAGGTGTCGCTGTTAACAAGCATTTCTGAAAGTTACAAATAGTCCCTTTAATAGCCTATAGTACCTTAAAGTATAATTTGCTGATGCAACTTGTGTTCTTTTATTTGAGTATTTGAGTTTTAAAGTAGCCTATAGGACTTTAGGTTGTTTCGGAGGATCTGAATCTTCTTCCACCACTACCTTTTGTCAAAACAAATGCCCAAACAGAGGAGACACCACCGACCTGAGAGTCATATCATAACTCAGGCTCCACCTCCACTCACCTGAGTCGCTCTCGACGCCGCACGACTGTCCGGCCACCTCGTAGGACATCTTCCTCCTGCTGCTGTTGCTGCTGCCCGGAGCCCCTCCGTGCTCTTTGCCCGGCAAGGAGCCATAATCCTCGGAGGCTCCGTTCACAGTCCCGGTCAGCAGACTGTCCGATTCCATCCAGGAAATCTCTACCACAAGTTCCTCCTCTGTGGCTGCTGCTGCTCAGCTGTGAAAGTGAAAGTAAACAGTCAAGAGTGGAGCAGCTCCTGAGAAAGTTTAGTCTCTCTCTCTATTATAGCCTCCAGTTATGGACTATACTCAGAGTTACATAGTTTCAACAGAGAGAGGACATAACATGCGTCAGGCTGAGGGCACACAGAAGGGAATGTGCTTTTAGGAAGTCGCCCCTCTGCTCTGCTCCACCCTCCTCCTCCTGACTCTAGTATCACTTTACACTTTAAAAACACAGACTCCACCTACAGTACACTGACTGCATATGCTGCAGTCTGCAGTACACTGACTGCACATGCTGCAGTCTGCAGTACACTGACTGCATATGCTGCAGGCTGCAGTACACTGACTGCACATGCTGCAGTCTGCAGTACACTGACTGCACATGCTGCAGTCTGCAGTACACTGACTGCACATGCTGCAGGCTGCAGTACACTGACTGCACATGCTGCAGGCTGCAGTACACTGACTGCATATGCTGCAGGCTGCAGTACACTGACTGCATATGCTGCAGGCTGCAGTACACTGACTGCACATGCTGCAGTCTGCAGTACACTGACTGCACATGCTGCAGTCTGCAGTACACTGACTGCACATGCTGCAGTCTGCAGTACACTGACTGCACATGCTGCAGTCTGCAGTACACTGACTGCACATGCTGCAGGCTGCAGTACACTGACTGCATATGCTGCAGGCTGCAGTACACTGACTGCACATGCTGCCTTCTGCAGCAGCAGCCTACTGCAGGAGAGACATCTGAGAGTGGCTGGTTGCAGAAGTAAAGCAGTAATTAGAATAGAATAGAATAGAATAGTATAGAAAGCTTTATTGTCATTATTGTATTAAATACAACGAGATTCACAGTTTGCCATTTCTGGTCAGTGCTTTAAAGGCCCCATATTATAAAAAAAGTGAGATTTCATGTTTTTTTTATTATAAAGCAGGCTTAAGTCCTATATAAATACTGTGAAAGTATCAAAACACTCAATCCACAGGGAAATACACACAGCCCGTATTCAGAAATTCTGCATTTGAAACAAGCTGTCAGGATTTCTGCCCATTCGTGATGTCACGAATATACAATATTTAGACCCTTGACACAATTTTAAACTTTAACATTATAAATGTGTCTCAGTTTATTTCCTGGTTGCAGTGTATGTGAATGTCATCAGCTGAGAGGAAGTACACATGGACCCAAGCTGTTGCCTAGCAATGCAATTCCGTCAAAATGCGCTAAAACGGAGCGTTTCAGACAGAGGGTAAATACAGGTATATTCACGCTGACAGTATGAGGAAAATAAAGTTGTTGTTTTTTACATTACAGCATGTAAACATGTTCTAGTAGAAACCCAAAATACAAGTATGAACCTGGAAATGAGCACGATATGGGACCTTTAAAACAAATACCTGACAAGACTAAAACGAGGCAGATAAAACATATAACAGGTAAAACACACAGTTATAAAGCAAATAAAACAGGTAAAGTAGATGTAATAAATAACTATAAACAGAAGTGTTACACTAGAGGTATAAAATATAAAAATAGATGTAATGTAAACAGAGGTAATTGCACTTGTAATATAGGTAGGGTATAGATGTAATAAATAAAATGTAAACAAAGGTAGTTGCCCTTGGGGTGTATATTGCATCAAGGATATATTGCACAGATAAATGTATTCACATTCAGTGTATTAATGTTGCACAGATTTATTGTTTGTTCAGTGTCCGTATGGCCCAGGGAAAGAATTAGAAAACGGTAACCCTCTGAGACCCACAATAGACCTGTTTTAGTCTCTTTTTTTTAAGGGGGGTATAGGGGGACTTTATGGGGAGATAGCAGGTCAACAGTAGATGTCACATAGAAGTGGTGTACATCATCTGAAAGCTGGGAACCTGAAGATTAATTTGAGATGCAGCTCAACATTGTGTCATATTGTTCTAGTCGTAAATCAGAAATAAACATGAATTAATTTTAATTAAAGGCACTATATGTAACATTTAACATGTATTAATCACTTTATATTGCCAATGTGTGAACAGATTGTATCGTAACTTAAAGGTCCCATATTGTAAAAAGTGTGATTTTCAGGTCTTTTATATTATAAAGCAGGTTTAAGTGCTTTATAAATACTGTTAAACTATCAAAACGCTCAATATACAGAGAAATACACACAGCCCGTATTCAGAAATTGTGCGTTTGAAACAAGCTGTTAGGATTTCTGTCCATTTGTGATGTCACAAATATACAATATTTAGACCATTACACTGTTTTAAACGTAAACATTCTAAATGTGTCCCAGTTTATTTCCTGTTGCAGTGTATGTGAATGACATCAGCTGACAGAAAGTAAACATGGACCCAAACTGTTGCCTAGCAACGCAAATCCGTTGCAATTGTGAACCAAGTATGAACCTGAAAATGAGCATGGTATGGGACCTTTAAAAACTGAGACCTTCCTCGACTTTCTCGGTTGCCATTGGTTGGTTGTTTTGTAACATTAGCTGATAAAAAAAACTAGAAGCTAGTTAGTATCATGGAGCCAATGGTCCTAATTAAAATAGAGGATGATTACAGAACATTATGTAATGGATAATGCCCGATGAGGGGTTCATTATCAGGAATTAATGGACGACGTGGTGGGATGTCAGGAGGCTGACTGCAGTTCACTTAACGACCACAGGTGTCATTAATATAAAAGGATTTTCTGAAAGTTACATACAGCCCCTTTAATTATTTAAAATGAATTGCAAATGTGTATAAAGGTTTTAGAACATTATGATAGAAGTATATGATGGAAAGAAAAAAAGATAAGATTAAAAAACAGTACTAAGAAAGATGAAACATGTTAATTATTTTCTCTACGCTGATGTTTGTTGCTGTTGCTTTCTCCAATACATCTTTCTTTTTCTTCTTTTTTTGGGCCCGCGACCCCCCTCCCTCTTCGGAGGACTAAATTTACTTTGTTTTCATTCTCTTTCAAATTAATAGCCAATGAAGGGACAAAAAGTGATAATAATAATCATAATAATAATCTTAGTCAAACCATATTACTTAAAAAAAAGCAGCGGTGACATATAAATAAATAAACAGACAACAACAACGACAAAAAACATTCAAGATTCGACATAGACATATAAATTTATGTAAACAGACAAATATCAACAATGACAGAAACAACGAGCTGACAAACATAGAATAGAGACATAATAAGAAAATTCAGAAAGGGGTGGGATTTAGCTCTCCAATACACCTTACACCCAGAATAATTCATTGTGTCATTAATCAACATGTACAAACAACACATGGTAAAAAGAATTTAATATGTCTTTTGGAATCACTTTATTTCCAGCAACCCCTCAACCTCTCCCAACCCTTCCCCAAACACCAACTTACAACATTAAACAAAAGGTCCCAGACGTTGGAGGAAAAGGTCTTTCACAGTCTTAATCTAAGCTGTCATAGTTGTAGTATTTGAGCACCATTAACCCTTAACTGAAGAATCTCCCAGGAATAAAACCTCCACCTAACAGCGTAACCAGTGGTTGAGAACCAGCACCTCAGAATTAGTGTTTCCCTTGTTATTCACCTCAACCCCAAAAGCACAATTCCATATACAGGATGTACTGTAAGGGTGAGCTTGGGCAGAATGTGCATTATGAATAAATCAAATTACACCCCAATCTATTTCCCTGTCTAAATAAAGACATGTTTATGGGATATTATAGGCTTTGGTTGAATGCAGGTAAACAGTCGGTGTGGAGAGCAGAAGAGGAGGAGCGCATTGGCCAAAATGAAATCTCGTAACCCACCAGCTATCGTCTGATTATGATTTAGCTTTTTATTGATTTATAATGAGCTTGTAAACTAGTTACTGGTGAGACAATCCGGTCGTACACATCGTCTCTCAACTCAAACTCCAGTCTTATGTATAAAGAAATAAACAAACTCTCTTAACCTAGAAATCCCAAGAGATCCTTGGGAAGTTACAACTGGTCACTTCCTGTTTTTAAAGGTTCTGCTTTAGGGGGCGCTTCTTTTGCTCCAGCCGGCCAAGATGTCCCTCCAGCAGCAGCAACCAGCAATGGAGCCCTCAGCAGCGGTATCTAAAAGAAATGGAAATTAAAATGACTTACGTCAGACTTATGTGAAGACAAAGTGTGACTGTAAAGAAGAGAACTAATAGTATGCTCTACAAATAGAAACTAATGTACTGCCAAGTACTAGGTGTAAACTCTAGATTTACTTATGGTGTGTTTACTTTTTACAAATCGGCATCATTATGTAGTTATTTCAGCATCCTTTAGATCTGTTTATTGCAATTAAATCACAGCACAATCTGTTTATTTTGGGTTCATACCACAGCAGCGATGTGTGGCTTTGCAGTCAGTGCAATGGCGCTGCATGTAAATACAGCTCGCCGCCGGGTGATGTTATGAACCCAGACACGACGGCGTTTTGTTTTCTGACATACAGTATCTGGGACTTCCACAACATGTACAAAGCAGCAGCAGTTGTTATTTATTCCACGGTTGACGCCGGAAATAGCGGAGAGAAAAGTCGTTGGTATCTATGGAGACGAGCTCCTCCTCCTCTCCGCCTTGTCTAACGTGAATGTATACAAATGATACCAGCGGTCCAGCTCGCGCAAGTAAAGCGAAAAGTCGCTCCGCTCTTTGTCTGATCGCAGCATTATTATTGCTACCTGGTTGTCGATGCACCTGAACTGCCAGGTCCAGCGAGTGTTATAGAGGAAAGGTCGGAGGTCAAAGCGGTTGTCATCGGGGCTGTAGCTCTCGGCGTGGTAGGACGGCGTCACCGTGGTCATCTTGTGGCGGTTCATCGAGTACATCCGGAAGAAGTGCTTCACCTTCTGGGCCACCTGAAGGAAGACGTCGATACACAATATTCATATCAGTGCTCAAAAAACACATTTTAAAGTCGGAGTAAAGCAAAATAAATATCTGTTCTGAGTTTGTCACAACACAGAAAAATGTGTTATTAACTACCCAGCCAAATTTTAATAATTAAAAAAATAAATTTCTCCATACATAATTAGCCTGGTTTACTAAGTTGACCTTTCTTTGACTGACTGGTTTGAAAAAAAACAACAACAATAACCCTTGTTTTATCTGATTCTATTCACGTAGAAGTCAAATTTATAATTATTCTAGGTACAAGTGTGACTTGTACCACAATTAAAGATTCAATTTATAGAAAATAATTGCAATTTAAATTGTTATCAAAATATTATTCAGAGAAAAAAACTAGATATTTTCCTTAAATCATTCAGCCCTAAAATAATCTAAAAAAAACCCTGAAAACCCAGTCAATAAAATGTCATTATAGATTTAGGGTTTATTTAAGATTGGACGCCACATTATTCCTATAGAGGAGGGTTACATTCTCTAGCACATCAGCAGAATAAATGTCCCACCCTGTGAAGGAGTTAACTGACCTCCGTGGGTGAGAGCGCATCCTTCCACATGTGAATGAGTTTACAGAACATGCTGAAGGGGCCGCACTTGGAGATCTTCCTCAGTCGTCCAATCACAGATAACTCGGGGTAGGTCATCCCCATGTCTGCCTGAGGACGGAGGCGGGAGGCGGTTAGAGGAAAGATGGAAGAAAATAGGAAAAGGAGGATGAGGAAATAAAAGCAAATGCCGGCTGATAGTCCCATGTGCAGAGTAACTGAGCTGAGTCTGTCAGGTTAAGTCGTTTCTATGAACCACAAGTAGCCTGAAACTCAGCCCCATCCCCTGTCTGGGATTCTTTCAAAACAATGACCGGCTCGCTGTACATTATCCCGTACTTATTGCATTCTAACTGTTTGAATGCTTCCCATAACAAAATACTGTGACAAGAACAAAGAGGTTAGATATGTAATATTGTTTGTTGTTTTGATATAATATAATACTATAATAATAATACTGTAGGAAGACTAGTAGCTTTCTTCTT
The DNA here is from genome assembly GCF_043250625.1 of Sebastes fasciatus. Lineage (NCBI taxonomy): Eukaryota > Metazoa > Chordata > Actinopteri > Perciformes > Sebastidae > Sebastes > Sebastes fasciatus. The sequence continues at coordinate 5,481,518 of NC_133796.1, read as the reverse complement.
GTGGAAGCATATAGCCACTTGAGTAGTTTGCAAGTATATGCTTACAAATATTACTGGTTAATAGCTTGACAACACTATATAAACTAGATTAGATATTGTTTTAACTGTTGCAGTTAAAACAACATTCCCATGTGTAGAAATGTTTTTTCTTTCCCCCAACTGGACTCATGTGCAATAAGTTACTTATAAGTGAAAACCCTAAAGTAACAGTAGCTCAAAAGGTTAAAAGGTCTACATTCATATTTCCAGTTCTTACCTCGTCTGTCTGCGACACCTGTCCGTCAGTCAGCGGCTCCAGTTCAGCGGTGGGTGGAGCTGACAGGATGCTGCAGAGGAAACCAAAACATCACAAGATGCTCTGTTTGTGGTTTGCAGTATATGACAAAGTTTCTATGAAACAATGACTGTTACATGAAACCTAACTATACATACATACATGCACACACGCTCTTAGTCCCCATAGTAGCCTTTTCATTATAGTGAGACCTAACTGTATAAAATAACTTGTGGTGACCTCTAGGATAATCACAGCCTCATGAAACTTTACAGCCACAAACTAGAGACCTAGAGCATTCAGAGGATGGATGGCTTTCCTAGCTAGATTGACAATAAGGGGGTTTCTGAGCAGTTTACACAACAGAAGCGCTCGCCATCCAATCGCCGAAAAATTCAATTCTTGCAGAAATCTCAAAATGTCAAAAGTTCTTGATACCAAATCACAGCATGGCTTTTTCTATGGTGTTCCTCAATGTCTTGGTGTATTAATGTGATATTTTGGAGGGATTATTGATAATTTTTTATCAAATAAATTAAAATTTAGCACCAAATCTGTGTATGAAATGGTATCAAGTCAAAAATTGCTGCAACAATTTATGAGACATAATAGAGCATGGGAATGACCATCATATATTTCTATCATATACTTTTACAATTTATTGTTTTATTAATTCATGTTTATTTCTGATTAATGACTAGAACAACTTGACACACAGTGCTGAGCAGCATCTCAAATTAATCTTCAGGTTCTCAGCTTTCAGATGATGTACACCACTTCTATGTGACATCTACTGTTGACCTGCTATCTCCCCCAAAAGACCCCCTGTACCTCCCTAAAAAAGACATAACGGTGGATGATATGTCCCGTTTAACAGTAAAACAACTGGTGGTGCTGATGTTTTTGACACATTTCCCATAAATCCTGATGCTACTTCCACTTCTACCTAGAGGGTAAAATACGGGAACTGATTTCTGCTTCAGCTTTTGAACCCTTCCACCTTTTTGCGGTGTCTGTGTTCTCGAAAACTAACAGGTGTATTACCCAACAGTTCAAGTTTGTCAGCTGACCGTACCCTCTCAGAGCGGTGAGCCGGAACTGCTCGACGCAGTAAAGCAGGAAGCTCTTCAGGTCCGTCTTGCTGATGCCTCCTATTGGGTTGATGTCAGCACTGGAGCAGTCGTACTTTGTGAAATAACCTGTGAGACTGAGCAGGAGAAGTTGTTTAACAGGAGAAAAGTGAGGCTGTAATTGTTCTCCACAAGAAATGTATCCGGTAAGTTGATGAAATAAGATCCAAGAGGGCCAGTTTGAGTAACATAAACCTTTCAAAACACTTCACGGCGGTTTGTAACACTGAGACAGGATTTTACATATTATCACTGCTGTAATCACGCTATCCTCCCTCTTTATGATTGTCAGGAAAATAACAATAGAATGATCTCAAAGTCAGCTACCAGGAATGAGCGCTTGCATGTATTTGATTGGCCGAAGCAGCGTACGTTGCATTGTGTTGTGGCAAAACTTGAGCCAGGTTCAACTTTTTGTTGGGAGAGCTTACATTTTGTCCTCCAACATCAATGAAATGAATACAGCGCTCCAGGGACGACGTATTATTGTAGGCCAACCAGGAAGTTGGCATCGTCATGGTTCCCTCGACAAAAAGCCAAGATTTTTGTTTTTGATTACCGCGGAAAATAAGCTCTGTGGCAAACAAACGTTTATGATACTTTTTTATGTTTTTTTCAAGATAATCTCCACAAATGAACACCACTTTGATGATTTCTGAATTGAAGTGTGAATTCAGTCACCAGACGTAAACAGCTAACGTGAGGCTATAAACGAACTATACCACGGTCGTGAGTATTCACAACGAGGCTGTAAAGGTGGACGAGTCGGTGTGATGACGTTTAGTAATTAGCCACTTGTTAGCAACTGCCTTTTTTAAGACACATAAAGGCTTCAAAATTCATGAGTGGGAAATTTATTGATGTATTTTATATCGTAGAACAAAACGTTCAAATCTCTTCAGCTTGCTTCAGCAATTGTTTTCTCTGCTGTGTTTATGACTTAAGAACAGGTGAGGAAAAAGGTTTGCCAGGATATTCTTTCTTACTTACTTAAATAAAAAAATTCTCCATCTGTGAAACAGGTGGATTTTTCTTCTTTCTTTTATTTCCGGATCATCGTGCTTGTTGTTGTTGTAATTCTCATTTCAGCCACAAGAGGCTGAAGTGCACCACTACCCCGATGTTATACACTAAAAGCATTCATGTGTTCTTCCAGTATAGTTTTAATCTACATAACTTGCTAACACACAATACATACTGTTTGTACCTTGTGTTTAGAGTGCATGGAGAAATTAAATCTCACCTGGAAGAAAACATGAATGCTTTTAGTCCTATTTAGAACCTGGGGGAGTGCTGCACTTCAGCCTCTTGTGGCTTTTGTCTACAAAAATAAATTCACCAAAAAAGTAAACTGATCCTGTCATCAACCCGTATCTCCTGCTCTCATTGGCTGTAGCTCGTGGCCAGAGTCCCCGACAGGTCCAGATATTTAGCACGCAAGATATCTGGAATGTGTCTGTGAGGCGTCTTTGAGCAGTTCACACATGTTGCTCGAGCGCTGATGGGCGTTTTGTCGGGGAGCTCCTAATTTATTTTAAAAAATAAATATGAAATATGACTATGTCTGTGGTCAGGTGGTAGCTGCAGTAATACCTCTCATCTACGTTGGCTGAGCCCAGCACCAGCAATCCACCTGGCTTCCCCCGGGACCACAGACTCAGCTGGGCAAACAGGTAGGCCAGGACCATCCTGACTCGAGCCTGGCAACACACACACGCACACACACACACACACACACACACACACACACACACACACAGGACAACACAGTTTCACAGCAGTTCATGAAATAGTCACAAAATTTGATCTATTTGATTTGTGTACATAGACACGAATTTCCCTTTTTTTTTCGTGACGCTCAGCACGACTTTCAACAGCGTATTTTTTGTGCGTTTGTCTACGAATGTCCAGTTACATGTGACGCACATGTAAATTTTCGCTCCAGTCTTTTCAAAATAAAACTACATAGGTTTAAGAATAGATCGACGTGGTTAGGCTTAGACAACAAAACTAATTAGTTAGGTTTAGGAAAAGATCACGGTTTGGGTTAAAATAACTCCGAAAGTTCCGTAACTTCAATACGGAAGTTACGTGACAACTAAATCAACGTTGACTTGTGGTTTCACACGGGACATGAACACCAGTCTCCTGGGCGAAAGTCCGGTGTTTTTTGACCCACCCATTCGCACCGACCTCCTCCCTACACGCCAGGTGTTCGCCACTCTCTATACTTCCCGGTTCACAATTACGTGGATTACATACAAATTGATTTCGTGCTGACCATCATGAAAAAAAATTTAAATTCATGTCCAAGTACACGAATCAATTCATTAAATGTTGTGACTATTTCATGAACTGCTGCGCGACTGGGCTGAACAGGAAGTGAATACTAAACTGCCTGTGGTACTAATGAAAACTGCAAAACGGTGACAGCATCAGTGTGAAGACCACCGTGGTTAAACTGTCAGAACACGTTGATGAGAGACGTTAAAACGTGGTCAACAGAGTAAAAGAATAAAGCGAAGAAAGAGGAGGAAAGAAACCGTCATGATGACACAAACAGAGACTCAGGCTGAGTGTGACTGAGTGTCTAACCTGAACATTCTGCAGAGCCAGGTTCTCTCGGTGGCTTCCTCCATTGGCGCGAAACAGAGGACAAGTTCCAGTAACCACTGAGAAGATACCCATAATGCCTTTCACCGCCATATCTATGTTAATATTCATGTGCGTGCTGCAAACCAAAGAGACAAATGACAAAGGATGAAAACAGTTTTATTCCAAAGCAACTAAAGGACAATAATTCTACAGGAGATAATCTAGACTAGAGATGAAGCTGCACTTTAGAGCTCCCGGCTTCTCTGGGTTTGAAATAAATAATAATATAATGGCCTATATTCATTATTATTTGACGTGCTCAGGTTGAATCGTGCCTACCTGCCGATCTGCTTGGCCAGGTCTTTGGCCCTGCTGCACGTGTCCTGTGAGGAGTTTTCGCTGGCCATGTAGCAGGTGGTGAAGATGCGACCACACAGCTCCTTTGGGTGCTGAGGACGGTAGGAGTCATCCCCTACCACTCTGCGAACATCCTCCAGTACCTGGCTGTCTGGTAGATGGACAGAGAGATAGAAGAAGGGGATATATACATACAGTATATATGTTAGGGCTGTCAATTGATTAAAATAGTTAATCACACATTTTTTATCTGTTCAAAATGTACCTTAAATGGAGATTTGTCAAGTATTTAATACTCTTATCAACATGGGAGTTGGCAGATATGCTGCTTTATGCAAATGTATGTATATATTTATTATTGCAAATGAATTAACAACACAAAACAATGACACATATTGTCCAGAAACCCTCACAGGTACTGCATTTAGCATAAAGAAATATGCTCCAATCATAACATGGCAAACTGCAGCCCAACAGGCAACAACAGCTGTCAGTGTGTCAGTGTGCTGACTTGACTATGACTTGCCCCAAACTGCATGTGATTATCATAAAGTGGTCATGTCTGTAAAGGGGAGACTCGTGGGTACCCATAGAACCCATTTACATTCACTGATCTTGAGGTCAGAGGTCAAGGGACCCCTTTGAAAATGGCCATGACAGTTTTTCCTCGCCAAAATTTAGCCTAAGTTTGGAGTGTTATTTATCCTCCTTCTTGACAAGGTAGCATGACATGATTGGTACCGATGGATTCTTTAGTTTTGAGCCCGCTACAAACTAAAAATCGCAAGTTGTGTTAATGCGTTAAAGTGCGTACTCACTGCCGTCCTCTACAGCCTGGCAGAGCAGCACACACATGGAGTGGACGATACAGGCGGTGGAGGAGCTGTCGACACCTCCACTCAGAGGCAGCAGAAAACCAGCCTGGGACACAAATCACAACCGTCACATAATAACCTCTAAATGAGACACACACAATTACACACGGTACGGCAGCATTTATCTTCAGTGTGTGTGTTCTTCCTCACCTGTCCACTTCTCCTCAGGTAGTCCCACAGCCAGCAGGCCGGCCCTAGACTGAACAACACAGGTGACAGCTGTTGTTCGCTGGCTTTCTTTAACTGGCCCTTTGCAGAAGCTACTAGATGATACTGGTTTTATGTGAAGAAAAAATACATATTCTGTACCAAATGAAATGTAAGTATTTGTACCTGATCTCTTCCTCTGGTGTATGGAAACTCCATGTTATTGGTTGGTGGGTAGGGAGGTAGATATCATCACCACTGGATAAAGAGAAGTCAACTTTGATCCTGTGGCAAGGTTCACTGTCCTGCAAACAGAGAAGTATGGAGAGGGAGAGGAAATGGAAGGACAGAGTGACACGTACAAAACCAAAAACAGTGATCATGAAATGGAGAAAGGTGTTATTACTTGTGACTGAGCTATGTGTGAATGTCTGACTGAACCAGTTTTAAAGCTAAAAGAAGATACTGGCAACATATGAAACTATAAAACCTAAGGAATCCATCGGTACCAATCATGTCATGCTAGCTTGACCCAAAGGAGGATAAATAACGCTCCAAACTTACGCTAAATTTTGGCGAGGAAAAACTGGCGTGGCCTTTTTCAAAGGGGTCCCTTGACCTCTGACCTCAAGATATGTGAATGTAAATGGGTTCTTTGGGTACCCACGAGTCTCCCCTTTACAGACATGCCCACTTTATGATAATCACATGCAGTTTGGGGCAAGTCATAGTCAAGTCAGCACACTGACACACTGACAGCTGTTGTTGCCTGTTGGGCTGCAGTTTGCCATGTTATGATATGAGCATATTGTTTTATGCTAAATGCAGTACCTGTGAGGGTTTCTGGATCAATATCTGTCATTGTTTTGTGTTGTTAATTGATTTCCAATAATAAATATATACATACATTTGCACATTACAAAGGTTTTAGGGCTGTGCTGTCTTACCATGTTCGGCTGGCAGACTTCTCCTCTGTAGCTACGCACATCCTCAAGGTCAAGAGTGGCTGTAATCACCTCCTACAATACACACACACACACACACACAGAGACGTTCACTTCACAACCATAACCACTACTTGCCTAATCCTAACCTTAACCACTTACATACTCACACCCATGTTGTGTTTCCATCACTTTAGAGGACATTACATTGACTGGCATTTATTTCCTGGAGACTCACCCTAACCAGAACTGCTACATGCCTAATCATAAACCTTATTCTAATTGACCTAAACCTAACCTTGCCCTAACTTTAAACCAAGTCTTCACCCTAATATGTAATGATTTACGTTATGGGGACGTGCATTTTGTCCCCAAAAGCAAGGCTACACAGATGTAACCTGGAAGCTAATGTCATGATTCAGGGAGTTTTTTTTAAAGAAATTCCACATAAAGTATTTGCTAATTATCATCTATTTATCAGTAGACATGGAAACAAAGCATATCAATTAACTTTGTATTCTTTTCCTGGAAATGTATTAAATAAATTACCAGCTATTTATTACTGCTTATTGGGAAATAGCGGAATAAATAAATAAATAAATAAATAAATAAAATATATATAATATAATATAATATAATATAATATAATATAATATAATATAATATAATAAGAGTCCAGAGTCAAGTCCCAAGTCAAGACAGCCAAACAAAGTATTTTTTCATAAATTTTGGGGGTAAATTTGTCAGTTACTCCAAATAAATTTCATATAGGTTACTTGCTAATTGTTACCTTATTACCATGATATTTGCGGACCTGTAAAATGAAGTATTACACACAAACAGATCAGTCTGGCTCTCTGTGACTCAGGAATGCTGTCTTCCGGCTGTCTGTGTGTACGACCTGCCCTGCAACACTTACCCAATAGACCTGTACACACAGGAAACTCATTCCTTTGTCCACACCTAGAATAATGTCACGTTACACCTATCAGTTATGATTTCCAACTACATAAAGTCTTATTCGCAGGTAGCCGGGTCTGGTTCTTTTCCATGTCCGTACATACCACATCACTAAGTGAGAACTGTGCTCCCTGAGCCACGATGTCTCCGTTGATGGCCACCATGGCACAACCGTCATAGTAGACGCGGTCTCCATCGCAGCCCCTCATGTTGGCATACATGTAGATACCTCCACTCTGGAACAACAACAACAATACACACTTAATGCTGTTGCTGATTTTAGACAAGCTGTTGCATTGTGTTAAGAACACAGGAGGTTATGGTGGTACTGTGTCGTCTATTTGTGGTGCAACACTGCCCTCTGGTGATCTCTGCTTTGCATTGCCTGTGTTTTGGGCTTCAGAGGGTTAAAGTGTACCTTGGTGGTGGCTGTCTTGATCAGGTTGACCCTTTGGTGAGCTTTGCGGAGCTCATGGCAGCTGGCAGACGAGTTGGTGAAGATTTCAACCCCATCCAGACCCATCTGAATATGGGGGCTGAGATAAAAGAGTTAGGAGTTAGGGTTGTGTTTCAGACAGTACACAGAAAACTACAACACCCATGTAATCCTTATACACAATCCTCTGTTGCTCTACTGTACCTTCTGGGGTTCCACAGCTCCGCGCATATCTCAGTGCCGATGCAGGTGTCCTTTGTGGACAGCACACAGTCACCGAATGGGACTGTATCCTGATGAACACAAACAAGGATTATAAAAACTCTGACCCTCTCTTTGCTAATGTTTCCTGTTTTGAAAAAATGACGATGATAAGGTTTGTTTTTTTTACCTGCCCTGTTACCTCCTGGATCATTCTGGGCAGGAAATACTCCTCCACATGCCTTGAAGAAACAAGCAAAAAGACAAGTACCTTCACTACCATGCGTCATTTCCCAAAGTGAAATAAAATCACTTTACTGGTAAACAAAACTGCATCAAAGTTTTGGCCTTAGCTCAAAGACTAAGTGTTCTAGCTTCCACAAATACAACTCATCTAAATACATCTTGTGTATTGAACTGTCAATATAGAAAATGAGACGTCGTCAGTAGCAGTTAGCATTAGATAATCCTAATTAGATTGCCCTCATCATACCCTAACCAATTAAAAATATCATGTGTAAGGTTCATGGCAAATGAAAGTAATGAATACAATAAATATTTTGCTAATATAAATCATATATCAACAATTAAGTTTTCTCATAATGATGGAGGTACAGAGTGATAAAGAAGGGCCTGTGGTAGACTTCTGAGTGATGACCGACCTTAACTGGTTCCAAGGTGAGAACCAGCGCATCTCTCGGTAGATCCCGTAGTTGGCCATCATCATTTTAGGTCTGATCAGCAGTATCTTTCTACAGGATGGAGGACAAATGCTCAGAGATAAAAAAAAAAAAGTTCAGCCAAGTTATATATAACGTGCATAAAAATAGAAGGGACCAGACTGGTGTGCTGACGTACCTGTTGAGGAACAGGACCCGACAGTTGTAGCGCACATTATGATGCATGATGGGCCTGAAGGGGAACAGAATGTGTCACCAAACGGGACTTCCAGCAACACAAGGTGAGATTTTTTTATAGGTAAAAACAAGCTTGTTCTGTCAGTTTAAATTCAGAAATGGGGGCTGCGAATGTGAAGAGTGTCCCATCTTCTGAGCAATGCATATATTGTTTTAATTAAAACTGAAAACATTTAGAGTCACAGCAGTTTGAAGCAACTAGGGCTGCACAGTTCATCAACATTTGATTGAAATTGCAATATGGACTGCTGCGATTTTCAATGTCCTGGCCTACACTTCATACTTCACAGGCTTAAAAAACATCTTTGTTTGCTACAGATCATTGCAAAAATCACACCATAATCATTTTCATATGTTTTTCAATGAAAATGAGAATAATGATGTCAAAGTGATCGTTCCCTCTAATATCGCAAATCATATCGCAATTATAATATTAGTCAAAATAATCGCAATTAGATATTTTTTCAAAATCGTGCAGCCCTAGCAACACCTGTTACCTTGCATGATTTATGGGATACTGAAGCCCTTTGATATGAAACTTTCAAATGTCCAATTATCTGCTAAAACAACGTGGTGCTCTTTGTTTAGACAGAACACAGCTTTTGAACCGGTCTGATGGTTTCAAGGTGATACCCACATCCCCACATCACAGATGATGTCCTGGGTGACGGGAGACTCTAGAAGCTTCCTCAGGACCTGAAAGCTGTGGAGCAACGTGTCCGACTCATAGAAGTGGTCTGCACAGCCGTAACCGCTGTAAAAAAGAAATGTAGGGAATCAGAAAAGAGACATCAGTGAAGTAAATCTCAAACTCTGGTGTCGTTAGCACCAGGAAAGCACCTTAGAGAAGCTCTGCACTACAAGGTGCTGACATCATCTTATTGCTGTTAGTCCAGTAGTTCTAAAGATGATAGTTTGGACAAAAACTATCTATACTATGGCATTTCAATATGTGAATATACACATGTCATCATCATACCATATCTCCAGCTCTGGGCCCAGTCTGTATTTGGCTCCATGAGCTTTAGCGACCTCAATACCTGCAGAGAGACACACAGACAGACACACAGACAGACAGACAGACAGACACACAGACAGACAGACAGACACAGACAGACAGACAGACAGACAACAGGCAGGATTATTGTTATTTTGGTAAAATACTATTATTGGTTCTGTATGCATTGACCAGTGGTGGAAGCAGATGTCAGTTCCTGTACTAGTAGTTTTCAGTGATTCGCTATTGCACTTCCACAAAGTTAGGAGACCTGTGAAAGATTGATAAAAAAAGGCAGAAATATCTTGACGTTTAATTTCTGGTGTAGACGGGTCGAGCTTATGGGTAGATATTAACATAAAACGGTGTTAGTGTGGCTTCAGCTGCACAAATTACAAACGTAATTTGTGTAAGTGTCCATGCATTATCTCAAAATTATTAAAATCCCGTCCCTTCCCCACAGGGACAGAGAGGGCACTGTACAGCAACAACTCAGCACACATCTGAGAGCACATCTGTAGAGTAAAAATACTTCTGACACCCTCAAGTCTGGACATGCACGGGGTGGAGGAGAATGATTGAATGTCTTTTTTGCTGTGTTGCAATATCAGGGCATTTGCAGGGATACAGTGATTCACGACCTTAGAGAGAAAGTGAGACAGGGCCATAAAGTAGGGGGGCTAATGGCCCCTTGGCCCAACTACTTCCGGGTCACAAACTCTCTCATTTTACAGCTAAACAGTGCACCACAACATGTTTCTGAAAACATTTGAGGAGAGATATAGGCATTAACGTAACAAAATATTAATTCATATTTGATCAGCGCTGCCTAGTTTGACCATTTGATCGGAGTTTGCGAGTGATTGACAGCTGCTCAGAGACAGCAGCTGGACGGCAGACTTCAGATCAGCTCTGATTGGTTGTTTTCCTCTGGTCTGTGAAATCTTGCAGATGCCGTTAGGAGCACCGATAACTTTTTTAATCATATTTTTAAAGGTCCCATATTGTAAAAAGTGAGATTTTCATGTCTTTTATACTATAAAGCAGGTTTAAGTGCTTTATAAATACTGTTAAACTATCAAAACACTCAATATACGGAGAAATACAAACAGCCCGTATTCAGAAATTATGCGTTTGAAACTAGCCATTATAGGATTTCTGTCCATTTGTGATGTCACAAATATATAATATATTAGATAATTACACAGTTTTAAACATAAACATTCTAAATGTGTCCCAGTTTATTTCCTGTAGCAGTGTATGTGAATGTCATCAGCTGACAAGAAGTACACATGGACCCAAGCTGTTGCCTAGCAACGCAATTCCGTTTGATATGCACTAAAACGGAGCGTTTCAGACAGAGGGTGAATACAGGTATATTCAGGCAGACAGTATGAGAAAAACAAAGGTTGTTTTTTTTAACATTACAGCATGTAAACATGTTCTAGTAGAAACACAAAATAAAAGTATGAACCTGAAAATGAGCACGATATCGGACCTTTAAAGTATTTAATTGCGATTATTAATAATAATAAAATAATAAAAAGTATTAAAATACAAATAAAAAATACATAAATAAATACATACATTTAAATATATATACATATGTTTATAAAATAAATAAAAAAAAGTGCATAAATAAATGCAAAATAAAAGAATAAATAAAAATAAATGCAAGAATAAATAGATACATTGAAAAATGAATAAAAATGAATACATACATAAATAAAAGGGAAAATTAAACAGATATGGGACCTTTAATATGAAATCCTGACACACCTTGTCAGTTTACCAGTTTACACTGCAGGCATCTAATATAAGGTTTTAAAATTAATGTAACACTCCTGGCATCATGTTACATGTTATAGAGAGACTATATATGGTCTGTTTTGAGGAAGTCGGTTTTGCATGCATGCTGAAGTTAATAATAAAACCATAGAACTACACCTTCTTCTCACAGCAGTTACAGTCTTTAAGTTGCTACAGTATATTGCAGCTAGAACAGCTTCAGAGACTCTCCAGTAGTAACAGTCTGACTCACTCTTCAGGATTCTCTGCAGGTTGCCTTCAAAGTCCAGAGCCCACTGATTCACTGAGCAGGTAGCGAGGGTCACTTTGCGTCCCATGGTCTTAGTAATAACGGTAGTTAGTTAGTTTGCTGCTACAACAGAGGAGGTCAATGCAAATGCTATTAAGCTTGCACAGGTATAGCTAGATAGTGTAGCTATAGACTAGTTATTTATCTCCCTGACAGTGTGTGGAAACTCAACCTGATCTGCAGAAGTTACAGAACGTCTCTATCTTCTTCTTCTTCTGGTGGTTTAAGACGTTTCTGAGCACTTTACTGCCTCCACAGGATACTGAACACTTCCGTTCAAGTTCAATATAGTACTATAAAGTACATGTTCAGATTTTTCATTAAAAAACATTCAGTAAAGATATTCCACAGTTTCAAAATAATATAAATATTAGGGCTGTCAGTCAATTAAAGTATTTAATCGTGATTAATCGCAAATAACAATACTAAAATAATAAAACGTAATAAAATACAAATCATAAATGACAAATTAATACATACATTTAATATATATATATATATATATATATACATAATACATAAATAAATAAGTGCACAAATAAATAAATAAATGCAAAATAAAAGAATAAATACAAATAAATTCAAAAATAGATAAATAAATTTAAAATAAAAAATGTAATAAATAGGTAATGCAGGATGACAACCGCTCCACCTGTTTTAATCTTTGCTAAGGCAGTGGAAGAATCAATGAGTCCAAAAGATGATAGAAAAGATATCCGCACACTTAGATCTATACAGTATTCCACTTTATTCTAAGCATTCGGTCTGTCAGACCTTCATCAGAGCATACGTGTGCTCAAATAAATAAATAAATAAATAAAAGGGAAAATTAAACAGAAGTGTAAATAAATAAGGGTATTAATACAAAGATAAATAAATAAAGAAGCAAATTAAAACAGAAATATCAATTTATGTCTCATTTTATCAATTAACTAATGGCTACATTTATTTTAATATCATTTTTGCTACATTTAATGACTTTTATTTATTCATTCATTCATTTATTTTTTGTTTTGGCAGGTTCCATTGTCCATATCTAGTGAAGGTCACAAGTCAAAAAGGTTATCAACCGCTAACCCTTGAAAAACACCGTATTTTCTTAGCTTATTATATGTTTGTTTTTTTTCAAAATGCAGGTGTAGGAAGTAGGAAAAATACTCAACACCCATAATTGTGCTTTAGTACAGTACTTGAGTTAATGTACTTACTTTCCACCAATGTCACCACCATGTCCCTATTCTAACTTATATAAACTTTGCAATAACTTTAACAATAACTGTCCTCAAAATCCTCAATAAAATGTCCTAAAAGTTCTTTTATAATTATCGTCATTGCAGGCAAATTGAGACAGCTGCAGGGAGTCCCACCGGGATGCCCCTCGGTCTCCATAGAGTAATCAGTTTCCAGTCTTAAGTCGGAGTGGGATACTCATCATCCACTCTTTGGACCCGCTGGCCTGAAGTGCCCCCCACATCTGCTGCCCTCACTTTCCCTATATCCTTCTCACTGACAATGTTCTTTTATTTGAAAATACTGTAATGTCAGTCCTTCATGGAAAAGTTTTAATATTTTCAGCACATAGTAGAGGCAGCAGGAAGAAAGTCAAAACAATATCATAAATAAGGAAACCGTGATATATTTTAGTTTTACTAGCTGGATATTTTCTTGCTTACAGTAATATTACAGTAATATTACAGTAATATTACAGTAAATCTTATTGTAGACTTGACGTCGTAAGTATTCTTTTCCACCATTGCTGAAGGCCATAATCACAAAAACAGTCCATGTTGTCAGAGCCACCTTTAGACTTCATGGTAGTATATATATCTCCATTCACCAGAGATCTATCTTTCTTTCTTTTCCCCCTGGAAACAGCTGCCTGCTGCCGTTGATGAGAGCTGTGAGACTGAAACAAAACAATAAAGTTATGGGCTATAAAACCAAAACAATGAGCTAAAAGATGCCAAAAAGCTCTGTGGAGCTGTCCGTCACTACAAGCAACATCTGTCATTCATTCATTTATTGTAAACTTACCAGCTTTTATACATGATCTTTAATACCGTCCCAAAACACCAGATGAACGTAGACTAAATCTTTCAACTCTATGTCCAATATTTTACATGTGCCAATAGTTTTAAAAAAAAGAAAAGGCAAAGCGTTAACATTCAAAGGATTGACATCACAATGGAGAGCTACCGTTAAGTAATCAATGGACTTTATTTTTCTACAAAACATGCACTTGGTGTGGACAGTGTAAATGGGTGAAAACAACATCTTGTCATCCGTTACAAAGCTAAGGGGAGCTCATAGCCATTGGCGAGAGTGTGATAACACTACAGTCACAAACCAGTGACTATAACCAGCCGGTGCTGGAAGGGAAAACTGTCGGCGCTGTAGGTTTCCATCCTTTTTCCAGCCATTGCCGTCAGTCATCTCTTCCACTTAGCACGTTGTTGTGTCACTTTTATAACCAGAGGGGTGTTTTACAAAGCAGCATCGCCAGTAAAGCCAGACTAACTCTGTTTCAATGAAGAGGTTTAGTCAGTTTACCACTGTGGTCCAAACTGAAATATCTCAACAAGTACTGGATGGATTGCCATGAATTTTTGCACAGACATTTATGGTTCCCAGATGATGAATCCTAATGACTATTCATCTACTACCACGAGCAGGTGAAATGTTCACTTATTCAGCAAAGTAGCTCGAAAAGAGGAGCAAAAAAATGCGTTACGGACATTCATAGTTCCCAGGTGATGTATCCTTCTAACTTGGGGTGATCCTCTCTAACGCCACCAGCAGGTTGACATTTGTGGTTCATAGTGAAATGTCTTAACAGCTATTGCTTATTTCACAGTATGAACTACTGTTGTAAATTTGGGTAACACTTTATTTTACAGGTCCGCAAATTTCATGGTAATTAGGTGATAATTAGCAAGTAACCTATTTGAAATTTCTTAGGAATTACTGCCAAATTACTCCAATATTTACCTCTAAATGTATTGAAATTTACTTTATTATAAACATTATTTAATAATTATATGCTAAAATAGCATATAATGGTTAAAATAGGGCCCTTAGACTTGAGAAGCGGCTGCTCTTCATCGGAGGTGGAAAACCAAAACTAATAGGAGACACTTCTGATCAGGCACAAATCTCACCATTGTGTGACTTATTGTCTACACGAATGTAACCTGGTAGCTAATGTCATGATTCAGGGAGTTTTTTTAAAGAAATTTAAAATAAGTTATTTGCTAATAAATTAAATGTATCATTATATTATTAACTAAATTATCATCTATTAGGAAATAGCGGAATATAATTATTAAATAATGTTTATAATAAAGTAATTTCCGATAAATTTTGAGGTAAATATTGAGGTAATTTGGCAGTAATTCCCAAGAAATTTCAAATAGGTTACTTGCTAATTATCACCTAATTACCATGAACTTTGCAGACCTGAAAAAGGAAGTGTTACCTAAATTTGGTCATCCTCTGACTTCTCAGCGCCATCATCAGGTCAAAATGTAAATCCAGATATCTGCAAAATGAACGACAATCCAGTCAGCCTCCGCTGTACTTTGAGTTTAGTGCTAATTAGATAATGTTAGCATGCTAATATGCTAAACTAAGATGGGAAAAATGGAAATCAATAAACATCAACAGGTTAACATTGTTATGGTGAGCTTCATAGCATACTGACATTAGCAATTAGCTCAAAGCGCCGCTGTACTCTTAGACTCTAGCTTTGTTTTGCTGAAGGCTATTCGAGTAATTCAATTAAATTAAATTAAATTAAAGGCAGTATTTTTTTCTGACCCGCGGCTGTAGCCTGAATGAAAGTAGCATTTTCACCATATTCTTTCATGCAAATTAAAGAAATGAAACAGAAACACAACTATCAAAATCACTGAAGATAAGCAACCAGTCTGAAGGTATTCAAATTGTACTTTCATCACACAAAGGCTATTTATGTCACTTGGACAAACCCAGTAGTTACTGTAGCATAATTCAACTGAACTTTTCTTCCTAATATTATCGTTTTTAAAGGGGACATAATATGCTCATTTCAGGGTCATACTTGTATTTAGGGTTTCTACTAGAACATATTTACATGCCTTAATGTCTTTTTGGGCCCAATGGCATCACATGACGGACACTGAAGTTGTAGTACCGCCGTTTGGCCACTATGGAAATTGGCATCAACGACCGGCGCTCTTCCTCGGGGGCTTAACGGTATATTCTAATAAGCCTGCATGTGACATAGGAAGGGAAGCAAACTTTGAATGGCTTATTGAATCACATGTTTTTTGATCTAGGCAGCCCAAAAAAATCTGACCGGGTTGATTTATTTCACAGTTTGTGGGTTGGTAGACACTCCAGATACCCAAATATATGAGCAATGACAAAGTGAGTTTTTCATGATATGTCCCCTTTAAATGTGATCATCACACACATCACATTACATGTGTGTTTCCTTTAACGATGTAATCTGTGCTTGACGTTTCAGATCTGTGTTCCAAACTTCCAGACTTGACTTAGTCTGACTTTATTAGCTCTGAGTTGGCTTTATGAAACAGTTTGTTGAGCTCATTCAAGACAGGCTCTTCACAATGCCTTCTTTATGAAACACCTCTCTGTAGGACGCAGAACAAACAAACAAACAAAAACAGCAGCACGGCATGTGTTCGTGGTTTATCTAAGGCCAAAAAAGATTCATGCTGTGTGAGAGGGGAACGGTGCAGAAGACAGGATGGTGAATAATACGCTCTTGTTGTTCACTCAAGGTGCAGATTTATGTGTGAAGAGAGACACACCGACAAAGTGTGGACCGGCTATCATCTACTTGTTCAACATTACAAGGTACAAAAAAAGTGGTGTCTGCATTTTAAATGAACACATTCCAATAATCCCTCATGTCACGCTCTCACGCTCTCTCTCTCTCTCTCTCTCTCTCTCTCTCGCTATCACACACACTCTCACACACATTCCATAGGAAATAAATAGCAATATGTACAAAACTCAAGTTATACAGTATGTAAGTACACAAAAACACATCTACACACAATATCATGTAAACAACCACAAAACGCTTAGCCCTGTCATGTTAAAATGAAGTATAAAAACAAACATAAACCATGAAATGTAAGGATTTCCAGCATTAATCAAGCTCTATCAGATCTAGACGCAATCCAGATACGAGGCATTTCACGATGGTGTGTAAAGGTGGTCGGTGTGTTCCAGGACTAGCTGTGGAAAAATCTCCACTCTCACATTAACAGTCTTAAACCTTTATGACAGAATCAAAAGGCAGCGATCAAAGGATATCTCCCATATAAGCCCACAGTTGAGGAAAAACATGATCCAACCTTCTGGCGGTTCGTCGTTCGGCATGCTAATCGTCTTCCTCCCCACCACTACCTCACCTCTAAAGTACCGACAAAATGAACAGCTAAGTTCTCTGTCAGACAAAGTGTACTAGAAGGCAAAGTCAAGCTGCCTTGATGAAAGATCTTCATTTCAGTCTTCTTTGACATTGTCCTTAACAGCTTTGGGGTATGCAGGGTTGGTATGCAGGGTCGGTACGCAGGGTACGATGGTAAGACTGGAAATAAATGACCGTAGATCTGGTTCAGTGTCCTCCCATAATTATGCAACACATTCTCACTCCCAACTCGTCAAATACCGCCGCTCGGTCAGTGCCCCTCGGCATCGGAGACCGATGCACGGGGTACCCCTCTTGCATTACTTGACCAGGGACGGCGTGTCGATATACGATCGTTACATGCATAGTGTCCTTTCAAAATAACTTCCGTTTTCGCAGGAAGTTAGGTTTAGGCAACACAACCACTTAGTTAGGGTTAGGAAACAGTCGTGGTTGACGTTAACTTCACTGACTAGTGACTCACATGAAAAAATAAGTCACCGTTACTTTTAGTTTCACACGGGACACAAACAGCGGTCTCCTGATTGAAAGTCTTGTGCTTGTTTGACCCTTCCGCCCGCCCTGAACAGACTCTCACGCTATTAATTCTATGTCACTTGCTCCCACCGTCGAATAACGCCACGGGTGGATTTATATTGGAGTTAGTTGAAAGCCAGGATCGTCACATACTCTTGCTAAAGGGTGCCTCTGTGCGTCGGTTTGTGTAGGGGCACTGGCCAAACGACGGTATTTGACAAGTTGGGAGTGAGAACGGGTTGAATTATGCAACACATTCTCCCTCCCAACTCGTCAACTGGTCAACGGCCCTACGCTTCAAACTGTGACGCTCTATGTACCATCTAGTGTCACTTTTGGACGTGTCAGGGACGGCGTGTAACTTTCAACTTGTTACATGCATAGTGTCTTGTCGCACCTGTCGATTTCGTGACTATTTCACTAACTGCTGGGCGACTGGGATGTTATGTAACTGGTGTTGGTGACGTAGAGAAGTTATGTAACAAAACTACGGTAACACCGCAAAGTTAACTTACTTTCACGCGGGACATGAACAGCGGTGAAATCGGTCCTGTGTTTGTTTGACCCATCCAACCTCTCCCCCTACGCAGACTTTCACTCTCTTTATACTACGTCAGTTGTTCTGACCATCTAATGATGTGGATTGGGTTTAAATTGGCGTTAGCTGAAAGCTCGGTGCGTCTCATACAGACACTAAAGGGTACCTCGGTATGTCGGTATCAGACGCTGAGGGGCAATGACCAAGTGTGGGAGTGAGAACAAGTTGAGTTATGATCTACTTTGACAATAACAGAGTTGATAAATGCTGCATTTATGGGAAGACTTTGTTAGTTAAGTTCTAGTTCCGCTCTGGTGTGACCTTAGAGCAGAAATGAACTCTAACCCTGTGGGAGGAGGAGACTCCCCTGTATCATTCCCACCCCTGCCCTTTAGAGAGCCAATGTTTGAACATGTTTTCCTATTTTTCTCCCGTGTTTCAGTGGAGATTTTCCCATTTCAGCGTTTAGGGTTTTGTCGCTCTAGTAAAAAATAAACTAGTCGGGAAAAAATAATATCTGGCATTCAAGGGGTCATATGTAAAGACACTGAATATCAGTTATTGGCAGGTTCAATCCAAATGTATCATCAGTACGGGCTTTCAAAAAATCCCTATCTGTTGACCTCTACACTGTAAGTCCCTCTTCCACTTCTAACCCTAGAATAACCTAAGAAAATAACCAACTAAGGGTTGTGCAAATATAGCTCAATAGAAGCATGTGGCTACTAGGAGGTGTAATAGGATACATCCCAGAGAAAAGTCTGAAGCTCTAAGGGTGAATATCCAGTTTAGTACAGGAGCCAATCCATAAAAATGAATCCGGTCACAGTTTCACTCCAAGGTCCAGAACCTCAGCACAGCAAACAGATCCAGTTAACTGCAAAGTTAACATCAGTTATCAGCAAAATCAAAAGGCATTGATCCAGACGTGGACGTACGGTGGAATTATCAAGTGTTCTTCGGACAAAGTGTGTCAGCTGGCACTGGTACACTGGGAACTTTCCACAAGGGAACCCTAGATGTATTTCCAATGATAGCACAGTCCATGTGGTGCTATTAAGGCACCGTGCAGTCCCGGTCCACGCAGTATTTCACTGTAACACAACTGGGCCTTATTGACGTTAATCCCATGGCAGAAATTGTGTCACTCTTGGGGTGAGAAACTCCGGCAAGAACATCAGATCCACCATATACAAAATATTGGACATTCCACCAACATTCCATCATCACTAAAATCTACCCAGGTAGCTTGGTAACAAGATGTTTTTGTTTGTTTGTAAAGGCTTTAATATGCCTCAAATGAACTTGGTTTTTATGATGTGTCTTCATACACATTGCATAAGTGTTTATACCTGTTCCAAATGACCACAATCGGAGGGAGGTGGGGTGAAAATTTGAAGTCTCGACGCAGTGAATCATACAAAATATCATATCGACGCACATATTTGGACGGGTGGAAACACTTAGACCTGGTTGGACAACATATAGGTGGTTTGAAGGTGCAATGTGTAACATCTTACCATATGCTTATAATCTTCACGTATGGCGTCGGCCTATAGTTTACACTAGCCATCTGTGTGTTTTCTGTGTCACTAACTGGGGACTCTACGGTAGACGCAAAGAGAAGAAACTTTGGTGCTATTTAAACAACAGCCGCCATTTTGGACTGAAAACACCAGTCTGTGGCCATGGATGTATAAAGACACGTCTGTAAATCATAGGATTTCTTGTTTTAGGTAAATCAACTTCCCTGTGCGAACACTTAAATAGCCCTCATTTAAACCATTATGTCCTAAAGTTGTTAAATCAACTAATAGCTGAATCCATGGTTATTTTCCACGGCATAATGAACGTGCACCAGACCCACGGGACTGCACCGCCCTGCACGCTCATATGACATATCCGGTTCTGCCATCTTCCTGCTAGTTGTATGCAGCTGTAATAATGGATATATTGGCTGTAATCCATCACTTTTATAATCTTATAATACACCCATGGGCAGTATGCTGTAAGACTGCACCGTGGTGGATGTATCAACGTCTCTGTTCCCAAACAACCGGCTATCGGCCAGCAGCTAGTAGCACGACGTCAACAGAATTTAATGTAGTATTAGCAAAGAATTTACATTGATTGTAGGCTATTTACTGATACATCCATGGTCTGTGGTCTATTATACATACATTTTGGAGGTCCTTGACATGAAAAAGATTGAGATTGCTCTCAAAATCTGTGTGCTGGATTTTTCTCACTTCTATTTATGTCCATCGCTCACTTTATGCTCCTCTGGGAAGCAGCCGGGCATAATAATAATAATATGCATATTTACAATATTTTTATTGTTCAACAAAGGCCATTTCAGTAGATATATTAAATATATGACAATAGAATAGAAATAATTTAGTTTTACTTTTGTACAACACTTTGTAGGCGAACGTTTTACTGACGTTTGGTAGTCGCTTTCAGTCCAAATGGCGGACGTGCAGCTCTGCTACTGGGCGCTGAAGTGGCAATGGAACGACCAATTGGCTTTCATGTTCTTATCAATATACCTTCTTTGGCTCTACTTCTTGGTCCTCTCATGTTGGACTGAGGGCAGACTGGACGCTACACTATCGCCTCTCGAGATACAAGTGGTATTACAAGACAGGACGGGCCGGGGCTAGCTGGTTAGCATGCTAGTTTCAGTAGATATCTCTGCAACACTATACATAGACGACGTCAACACTGTAATCTCTTCACATTCTGTTGATAATGTTCAATTATTGAAAGTTTTAAACAAAAATTCTGGCCAGATATTAGGCCTACACATTGCACCTTTTAGCTCTGTTTTTGGTCTCCACCAACTCCTGAGGGAAATATCTGTCTCTTCTGCTGCTAAATGCTCCATTTATGTTCAATTTTTGAACATTTTAAACTTAAATTTTGGCCAGATCTTACTCACTGTACTTTTAAAGCGTACTGAGAGCCTCCAGTCTTTACTTTAAACTGTAGTAGTATGCCAATCTGCCAGAGTTTCTCATCCTGAGTGTGGAAAAACGTCAAATATCCCCCGTCTACTGTGGAATTGTAGGAGCTGCAGTCATGTAAGGAAGCTCAATCTCTTTGCAGTCTTCTGCTGAACTTAGTTTTCACTTCCTGCTTTCTGCATTCAGCACGGTCTGTTGGCCAGTGTTAGTCCCGCCTACAACATCTCCTGTGAGGTGTAACGTTGGGCTGTAAAACTACTATAAGGAGGGACAGTGTGTGTTTCTTTCACTGTGTGTGCCTGCATGCATGTGTGTGTGTTTGCGTCTTTTTCAATGTCCGTGTGTGTGTGTCACTGTCCAGGGTAGGTGGGGTAGTGTGTCGGGGAGTGTGTGTGTGTGTGTATGTGCGGCTGGGACTGTGCGAGTGCGTTTGCCAGGGGCAGCGTGGCGTGGTGGTCGGGAGGCAGGCGGGTGGACAGCAGGTCGTCCTCTGCAGCATCACCTACAGACAGAGCAGAAGAAACACATGCTGTTACTGCAGCACCAACCAGATACAATGTGGTCATTAACGGTAATGAGCTTCAGAGGTGCTGCTACGGTAGCTGTGCTTTTCCACTTTGGACAAAACCGAACTAGCTGTTTCCTCCTGTTTCCAGTCTTTTTGCTAAGCTAGGATAACCATATCCTGACTCCAGCTCTGCAACACTCAGACATGAGATTGATATTGCTCAGCCAATAAGCACAAACTGTTGAACCATTATTTGGTAACACTTCATTTTAAAAGGTCAGCAAATTTCATGGTAATTAGGTGATAATTAGCGAGTAACCTATTTGAATTGTCACACAATGGTGAGATTCGTGCCTGATCCACCTCCGATGAAGAGCAGCGCACAGCCGCTTCTCAAGCGTAAGGGCCATATTTCAACCATTATGTGCTATTTCAGAATATACTTATTAAATAATGTTTATAATAAAGTAATTTTCTATAAATTTTGAGGTAAATATTGGGGTAATTTGGCAGTAATTCCAAAGAAATTTCAAATAGGTTACTTGCTATTTATCACCTAATTACCATGAAATTTGCAGACCTGTAAAATGAAGAGTTACCTAGGTTTGTTTGGAGCCAGTAAACTAGGTACAGGCACACAATAAAAAATGAACTGAGAAATTAGATGTCATGCTTTTGCACTATAGTATACAATATAATGCCTACAAAAGAAAAAGAAAAAATACTAATTGTCTGAAGGCCTACCGCTGCCATCCATACCGGTCTGGTTTCCAGTGATGTGGTGCCAGTAGACAGATCGGGGCAGGATGGCGGTGGGGGTACAGGGGTAGGAGCCGGGCTCTGAACCCATCGACATCAACTGGCAGTCATAAACACACAACATCAGGTATTTAAAAAAACAGCACTGTAGATTAGTAATTTCAATTCATGTATCAATTATCACAATTAATGATGCAATGATGCAATGTCTAAGAGTTTTGGGAATTTGACTTAACTTGACTTGGGAGCAAGTAAAAAAATAAATATAAAGACATAATTCAAAGCGGTAAACACCCACAGCAAACAGCCAGATGTCCTTCCTGCATTTGTCAGTTTAAACTGTGTTGTTTTCAGCCTGGATTATGACTTAAACTTCTTCATATGTGTGTAAAATTATCATATGATCTGCGAACTGAGCTCTGATTGGTCAGTAGGAGGTGCTTTTATACGAGTTGATCTCTTATCTGGAACATAACCTGCTCTGGAGCAGGTGTTCAACAGAAGCTACCATGGCGATCTACTCCAGTAAGAAGTGAAACACCTTCGTAGGACGGAAAACCCTGAAGTTACCTCGCTAACCCCAAATCCTGCTTTATAGTGCAGGCCTCTGGGGCCTTGGGGATAACGTTGTTGGGTCTTTGTTAACCCCCCCTTCCAGAGCCATGGTAGAACACACTTGTAAGCATGTCTTAGTGTGTACAGTATATGGGTGTTAGCCAGGCTCTCACCCTGCTGTTTTTCTCCATCTCCAGCAGGACCTTCTTGTGCTGCTCTGCGATAGCCAGCGTCGAGGAGTGAACCCTCTGGTAGATCTGCTCCCCCTCTCTGGTCTGGAAGGTGTAGAGGCCTTCACCGCTGTCACACATCCTACAACGGACAATATAATGGAGGACTTTACAGTCTGGAAAACCTAAATGAGCTCCTACAACACCTAATAGAAATGAATCAATGAGAGATTTCAGGGAGTGACTCTGTGTCTTCTGATCTAAATGCTGTTTTATTCTGACAAGAACACAAACGTAACAGAAACACAGAAGCATTCTCAGTTTTAAAGCCGTTCTACGTCGTGTCCGAATCAAAATTCCAATGCAAAAATGCAAATGGAGCTAAGTTCACCATAGACATATATATACATAGACGACGCATTGGACGCTTCAGCTCATTGCAGCGATACGTCAACATGAGCGCCATATTGGACAGGGCAAGACTGGCCTGTAACCCTACTTACGTGATCGAAAATAATTCATAAGGAATTGTTAAAACTCACATTTGTCAAGTATGGCTTTGGCCTATTTTTCTTGTTTAAGGTTAATACTTGTAGAGAGGTCCCTGTATAATATAATATAATATAATATAATATAATATAATATAATATAATATAATATAATATAATATAATATAATATAATATAATATAATACAATATAATATAATATAATATAATATAATGTAATATAATATAATATAATGACCTAACACTTTGTAATGGTGCTTGTGATCATCATTGAGTCCTTAGGCTCTCTGGTCATCAATTTACAAGCCAGTAAAAGTAAAGTTACTCATTTAAAATGGTCTGTTTCTGTTTTAGTTCATGCACATTATTGTGTCCATATCGTGAGGCTAGTAATAAATGTTAACTCAATGAAATTAAATGGCAGTAAACTCGCTGTAAATGAATACACTACGAGGCAGTACGCCACACCCACAGACAGAGGGCTCTCTTGCTGTTTTGGTTTGTTTCAGACTGCCGACACACACACACACACACACACACATGCACACACACACACACACATATACACACACACACACACACATACACACACACACACACACACCATTATCTGCATGCTGACCCAATCTTAGCTTGTCAGGTTTTATCAAAGAGGGGGAGATAAAGAGGTCTGACCCTGCATTGATTCATCGTCTAATCTATTCAATCAATCTCCTCATGGAGCTCAGAGAGAGAGAGAGAGAGACAGAGAGAGAGAGAGGGAGAGAGTGAGAGAGAGTGAGAGAGAGAGAGAGAGAGAGAGAGAGAGAGAGAGAGAGGAGAGAGTGAGAGAGAGAGAGAGAGAGAGAGAGACAGAGAGAGAGAGAGAGAGAGAGAGAGAGAGAGAGAGAGCTAGAGAGAGAGAGAGAGAGACAGAGAGACAGAGAGAGAGAGAGAGAGAGAGAGAGGGAGAGAGTGAGAGAGTGAGAGAGAGAGACAGAGAGAGAGAGAGAGAGAGAGAGAGAGAGAGAGAGAGAGAGAGAGAGAGAGAGAGAGAGAGAGAGACAGAGACAGAGAGAGAGGGGTATCCTTGGACTGACCGTAAGCTGACCTACAGGTACACATTCACACACTTTGGTGGGGAGTTCCAATAAAAGATTGAGCGTTTCATCTTAAAGGGTAACTTCGGTATATTTCATCCCCAAACCGGGACCCTTAAGTGTACCCCGCGTCCAATCACAGGGCTATCCCCCCGTCATGATGCACTGACAGTTTGGGAATCCTGTAGAGAGTTTCCCTGGTCTGGGACAACAGGAATTATTTTCCAGCTTTAGTTTTGAGCCCGAACAATCTCTGTCACATCATGTTGCTCAACACAGCCACATGCTATTACACCGGGTGAAACTAAGACAGGAACGGACGGTCCTGAGGGAGTTATAAGAGGAGCGAAATGCCTGTTGATGCGCAGAAGGAACTGTGTAGAATAATTAATCAAAATGACACGTTGGATGTGCACATC
The DNA here is from genome assembly GCF_043250625.1 of Sebastes fasciatus. Classification (NCBI taxonomy): domain Eukaryota; kingdom Metazoa; phylum Chordata; class Actinopteri; order Perciformes; family Sebastidae; genus Sebastes; species Sebastes fasciatus. Next base: position 5,456,126 of record NC_133796.1, on the reverse strand, counting down.
AGCACGGGGGGGTTCTGTGGTTATTTTACAACAGTCTGATGCTTGTTGCACAAAATGTAACCAGCCGATCTGCCGTGTCTGTGTGTTATTGTGGCTTGACAGAGAGAGAGAGACGCGTAGCGGGGTGCGCTGTGCTGGCTCTCTGTATATACACTTATCTCGTGCACACAAATGAATGAATACGTGGGACAGAACATGAACATTTATGTAAGTATAATCAGTTATCGTTATTTGAATTGTGGTGAAAACCGAAACAATTTGTTAGTGACTGTTGAAAACGGGACAATTTGAGTGTTTTACAGATATTTGTCAGGACTCGGGACACCTAGTTTGAAACTGGGACAGTCCCAGGCAAACTGGGACGTCTGGTCACAGTAACCTAGAGCCTATTTTCTCATGTGTTTGTGACTAACAGGGACAACAACTTCTTAAACTGTTCCAGTATTGAGGGAGAATGCTGCAGGTCTACAATCACTCCCAAAGACTGTGTCGAAGCCTCTGCATTGTAATCGCTCGGGGCTACACCTCACCGTCAATGTACGTCCACTAAAAGTGCTTTATCATTGTTTGTTATTGTGTCACGTGACTTGTTGAATTGGTGAGTGAGAGCTGGAGAGAGGACTGCAGGTCTCGTCACAGTTTGTTGTGTTGGAGTACAGAAAGCATAGCTTAGTGATTTCTAAATGATTCTCAATGTCATGGTTAAATATTTAGATGATTTCAGCAATGTGGATGTGACGCGACTTCTCCTTGAGCGGGACTTGGGGCACAATAACAAACAGATCGGATCAAGCGAAAGGTGAGAAAAAGTTTAATTTCTCTGGACGTACATTGATGGTGAGGAGTTGCCCCAAGCGATTACATTACAGCTTGTTTAGCAGCTGGGAAAATAAGGTCCAGGTTGAAAAATACCGAAGTTACACTTTAAAAACACACTGCTACGTGTTTTGTCCCTAACTTGACACTAACTTTATATGTGTGTGGCAACCCATGATGTGTGTAAACCTGCATGTAACCCTCCCTCCTCCCCCAGCCATCCCATCCCTGGTCTCACCGCCCGGCTTCGAAGGTGAAGCGGGTAGCATCACGTCCGTAGCGGCGCAGCGAGCAGAGAGGCCAGGTGACCAGCTTGGTGCGAGGGTTGTGGATGTCCCAGAGGTAAATGTTCTCGTGGGTGATCTGCATCATGCACTCCCCGTAGATGTCCAGGTTGGGACACGGGAGGAGGAACACGTTGAAACGCTCTGAGGAGAGACCAAAGGAAGGACCAGCAACAACGTCAGGGACGTCTTGATAACCATCATTTATAAATGGTAAATTGATTAAATTAATAGTTTAATTACTGTTAACAAACAATTAAATGATAATTAATAATGTTGACTATTTATTAAAAATGCCATCGTTTCTATTGTTGTATCATTAGTTTGTGTAATATGAAATAATTAGTTTATAAATTCTCGTAGCTGATAAGAGACGATAACAATTACACTCTGATTACATTAGTGAAGTATTTGTTAACAGTTTATTGTTGCACACATTATAACATTTCATATACTATATTAAGTATTTGTTAATTATTACCAAATGATTTATAATAAATAGTTTGTAAAATGTTATTAAACCTGTTTTTAAGGCATGACAAGGCAAGTTTATTTGTATACAACAGCACATTACAACAACAAGGCAATTCACAGTGCTTTACATAAGACATAAAAGTCATTAAGAAAAGAAACGCAAGACAATATAAAAACACACATATAAAGAAAATATTTAACAGCTAAAATAAAATGAGATTGATTAAACAGGAGAATAAAATTGTAGCGCAGTTACAGTGCAAGATATGAATAAATAGTCCCAAATTTAATTTAATAAAAAGCAAAATTACCCCAATATTTACCTAAAAAATTTATCAAAAATAACTTTATCATAAACATTATTTAATAATTATATTCCGCTATTTCCCAATAAGCAGTAATAAATAGCTGGTAATTTATTTAATACATTTCCAGGAAAAGAATATAAAGTTAATTGATATGCTTTATTTCCATGACTGCTGATGAATAGATAATAATTAGCAAATAACTTTATTTTATAACTTTAACTAATTTGAAATTTCTTTAAAAAACTCCCTGAATCATGACATTAGCTACCAGGTTACATTTGTGTAGACAATAAGTCACCCATTGGTGAGATTTGTGTCTGATCAGAAGTGTCTTCTATTAGTTTTACACCTCCGATGAAGAGCAGCTTCTGAAGCCTAAGGGTGTTGTGTGTGAGTTACCTGTGTGTTCACACTGCACTCCAGCAGCCAGGAGGTCAGGCTCTCCCATACTGATGTCATTGAGCCGTGTGCCCAGACACTCAATTGACAGCGTCTTAAACCAGTCCTCTGCCTCCAGCTCTGTAGAGAGAGAGAGAGAGAGAGAGAGAGAGAGAGAGAGAGAGAGAGAGAGAGAGAGAGAGAGAGAGAGAGAGAGAGAGAGAGAGAGAGAGAGAGAGAGAGAGATCACATCTACTAGAATCACCAGCATTTCTGTAACAAAGAAGTAAAATGGTGAAATGACAGCCTCCTCTTCTGCCAGGTGTTTTGAGACTAGAGATGAATACTTTGATGCGTCGTCATGAATCAGTCGAGCTGGATGTAAACAGTTACTGCTGCACAGCACTGGTGAACTTCTGCGAGTTGGACCGTCGGTATCATTTGTGGTCATTCACGCTTGTCTCCATAGATACTTAACTTAACATAGATAAGTAACTTGCAATCCCAATCCCAAATTGTGATTTTTACATCACAAACGAGATACGCTATGTTAATCAGGGAGCTTTAGAGGCGTTGGTATAGGTATATTTTTTAACTTTGCATAGAGCCACGCTACCTGTTTCCCCTGCTTCCAGTTTTGATGCTAAGCTAGGCTAAATAAGCCCTGACTCCAGCTCTGTACTTCACACACACAGGCATGAGATTGATCATCTCATCACACTCTCAAATAAATCAGCGTATTTCACACAATGTTGCACAATTCCTTAAACTTTTTCACAAATTGCCCAAATTAAAAAATGAATAAAAAATAAGAAATTCTACAATTCTACAATTTCATTTAGCAGACGCTTTTGTTCAAAGCGACGTACATCTGTGAGTTTGTATAACACAAGCAAAGATCTAGATAGGAGGGAACAACATGAGGAAGTGGCAACAACAGCTTCAAGTCTGATGGGACATAGGTTGCCGACAGGCGGTGCACAGAGGCAATGCACCCTGTGCACTGCGCTGCTGCGTTCTGGATCATCTGCAGAGGTTTGAATGTGCATGCACATCCATCCATCCATCACTTACTCACCTACACAGTCCAACAACTGTCTAATGTATTGCAAACCAACATTTAATGAACTGTAAATCACCAGACATCACACAGGGTCTGGTGCGATAACCAATAACTGCATCAACAGTAAGTATGCATGCTGTTTGTGTGTGTGTGTGTGTGTGTGTGTGTGTGTGTGTGTGTGTCCATGCATTACCTGATTCACAGGTGAAGGTGCGTGAGGTGTCGTCTGTAAACACAATGGCCACCGCCTGCCGCTTGGTGTCTCGAGGCAACCGTGTGATATTCTTGACGTTGCTAATCTCTGTCACCTAGGCAACAAGGTGAAGCGTAAAATGGTTAACAAAGTTGATTAAAGTGTGAGGAGTTATTTTTCAGCATCAATTATTCCGGATATAAAAGTCTTGTTTAACCTGCAGTAGGCAGAATGTTTTTGGCATCACTGGGCAAAAATCCCATAATAACCTTTCAGCATATTGTAAGTCAAGTGTTCTGAGAGATAACTAGACTTCTGCTCCTCCTCATGGCTCTGTTTTCAGGCTTTAGAAAATCTAGCCTGTGATGGGAGACTTTGACCAATCACAGGTCATTTCAGAGAGAGAGCGTTCCAATTGGCTGTGCTCCGGCTGGTGGGCGGTGCTTGGTATTTCCTCAACTGATCTCAGCATGGCTGCCGGGTCACAAACTTTCTCATTTTACAGCTAAACCGTGCACTACAGGATGTTTCTGACAACATTTGAGGAGAGAAATAGGCATTACAGTAACAGAATATTAATACATATTTGATCAGCGCTACCTAGTTTGACCATTTGATCGGAGTTTGAGAGTGATTGACAGCTGCTCAGAGACCGCAAGGCTCCAGCTCGGTTCTGATTGGTTGATTTCCTCCGGTCTGTGAAATCTTGTTGATGACGTTAGAAGCACCGGAGGACACCGGAGGCACATGATTTTTTTCAGATTACCTGTCTCGTGCACTTCTGTCAGGATATAGTGAAACTTTTTAATATCTGCTTCAGCCTGCCTACTGGAGTTTTAACTTTCTTCATTGATGATGTTCGGTCACTTGATTGTGACTCAAAGGTCAGAAGATCGCATTCAGTCTGAACAGATTCACAATTGAGTTACAAAAAGAGAAACCTTCTGTGAAACACATTGTTCTACCAGTGAAAATACAGGAGGAAAATGGAGCAAAGTCACTCTACAACATCACTTTAAGTCCACTGGTGTGTTGAAGGATGTTAATGAAGGAGTGTGAAAGCAGAAGGTCAAGTGAAGGAGAGGTGCTGATGATGAAGAATGACAGATGAGTGACTTCTGAGAGGGAGAGAGTGAAGAAGAAGAGAAGAAGAAGAAGGATTGTTGATTCACGCTGAGCTCACAAGTCTTTAATGTGAAGGCTGACTGCTTTCATCCCCGTCAGTGTGTGTCTGCTTGTACCTGTCACACACACACACACACACACACACACACACACACACACACACACACACACACACACACACACACACACACACACACACACACACACACACACACACACACACACACACACACACACACACACACACACACACACACACCTACCTTAGGAAAGGCTCTGATGTAGGCAGACTTCTCATCAGGGTATTTCTCCAGACGACGAGGTCCTTTGCTGGATGACTTCTTGAACACCAGCCAGCAACGCCGGTAGATCTGTAATATACACACACACACACACACACACACAGATACACACACAGAGTTAGCATCAAAGTCAAATAATATTCAACAGTACTTTTATTTTCTGTCAGAAACAGTGAGTTGATCAAACCTCATGTGACAGAACAAAAACAAGTACATCCACACACACGGGTCGCACGAAGAGAAAGCCACGACTACAGTAACTAGTAGCAGAAATAAAAGATTCCAACAGTAGACTGCTTTATTAAAGGAGGAGTACATAATGTATGCTATCATATGTGGACTTACTGACATGATGCAATGTGTGTTTTCCTGTTACCTCATCAATAATTCATCTATCGTTGATTCTGTTGATGTTTTTTTATGTTTTTTATTAAGCTGTGAACGGCTGTACTAAACATAAATATGCTCATCTAACTATAAGGCAATCTGTGTCTGTCTGTGTGTGTGTGTGTGTGTGTGTGTGTGTGTGTGTGTGTGTGTGTGTGTGTGTGTATGTGTGTCCTTTGCATATCTCAAGAAGTGTTCATCTGGTCGACTTCACACTTGGCAGGTGTGTTGCTGGGGACCCAATTTGGTGCAATTTGGACGCGCGATATCATTAATAAACTAACTGACTAAAAAAGTGCTCTGTGCAGCAGCGGGGGCGGGGCTTCAGGGGTCTGCAGAGTGGAGCATGTTGTTCGTATAGCGGGCCTTCACAGGCCGCGGCTCGTTGACTGCAGTTCACTTTAGCTGCTGGATGCTGGATATACTAACGACAACCAACAACGAGTGTTGAGCGGTTCTTGAAAATGCTCCTAACGGGCGCGTTACGAACGGACACGCCCCCCCAACAACGCTGCAAGCAGCAATACCGGGAGACAAGCAATCGGCCCGTTGTCTCTGGTTTGTGGCTGTAAAGTTTCATGATGGGCATGTCTGTAAAGAGGAGGCTCGTGGGTACCCATAGAACCCATTTCCATCCACATATCTTGAGGTCAGAGGTCAATGCACCCCTTTGAAAGTGGCCATGGCATTTTTTCCTCGCCGACATTTAGCCTGACGTCGGAGCGTTATTTAGCCTCCATCCTGACAACCTACTACGACATGGTTGGTACCGATGGATTTTTAGTTTCATATCATATCTGGACTTTCACTCTAGCTCTGAAACTGAACCAGCTACAACCTCTGTAAGACAGTAAAGTCGGTCAGAATCGCCCAAGACTGTGCAGGTCTCAGGGGGTTAAAGATGTATAGGCATAAAATACATAAAAGCTGATGGATTTGTAAATTTCCAGAGTATTATCTTCAGTTAATAAGATGCTTCCTGATAAATAATTCTGTTTTGCTAGTTGTGTTGCTCACAGCTGGAACAGTGACTCACCTGACATGCCGTGCATGATAGGAGGGAGGGGTGTTAAAAAAGAAATATAAATAACACAGCAGTACTTATGCGTCACATTTCATTATTTTCAAATCCCTTCTCCGTCTAATCTTTTCCCAATCTAGTGTCTGAAACAAGCTTTCTTTTTGAAGCCACATTTCTTTTACTTGTGAAAACTCCTCTGAGCACACACTTAAAAATTCATGGGCTGCTAAGAAATAATAAGTCATTTTAGTTGAACTGAAGGGCAAATGTGTGATGAAGAAGAAAAACAGCTGACCATTATTCAAAATGCCCACATATCCATTTAAGTCTACTGCCGACACAGCACTTCAAGGTTACACAGACGCCACGCCTGGTGTAACAGCATCGTTTCCTCGCGCTTTAATGTGAGTGAACCCTCTGGAATAACAGGAACTCCAAACTGTTTCACATCAGTTTCATCTTTTGAAGATGTGAGAAGGGAGCAATTAGCACGTTCTATCCTCCCCGTCCCTCCCACCGCCTCCTCTCTTTAACTTCACTTAGCGCTCCTCACAGCTAGTTCGTCTGCTGAGACCCGATTACTGCGAGCACAGGATGGTGAAGAGATACAGGGGAAAGGAAAGATGAAGAGGGAGGAGGAGGAGGGAGATGGATGATGTGGAGGATGGGATAAAAAGAGAGATAGTGGACATGAAAGCAGAAGTACGGAGGCCCTGAGACGCAAGTGGGAGGAAAGAAATGCTGCTGATCCATTTTCTAAGTCTGATCTAAATTGTTTTTCTCTCCTGTGTTTATGACTTAAGAACAAGTCGAAGCTACGATAATCTTTCTAAGTTCCTTAATTTTTTTTCCCCTCTGTGACACCGGTGAGAAAAAAAAAGTTATACCAAGATAATTTTTCTTGTGAAAACTTGTAAGGTGATTTTTTTTTCTTTATTTTGTTTCTTCTTGTTGAGTTTTAATTTACAGAATATATGTGTGTTGTGTTTAGAGCTCATGGAGAAATTAAAACTCACCTGGAAGAAAACATGAATGTTTTTAGTCCTGTTTAAAACATGGGGTAGAGGTGCACTTCAGCCTCTTGTGGACAAAATGAGTATTACAACTAGGGCTGTCAAAGTTAACGCGATAATAACGCGTTTACGCAAATTAATTTAACACCACTAATTTCTTTAACGCATTACCGCAGCTTGATCTTTCAGAGGTTGTAGCAGGCTCATGTCATTTAGATTAGATGAAACTTAAACCATCATCATCAGCCTCTAGTAGTTAAACAGAAAACTAATTATCAGTTTGGTCATCGTGAGCATTTAACTGCTTGGTGGCCCAAGAAATAAAGGAATGATTCAGCCTGTTAGACCTGACCTGTGGAGGTCTAAATATCCATCTGGAGGGTAGGATGAAGAGGACACTGAAATATCTTGAGCCTTAGAAATTGCTCTCTTACGGAAATTCGCAAATTAATTTTAACGCCACTAATTTCTTTAACATGTTAACACAACTTGCGATTTTTAGGTTGTAGCGGGCTCAGTTTTAAAGCTAGAAGATACTGGTATCATATGGAACTAGAAAACCTGATGAATCCATTGGTATCAACCATGTCATACTAGCTTGTCGTGAAGGAGGCTAAATAACGCTCCAAAGTTACACTAAATTTTGTTGAGGAAAAACTGTCATAGCCATTTTCAAAGGCGTCCTTTGACCTCTGACCTCAAGATATGTGAATGTAAATGGGTTCTATGGGTACCCACGAGTCTCCCCTTTACAGACATGCCCACTTTATGATAATCACATGCAGTTTTGGGTCAAGTCATAGTCAAGTCAGCACACTGACACACTGACAGCTGTTGTTGCCTGTTGGGCTGCAGTTTGCCATGTTATGATTGGAGCATTTTTTCTATGCTAAATGCAGTACCTGTGAGGGTTTCTGGACAATATCTGTCATTGTTTTGTGTTATTAATTGATGTCCAATAAGAAATATAAACAAAGGCAATGCAGATGAGATCCACTACTTCCGTTCTTACCTTTCACAATAAAAGCTCCTAGACATATAATACTTGCCGGCGAGTACTTTGCATTGTCGTGTTGATTATTGGTCACGTCCCTGGACCAAGTTACAATGCTGCTGTTAACGGAGAAAACCATTTAAATATTTAGATAAATTCAAATATCACTTCTTGTACTACTTTTTATGGTGACTGAATCTCAGCGATGGTTTTAGACCTCACGCTGTTCATGTTATTGTTAGGAGATGAGTGAGAACTACAGCAAGGTGGTAAGAACCACCAGTAAGCTGTAATTGCATCACACACTGACAAAGAGAGAGAGAGAGAGAGAGAGAGAAAGAAAGACATTAAACACAGCAGCTGTAGTAAATTGACTTACAATTAAAAAGCCCATTACATTTTGTCAAAGGAAATGCAGAGAAGCAGCAGGGAGAGACAGAGAACAGGACAGAACAGAGGACAACAGCGAGATATAGCGAAGTAATAATGAAGAAAGAAGGAATGAATACAAGACAGTGTGTCCTGGTACAAGACAGGAGAGGAGAGCGGAGGGGGGGTTCTGTGACTGAGAGGGACGAAGAAGAAGAAGAAGAAGAAGAAGAAGAAGAAGAAGAAGAAGAAGAAGAAGAAGAAGAAGAAGAAGAAGAAGAAGAAGAAGAAGAAGAAGAAGAAGAAGAAGAAGAAGAAGAAGAAGAAGAAGACCTCCTTTCCACGCCAAACAGATAGAGCCAGAGCAACACAACCTCCTCTCCACGCCATATAGATAGAGCCATAGCAACACAACCTCCTTTCCATGCCAGATAGGTAGAGCCAGAGCAACACGACCTCCTTTCCATGCCAAACAGATAGAGCCAGAGCAACAAGACCTCCTCTCCACGCAAAATAGCAACACGACCTCCTCTCCACGCTAAATAGATAGAGCCAGAGCAACAGAACCTCCTCTCCATGCCAAATAGATGGAGCAAGAGCAACACAACCTCCTTTCCACGCCAAATGGATAGAGCCAGAGCAACACAACCTCCTCTCCACACCAAATAGGTAGAGCCAGAGCAACACGACCTCCTCTCCACAACAAATAGATAGAGCTAGAGCAACACAACCTCTTCTTCACGCAGATAGAGCCAGAGCAACACAACCTCCTCTCCACACCAAATAGATACAGCCAAAGCAACACAAACTCCTCTCCACGCCAAATAGATAGAGCCAGGGCAACACAACCTCTTCTTCACACAGATAGAGCCAGAGCAACACAACCTCCTCTCCACACCAAATAGATACAGCCAAAGCAACACGACCTCCTCTCCATGCCAAATAGATAGAGCCAGAGCAACACGATCTCCATGGGCAAACTAGAGCAGAGGGTGCGGGACACACCGCAAAGACTAGGCCGACAGACGCTCACTGACGGCCCCAAACTGTCCAACGGTGTACGACTGGTGTTAACATGTACTGGTTTTTAAGCCGTTTAATGTGCGACAGCTGACTATAACCTGCCAACTGACATTAGCAGTGCACGTCCCTCTGGTGAATGTTTGTTTGTAATTCATTCAGTGAGCCAAGCTGCAACACAAGATATGTGTCCCTGCATACTGAGTAGCTAGAAAGCTAATTAGGGTTGTGGTTCAAAGTGTGTTGTGGCTGCTGTCTGTCTGTTTGTGAAGTGATGATGACGTTACTGCTTTACAAAATACATTTAACATTGCACCTCTTCTTTAATCCTATTGTTTCCACTCATTGTCATCCTCTGCAGCAGCGAGAGGTCTTGAACGCCGTTGGTTGTGTATGATTGTGTGGATTCTGAATCAGTCGCTGTGAAAAAAGGGGAAAATGTGCCAACTGGTAATGTGTGATATTACTGGACTCCTGCTGCTGATTTTGATGTGTGAAATTACAAACATGGTGTAAAATGTGTCTTCTGGTACGTTGGCTGTGTTCTGAATGAGCATCATTGTTGACCAGGACAGGTGCCAGAACATTTTAATGTTTTAGGACGCTCTGTGTGTCCTGACTAGATACAAGCATTACAGCATGGCTGCAAAATATAGTCCCGATCATGAAACTGATGACCACATGTCTCTGAACATCATGCCATGCTGTGTGCAACATATGGTGCTTTAAAAAATTCAACAAAGCACACATTTCAGGGCAACCAGCCAGGTAGTCTCACATAGCCAGACCTGTCTCTACAGCGCTGTGTCAGCACTAAAGAAAGGTCCGGCTCCACACGTTATCATTCTGCTATAGAGGGGGAAAAAAAAACGCTCTGGCTTGTTTGTATTTCTAATGGCATTTGCAAGATTCCACCGAGCACAAAGGAAAACAACCAGTCAGAGCCGGGGAGAAGTCAAAATGTACCTTAAAGGGAGATTTATTAAGTATTTAATCCTCTTATCAACATGGGAGTGGACAAATATTCTTGTTTTATGCAAATGTATGTTTATATTTATTATAGGATATCAATTAACAACACAAAACAATGACAAATATTGTCCAGAAACCCTCACAGGTACTGCATTTAGCATAAAAACTATGCTCAAATCATAACATGGCAAACTGCAGCCCAACAGGCAACAACAGCTGTCAGTGTGTCAGTGTGCTGACTTGACTATGACTTGCCCCAAACTGCATGTGATTATCATAAAGTGGGCATGTCTGTAAAGGGGAGACTCGTGGGTACCCATAGAACCCATTTACATTCACATATCTGGAGGTCAGAGGTCAAGGGACCCCTTTGAAAATGGCCATGACAGTTATTCCTCGCCAAAATTTAGCGTTAGTTTGTAGCGTTATTTAACCTCCTTTACGACAAGCTAGTATGACATGGTTGGTACCAATGGATTCCTGAGGTTTTCTAGTTTCATATGATACCATATACATATGATATGTTTACTACTTTTTCGTTTTGGCTCGCTGTGGTTTGTTTTGGTTGACGTATACGGAACGGATATGACGTCACGTTACTCACACTACAACAATAAAAGCGGTAACTTCCTTCTACCTCCACATAGACTCAAATAAAAAAAATATATTGATTCTGACATTAAAAAATCTGTTTCAAAATCGTAAAAAAAAATGCGATACATAGGTGAATCGATTTTTTTCCCATCCCTAATGCACGCCCTTTACTGCAACATACTGCTTCAGTGTTTCACTGCTTACTTCTACAGTAACATCACCACCGCCCAGTGTTGATTCCAGGTCCACTAGACTAACTTTTGCTCCTCTAGTGCATCTTGATGGTATTTTTTTGAAGCAGACAAAAGCCCTTCCCTCCTCATCAGCGCCGAGCCCGCCAATCACACAGGAGATCAGGGTTCAATTCCCAGACAGAGAGGAGAGCTGCACAAACAAAGTGCGACCTATTCCTATATCTGATTAGACACATCTTTTCCCAGCAGGACAATCAGCTTTGGGCACGGAGGATCGATCTGCTGTTGCGGTGCCTCTGGGAATGCTGCGTCCTGCTCTCCCCGCCGTCCCCACAGGCATCATTAAAGATTGATCTGATCTTATCTTACCTGCTTCAGTAAGCTTTAGGCCGCCACCTCTGCTGCTGCTGCTGCACGGTCCTAACGCCTGCAGACTAATGGTAGCAGATGACTCCTTTCAGCAACAGTGGCTCTGTAATAGTCGAGCTGCTATATTTGGCCATGACTTTGGCCTGCTCCTCTCACAGGAAGCAAGGTCAGTGCTAACAGCCGCCGAGATAATGATATTGAGTGATCATCTGGGTGCTTCACTTATCAATGTGGAGGTGGAAAAACGCATTCAGACTCATTTCAATAGCTCCCGTAACTACTCTGTTATATGTGGTCGGCCAAAACGTCCTGCACAGAAGCATCATCAGTCTGCACAGGAGATGAGGAGAAGCACTGCATTGTGGGATGATCACTCAAAGGTGTTGATATGTTTACACCAGCTCCAGAGAGCATTAACATGTTTTTGTGAAATGGGTATTTTCATTTTGTCTGTTGACCGGAGACGGGTCTGATTGCAGTCGTGGAGGGGCGTTTCTGTCGAGCATGACAGGAACAGAGGGCGCTTTGATTGGCTCGTGGGGAACACCAACTTTTTCTTCTTTTCTAATTTCTCAATTTCGTTGTACCTGTACAATGACAATAAAGGAAATCTAATCTAATCACAGCTGGTTCTGGCTATTATTACCCGCAGGAAGAGCGTCGGTCATTGATGCCAATTTTCTTAGTGGCCAAACGGTGGTACTACAACTTCCGTGTCCGTCACGTGATGCCATTGGGCCCAAAAAGACGTTTTCCCATAGACTTACATTGGGAAAGAGACGTCTGTAACTCAGAGGATAATTTTTTTTTTTAGGTGAATCAACTTCCCAGTATGAACACTTGAATAGACAACCAAACAAAGCAGTGCAATCTTGGACGAGGAGATCGAAGAGATAAAGAAGGCGCTGAACTTTATGTCTGGAGAAATTGCAACTGTGTCTAAACAGCAAAAACTAATAATGGACTTGATGGGGGAAATTAAGGAGCTGAAGAGACAACATGTCGAGAAGGACAAGAGGATAACCCTCTTAGAGTGCCGGGTGGCGGATCTGGAGCAGTACTCCCGCATAAACGATGTGATCGTTAGCAGGTTGGAGACCAGGCCACGGTCACGGTCATACGCCCGGGCGGTGACACCAGCGGACGGCGGGGGGCTCACCGAGCCCGACCAACAGTCCCTTGAACAACAGGTGACGGATTTCTTCAACAACAAAGGCATCTCCATCAACAACACCGACATCGAGTCATGCCACCCTCTCCCCCGGAGGAACAAGAGCGACAAACCGGCCTTAATAATCCGGTTTACCAACAGAAAGCACAAAAATACGCTGCTTAGACAAGGAAGAAAGCTAAAGGGGTCCGACGTTTATGTGAATGAACATCTTACAAAGAATAACGCAGACATCGCCAGAAAGGCACGCTTTCTAAGGAAGCAGAGGAAAATTCAATCAACGTGGACTGCAAACTGTAAAGTGATCATCAAACTGAACGGGTCACCAGAGGAGGCCAGAGTGCTGGTTATCAGAGAAATTGAAGAATTGGACAAATACCAGTGACATCAGAACAACACAACAAGGTAATCATACCTGTCTGTGGAAAATGGGTTCTTGTGGAATTACATAACATTCACTGAACATTATCTGAACACAATATGCATGAACTGGAACTGGAAGATATTGATCCTGACAATAACTTTTTTAACCATCTAAACAATACATGTTGCTACTACACCGATGAACAGTATAACAGCAATGTGAAGTCAGCTCAAGGAATGTCAATTATTCACTTCAACAGTAGAAGCTTATATGCTAATCACCAAAACATCAAAGAATACTTAGGTCAATTCACAAAACCATTCAATGTCATTGCAATATCTGAAACCTGGCTCAATTCTGAGAAAGAAGCAGATTTCGAGTTAAAAGGATATCAATTCAATTACATGAACAGGAAGAGCAAAAAAGGAGGGGGTGTGGCCCTGTACGTGAAAAATAGCCTGAAATATAAGATTTTAGAAAACATGTCAACCACAATTGATGATGTGATGGAATGCATCACTGTAGAGATCTGCATGGAAAACCAAAGAAATGTGATGGTCAGTTGTGTATACAGAGCACCAGGAGCCTGCATTGAAACTTTTAAAGACAGTATGGAGAAAATATTTGCCAAAACTAATCAGAAGGTTACATTCATTTGTGGGGACTTCAATATAGACCTGCTAAATCCTAACAAACACAAAATGACAGACGAATTTATTAACACAATGTATAGTATGAGTTTATATCCACTGATCACCAAACCAAGCAGAATAACAGCGCACTGTGCAACTCTAATCGACAATATATTTACAAATTACATGGAAAGTAGCTTAGTGAGCGGGCTGCTGATGAATGACATCAGTGACCATTTGCCAGTTTTTGTGATCCATGACTGTGATTGTGGAAAAGAGAAGGAGGACCATAAAATCAAATATAGGAGATTGAGAACAGAAGAATCCATAAATGCATTCAGAACCGAATTGCTATCACAAAACTGGAAAACCCTCTATGAAGGAAATGATGTTGATACAGCATATGAAACATTTCTAAATATATTTAAGTCATTATATGACAAAAACTGTCCAATAAAACAAGATAACACTAGGAATAATAACACAAACAGACCATGGATCACAAAGGGACTGCAAAATGCCTGTAAAAAAAAAGAATACTCTATATAGACAATTCATAAAATGTAAAACTAAAGAGGCAGAACATAAATATAAGAAATACAAAAATAAATTAACTAATATTATGAGGATATGCAAGAAGGAATATTATACCAAATTACTAGAAAATAACAAAAACAATATAAAAGGCATATGGAATATATTAAACAGTATTATTAGAAACCGTTCGACTAGCTCAAGTTACCCTGAATATTTTATTGATAATGATAGGTCTTTAAATGATATGAATGATGTGGTTAATGGGTTTAATGAATTTTTTGTAAATGTGGGACCAAAGTTGGCAGGAAAAATCAATGACACGTCTCCAAAGGATGGGGAGGGTGTTGAAAGCCACATTGCAAGAAATTCAAACTCAATTTATATCAAAGCTATAGACAGAAAAGAAATCATAGACATAGTTAACAAGTGCAAGAATAAAACATCTACTGACTTGAATGGAATCGATATGACGATAGTCAAGAAAGTCATTGACAGTATTGCAAACCCCCTAACCTACATTTGTAACTTATCATTCATAACTGGCACATTTCCACATAAAATGAAAACTGCTAAAGTTATTCCACTATATAAAACTGGGGACAAACATAATTTCACTAATTACAGGCCTGTATCTTTACTTTGCCAGTTCTCTAAAATATTGGAGAAACTGTTCATTGGAAGATTAGATAACTTCATTGACAAGCACCATTTACTGACAGACAGTCAATACGGGTTCAGAGCAAACAGATCAACAGCAATGGCATTAATGGAGCTAACAGAAGAAATAACCAGTTGTATTGATAACAAGAAGTATGCGGTAGGAGTATTTATAGATTTAAAAAAAGCATTTGACACCATTGATCATGATATATTATTCAATAAAATGGAAAGGTATGGTATAAGAGGGGTAGTGCTGAACTGGTTGAGAAGTTATATAGGAAACAGGCAGCAGTACGTGCAAATAGGGGACTACAAATCAACATGCTCAGGTATTACTTGTGGGGTCCCGCAGGGATCAGTATTGGGTCCAAAATTGTTTATTATGTATATAAATGACATAGGTAGGGTATCAAGGACACTGAATTTAGTTTTATTTGCAGATGACACAAATATTTTTTGTTCTGGGGAAAATCTGCAGCAGCTTTTGGAGGTGGACACATCAGAAATTAGAAAATTGCAACGGTGGTTTGACAGAAATAAATTGTCATTAAATTTGGACAAAACTAAATTTATGTTATTTGGAAACCAAAAAATAGACATACCAGTACAAATGATAATAGATGATGTGACTATTGAAAGAGTATATGTAAATACATTTCTGGGTGTAATACTGGACCACAAAATCTGCTGGAAACCTCAGATAAATTATGTAAGAACAAAGCTGGCAAAGAGCATAGCAGTCTTAGGGAAAACAAGACACACACTGGATCATAAATCACTGCACATTCTGTATTCTTCACTTGTATCACCATATCTGAATTACTGTGTAGAAGTTTGGGGTAACACTTATAAAAGCAACTTACAACCATTATGCATACTACAGAAGAGAGCAATCAGGATAGTAAATAATGTGGGATATAGGGAACACACGAACACACTGTTTTTGAAGTCACATACATTGAAATTTATGGATTTGGTCAAATTTAAAACCGCAATAATTATGTTTAAAGCAAGACATAATTCACTTCCGGGCAATATTCAAAAAATGTTTTGTGACAGGGAGGGGGGGTTATAATTTAAGAGGAACATTTAATTTTAAAAAGCATTGTGTTCGTACAAAAAAGAAGAGTATGTGTATTTCAGTTTGTGGGGTGGATTTGTGGAATGGGTTAGGTGATGGGTTGAAGGGGAGCACAAATATAAATCAATTTAAAAAGCTATACAAGAAAGATATTTTTGGGAGGTACATGGTTGAAGAAGAGTTGTGTTAAAGGTTGGTTATATACTTTTTAACTCCGGATGTATTTGTGGGTTGTAAATAAACTTGGGATGCTGTTCATATATTCAACTTGGGATGTAAATAAATCTGAGATAGTTTTTATATTATATTATATTATCATTCTATGATATATGAGTTAATAGAGGAGAAGTGAGAAAGGGGTAGGGTAATATAAGTTTTTCTTCTACCTACTCCTTTTCGGACACTATAACTCTTGTTTTGTTTGTTATTATTTTGTATCTGTTTTTATTTATTATATGTTCGAAATAAAGTCTTTCATTCATTCATTCATATTTAAATCATTAGATCCTAAAAGTTGTAAAATGCACTAATAGCTGAATCCAGAGTTATTTCCCTTCCTCCGTTCATGTGAATGAGATCCCGACCGAGGCTGGAGCGAGGGCTGGGAGGCGAAGTTAGCGAGCCGTGACGGCTGTGACCCCGTGACCGAGCCATGTGACCGAGAGGACGCTACTGCGCCTGCTTCGTGGGCCCAATGGATGCGAAAGATCCGGGTACTTTTCATGCGCCACTGAGCAACTTTCATAGGAATGAACGGGGCCCTGCCTCCAACGCTGTATCCAGTTCTCTTAATACATCCATGGTCCACGTAGATGGTGATCACCCCATGAGCTATTGTAACACGGGTAATTCCAGATCCCAACAATGTTTTTACCTGACCTTTATTAGCGACCAGTCTGTATTTGTGGTGTCGGCCTATTATTTGAGACTAAGCAATTATTTGAATACCAGCTTTTATTTCAGCATTTACAGTAATGTTTTATTTTAATCTTTACAAATGTCTCAAAAAAAGACCAAAAAAACTAGGAACATGATGTATCCTGCACCGTCATGAAGTCTAAAGCTACTTTTGTCAAGACTGAGCGACCTGAATTTGCCTCCCGATAACCACGGCACTGTCTATAAAAACAAAAGAAAAGCAGCGCCAGATGAGGAGAAGCAGGAGGAGCAGCGTGCTCGGCAGGAACGGAGGAGGATATTGAATGTGGAGAGCGCCTGCAGCCAGAGAGCGCTGCTGAGAGGAGAGGTGAAGCTGAATGCCAGATCAGGGCGCTCCGGCTCGATAGTGGGCTGACCTATTAGTCTCAGAGGGCTGCTTACATAATGATGCCTTCAAGGCATATAAAAACACATTTACAGGTTCTCTGGACTGAAGAGAGGGAAGTGGATGTGGCAGGCTGAGTGTGAGATTAGACTGAACGGTAAAAAGATCATCATGTACTTTCATTTCATTACATTTTTCAGTGCACGCACTTTTCACACTGCATATTCTTCGCCCTGAGCTGAGAGCTGACCTGGGATAATGTAGCCCCTTTTCACACACGCATTGTTAACCCAGAGTTAGCCTAAGCCCAGGGCTACGATGCACTTCTACTAGCCCTGGGTTTAATGTCCATCGCAGCTTTTTTCATTTTGCTGATGAGCTCACTATATAGTCCTCCCTGGATAGCGAGTAGTGAATGATTTCGGACACAGCCTGTGTCTCCAGCCAAAGCTACCCAAAGCTGCCACGTGTGTCTCTGCAGCCCTTCAATCAAACCCACTTCTTCTGTGCAGTTGCAGACAGCTAAAGGGATTTTAATGGTAATACTCTCTCTCTCTCCAGTGTGCATGATGTGTGAAACTCATCCTATTGTCTCACAGATATCTGTGCTGGATCAGCAGAGATCAGAGGAGGTGTCTGAAGTGATATATCCAGCATGCTAGCTGAGCTCTCACCTACGCCTCTAAGTCTCGTCTCTAAGTTTACTCAGAGAGTGTCACATTTAATTCACACCGTGAGACTCTTCCAGGGCACCGAGATAGGTGTTTCGTCCTCTATTAATCTATGGGAATGATTTAGTTTTTTTTTTTTAATATAACATACATCTGTCGAGGAGCAACATATACAAGGTATTAAAGTCCCCCCTCCAGCCAGTTTTACTTCCTGTTTTTTGGTTAATGTTCTTTCTCAAACAGAGAATGGGGGTGTGGTTAATAGTCAGATGTAATTCATTACCATGGCAACCAGATTGCATCATTTCTCAACCCAATTTAGATGAATTTACTGTTTATCAGACCACAAATGAGACAAGAATTAGCACAACACGCCGACTCTCTCTCTCTCTCACTCGCTCTCTTCTTCACCGTCTCCTCCTGGCGAGGCGGCCGTCTTGCTGCTGCTGCTGCACAGAGGAGCAGCACCGCCGCACGCCAGCCACAGCGCACTGGAGGACGCATTGATATGTTGCCGAGTTCCGGGGTTTGAAATGCAGTACCGGGACGTTTTGGAGGTGCACCGTTGACCAGCACCAGCTGCCCTCGTCTGGGGATGTGACGTTGATGAAATTTTCCCACCGCTTAATAAACTCGTGGCAACATCGGTGTTACCGATTACACCCGAGATTTTAGAAGAAAGATGACGGTCAATATCTGTAGCACGCTTACTTTGATCTTTAACGTCGGGTGGCGGTGTGTCTGGCCTCTCCGGTCGAGCTTTTGCTGCAGGCCGCAGGTTTCCAACTCTCCGCAGCGCACCCAGCTGTGGCCGCTCTGTCCTCCCCACGCCGATTATCTCATTAACGTTATATAACATTCATAACAACATAAAGGTCCCTTATAGCATTGGGTTTAAATTAGAAATATGGCCAAATAGGCGCTTTTGCATTTCGCTTCACATCATTTTGTCAACTCTCTCTCGTCCCTTGTGTGTGAAATATGACTCCTGCTACTCTGAGCTGAGACTCCGTATGGATGCATTCAGGTTCAGTTTGTAGCGTCCGTCATTCGACTTTGTATTGATAACACAACGCTGATACGCCAAAATGAACTAAATGGGTTTTATTTTTGTAAAAAAAAAGCAAAACGACAGTGGGGTCGGTGGGTACGTAATATAATCGGTCTGTGCCCGACCACAATGTAACACCGGTAACACCCATCACCACACACACAAATGTCATTGTGAAAATAAACACACTAAAGTAAGCTGGAGGAAACTACTACTATACTCATACGTCATATTCCTGTTTTAACAACAACCTTCTTTTTTCAACTTTGAGCCCAAAATTTTGTTATTTGGTAAAACAAATTGGGCAAACAGTGTGGCTCATCAACTGAGTCAGG
This sequence comes from Sebastes fasciatus, assembly GCF_043250625.1. Classification (NCBI taxonomy): domain Eukaryota; kingdom Metazoa; phylum Chordata; class Actinopteri; order Perciformes; family Sebastidae; genus Sebastes; species Sebastes fasciatus. Next base: position 5,436,484 of record NC_133796.1, on the reverse strand, counting down.
AAATGACTCAAATAAATATGAAATATCATAGAAATGCCAAAATACACTGGAGGGGGGCTTTAAGTACAGCTCTCTCCACATTCCACTAATCTAGGCAGTGTTTAGCCTACTAATCTCAAAGTTTTTGGAACGCATCCAAATGTATTTTACTGCTCCGTGCAGAATGTGGGGGGAAAACTACCCCAGCGTTTGTTTCCTCATACCCACAAGGCACACCTAAGCATATGGACAGATGGTACAAACACATCTCACATATGCTTTTAGACTTGGTGCCGATTAACCATCTGAGCGCAGAGCATTGACAGCATGCTTAATCAGTGGGAGGTTGGTTAAGGAGGGTGTCCCATGCCCGGAGGCTGATCAATATCGATCTCATCAATACAACACTTCATTATGCTCAAAGGGACTGTGGCAATACTGAAGCAGGAAACGAAAACCAGACCGTTGCGTGGAAACATCCATGGGTGCATCAGTGCATGCAAAGTTAGTTTCAGTCAGAGTGCGCTGGGATTTTTGCATGTCTGGGGCTTTTTTCCCTCTCTGGCTTTGTTGTTCCTGTTGAGGTAAATTAAGCATGACTTGGGTAGTGCATCTACGCAGCCTTGAGGAGGACCTCAGCTGTGCATGTCCTCTCTGCCCTCAGGATACAGAGACTACCTCTCTTTTTTACCTCTCTTTGAACTCATGCCCTCCTCTCTACCCCGGCCCCTCTCCTGGGTTTACTACGTGAAACTGCTCACCCTCCAGGGTCTCCACACAAATCTGAGGCTCATTGAGACTTTGTTAATGCTAACCAACGTATCACCAATTCACAAACAAAAGCTAGCAAAAAACAGACTGGATTTTCAATCTTAAAGCTGCACAAATAAATATTTTTATATCAAAGATAGGGAGCTCTAGGTTTACGCCGCATCGTAACTACTTCACAGACACAGAGCGGAGAGAGGACCTCAACTCAACAACGCTACCTCATGACAAGTAACCGCGGCAGTGCTACTGCAGGGCTGAGTTTTCTCTTCCGTTCTCCAGGAAGCGTGCGGCGGCGCGCTTTGAGTTCAGGCTGGTGCACGCCAAGGTTAGAGTACGAGCAGGGAGGCATCTGATTGGTTCTTTCCAAGCGGACCGCGAGGCAGTGATCGGTAGACGTTTTTACAGGATTACAGCAGCTACAGATGACGGCTCTTTTCCGGTCTTTTTTCAGAGCTTATCAGTAACGGATCGCTGTCGGGGTGTAAAGACCATTTCAACCAATATAACAAATAGTGGAGACTGGAGAACATCGTCAACCCTGACTTTAACAATGGATCAAATGACTGTGTAATGTGTGTAACGTGAAAAATGTTGCTCATAGTAGCAGTTTCCAATCAATTGTCCAGTGTCGCAAAAAAGAAATGCAAAATTTCCATCAACTGGTTTGGAGCGAATAAACTCGGCTCGACTGAATACAACTCAAATAAACTGATAATAAATACTTTGCTAATGTTATCAGAATGCAATTGTTATCGTCTCTCTATATATAGAATTTATAAACTAACTATTTCATATTACACAAACAAATGATAAAATTACAGAAACTTTAGCATTATTAATAATTAGTAAACGTTATTAATTAGCATTTTATTGTCTGTTAACAGTAAAATAACTATTAACTAAGTTTGATTAACTATCAATTTACCATTTATAAATATTTTTTATTATTAAGTGTTACCCATATTTGTAGTGTTCGTACAGTGTATAGCTCCTTTTCAATTGTATTACTGTTTGTAGAAATCCCTGATACTCTAATACTATTAATAACAGCTAAGAGGGTAACATTAGCCGAACATGGAATCCAGTTGTGTTCAGTAAAACAAATAATATAGAGTAACTGACTGTTTTTTTGTTACTGTAAAACCAGTCAGGAGCTTTTAGCACACCAGCTGGACTCCACCGACGCCAAACGGTCTCTGCTTCACACTACACATCCCAACATATTGTATGGGCAGACTGCTAACAGAACTGGCACAGGGAGACGATGGATTAAGAGAGCAAATGAAAAAGGGCAAAAGAGAGAGAGAGAGAGAGAGAGAGAGAGAGAGAGAGAGAGAGAGAGAGAGAGGATGCGGAGGAAGGATACAGATAATGAGGCAGAAAAGGAAGAATGAGAAGTGAAGAATCAGCGCTCTGGGCAGAAAACCGCAGAGGGAGAAAAAGAAGACACAGAGCAATTAAATGGCAGGAGCAGTGAGAAAAAAAGAGAGGAAAAATAAGACAGGGAGAGCAGTTAATGTTCAAAACAAAAAAAACTCACAGATTCCCAAAGAGAGAAACTGTAAAAGCAGAATTTGATCCAGTTAATACGACACACAGTTCAAATGTAGTGTCAATAAAACTGAGTGGTAACACTTCATTTTACAGGTCCGCAAATTTCATGGTAATTAGGTGATAATTAGCAAGTAACCTATTTGAAATTTCTTTGGATTTACTGCCAAATTACCCCAATATTTACTTCAACATTTATTGAAAAATGACTTCATTATAAACATTATTTAATAATAATATTCTGCTATTTCCCAATAGCTGATCATTTATTTAATATATTTCCAGGAAAAGAATACAAAATTAATTTCCATGTCTGCTGGTAAATAGATGATAATTAGCAAATAACTTAAAAAAACCTCCCTGAATCATGACATTAACTACCAGGTTACATTCGTGTAGACAATAAGTCACACAATGGTGAGATTTGTGTCTGATCAGAAGTGTCTTCTATTGGTTTTCCACCTCCGATGAAGAGCAGCGCACAGCCGCTTCTCAAGGCTAAGGGCCCTATTTTAACCATTATATGCTATTTTAGCATATCGTTATTAAATAATGTTTATAATAAAGTCATTTTCGGGACATTTTGAGGTAAATATTGGGGTAATTTGGCAGTAATTCCAAAGAAATTTCAATTGGGTTACTTGCCAATTGTCACCTAATTACCATGAAATTTGCGGACCTGTAAAACGAAGTGTTACTGAATGAGTTTATAGCTTTTTCTGTGAATTATTTTTAAATATAAATGACACTGGCCGGGCCAATCAATACCACTTTCATGCTCATATATTGCCCGTATTTGTAGCACATTTCACGGGCCAATCAGTTGCTGAAATTCATTCTTACAGCCAGGACACACTGGACACGTGAGCAGCACGTGCGCCTTGGAACCTCTAGCTTTTTATTTTGGTGCCCATGTTAACAGGTTAGAGCAGATACACAGCCTGCGTGAGTAGAGATTCGAAGTCTCGCCTATTTTTTCATTAAAAACCGTGACTGTGAACTTCACTGTGGCACTGGAAGAAAAAGTCAGGGGATCACCCTGACTCCCCAACGTCATTAGGATCCGTTCTCTGGAGAAAATCAGAACTTCGTAGCAATCCATCCAACAGTTGTGGAGATATTTCACTCTGGCCAACCACCAGTGTCATCCTTAGAGCCACGCTGCTAAAGATCTGATTGTGTGGGATGTGCCAGTAAAAACAAGGATAAAAACCCACACTGTGGTCACTGTAGGTCAAGCACTAAAAAGCAAGAACATTATTTCCCTCAGGCCACATTTGTTCTATACATATAAGCCGGTAACTGAGCTACTTAACTTAAGGACAAGAAACTTTATTTTGGTAATATCCTGAGCACTGAGTTCCTGCTGGAAATGGGAAAGTCGTCAGTCCCCCTCTCTCTCGAGAGCCGAGCGGCGCCGTTCGCTCGGCTGTGCGAGCAGCGATAGCAGAGGAGAGCATTATTTGAAGTGAGCTGTTGAACAGAACCTGGCTCAAAATTGATTTGTGTTTTTTTTTTTCCATAATGTGAGTCATGCGAGGTTGAATTCCACTGCCTACGCCATCTGAATGTGACTCATGCTCGTTCAAATTAGCATTCCCCACGCAGCTCGAGCCACGGGCAGAAATGTACACAAGACAGATAGAGTGGAGACGTTGCGTCGGTTTAACAAGAGGTCATGCAGAATATACATGGGAAGGTCATTCAGGAGCATACTTAGTATTAAAACCTCATGATGATACAGATCGGCTTCTAATATGCATCTACTTGTTTTGACTCTGGTGCACTGACCTGCTGTATTAGTTTCACGACAACAACATCATTATCCTTCTCATTATCATCATCTTCACTTAAAGCTGAACTAGGCGAGATTGGAGCAAATATGATGATGATGATTTCACAGACCGGAGGAAAACAAGCAGTAAGAGCTGATCTGAGGTCTGCTGTCCATCTGCCGTCTATGAGAGCCGGCTGTCAATCACTCATGAACTCCGACCAAACGGTCAAACTAGGCAGCGCTGATCAAATATGAATCAATATTATGTTACGTTAATGCCTATTTCTCTCCTCAGATGTTTTCAGAATCATCTTGTAGTGCACGGTTTAGCTGTAAAATGAGAAAGTTTGTGACGCTGCTGCCGTTGTGAAATCTGGTGAAGGAATGCCAAGTTCTGGTCACATGACCGGAGTACAGTTGCGGTGCTTGGTGCTTCCTCAACTTGATCTCAGCATGGCTGCCGGGTCACAAACTTTCTCATTTTACAGCTAAACAGTACACTACAAGATGATTCTGAAAACATTTGAGGAGACAAATAGGCATTAACGTAACATAATATTGATTCATATTTGATCAGCGCTGCCTAGTTTGACCGTTTGGTCGGAGTTCATGAGTGATTGAAAGACGCTCATAGACGGCAGCTGGACAGCAGACCTCAGATCAGCTCTGACTGCTTGTTTTCCTCCAGTCTATGAAATCCTGCACATGCCGTTAGGAGCACCGGAGGAAGTTTATTTTGAAAAGACTGCATGAAACGAGCGGAACCTGACACATGTTGCTGGGCGTTTGTGAGGAATAACTTTTCGTAAGAGATTGTCTTTTTGTGATGGTTGTGATAAAACATTAATGGGGGGGAACACACACACACACACATAATATACTGTATACACACACACACACTCACCCCCAGCTTGCGGCTGCGCATGCGTACGTAGCCCTGCTTGACGATGTCGTTGAAGTTGGAGGCCATCTTCGGAGGGGGGGTAACCTGCTGGCCGTCGCTGTGGAGACCATCCAGATGTTTCTCCCCTCCCTCGACCAGTCCCTCGCTTTCCCGTCCTACCTTCCCAGAGCTCCCAGCAGCTTCTTTGTCCACCGTTTGGCGTCCTCGCTGTCCGTCTCTTTTTGTGTGTTTCCTCCCTCTAACACTTCCTCAACTCCGTCTCTCCTTCTTTCCTGAAGCTCTTCACATCTTCCCTTTTCTTTCCTTTTTCTCTCCTCCTTTTGCCTCTTGCTCTCCTTGTGTGTTTCCTTCACTCCGTCCTTCTTTCATTCACTCTTCACCGGACGGTTCTTCCTTCATCTCCTTCTTTGACATCTCTAAGAAATGTACAGACAGAGAGACAGAGAGAGAGAGAGAGAGAGGCAGAAATGGATATATATATATATTATTCATCGAAGAGTGAGGAGCACGACATTATCGTTCATTATTCATGCTGGTGGCACGCACCATTATTGAGGGCAAGTATGCGGGATGGATGCAGGGCATTGTGCTGTAATGTACAGAATGCTTTCATTGTTTGAATCGGAGTAAATGAGCACACGTGTAAACTTATGTGTGTGTGTGTGTGGTGCTATGGCATGAAGCTGTAACGCTCTACAAAGTGTATCACAGGAGGCAGCATCTATTAGGAGACACTGTCTCCAGGAAATAAAAATGTCTGAGGTTTAATCTGTTCTCTAATCAGAGTCTGCTTACCCATCATGCCACGCTGTTTATTCCCTGTTTCCATCTAGTTACATTTCCATTTCAAACACGCTGATCTCTTCATCCTTTCAGCATTCATTATGGTTGCAATGCCGCTGTAGATACGAGGTTACAGTATTAACGCCTTTGTGCAGACATGGATCCGGTGCCCTTAGCTGCTTCTTAGTTTGTTAAAGCTGCTTCTTTTTGATGTTAACAATCAAACGACTGTGTGACGTGAGTCGTCAGTAAAACTCTACAGCTCCCCTCAGCTGCATGCAGCCTTTTATCCTATTTTAGCCCAGATAAACCCACTGTACTCTAAATCCCCTTTCACACAGGCACTGCTATCCTGAACCATGGATGTATTAAGAGAACTGGCTACAGCGTTGGAGGCGGGGCCCCGTTCATTCCTATGAAAGTTAGTCAGTGGTGCTTGATGCCAAAATGGCTCGACATCCGACTGGCAAAGTACCCGGATCTCTCGGCGATCTTCCGCATCCATTGGGCCCATGGAGCAGACGAAGTAGCGGCCGCTCGGTCACATGGCTCGGTCACGGGGTCACAGCCGTCACGCTGTGGTCACGGCTTGCTAACTCCGCCTCCCAGCCCTCGGATTCAAATATTAGTGCATTTTACAACTTTTAGGACCTAATGGTTTAAATAAGGGCTATTAGAGTGTTCATACTGGGAAGTTGATTCACCGCAAAACAAATGATCCGCTTTATTTAATATCCGAGTTACAGACGTCTCTTTAACAATATAAGTCTCTGGGAAAAGGTCTTTTTGGGCCCAATGGCAACACGTGACAGACAGGGAAGCTGTAGTACCGCCGTTTGGCCACTACGAAAAATCCTGGGGTCATGGTCTGAACTTATCTAGAAACTAGAAGTGCACTCGGAGAGCGCAGACCTCCGTCAGGGCAAGTTTCATGTACGTCGCTGCCCTAAAGCCTGTGGTGTTAATGCACAGGTTGAGCGGAGTTATTAAAAAAAATCCATCGCCACCAGAATCTAATGGATTGTTCATTGTGCCACACCCCACCCCTCCAAAAAATTTCATTCAAATCCATTGCGGACTTTTGGAGTTATCGTCCAATCGGACAAACCAACAAACAAACCAACGCTGGTGAAAACGTAACCTCCTTCCTAGGCCTTCGGCCTTGGCGGAGGTAATGAGCCTAACGACCATTTTGCTCTTACGTCACGCTCAGGGTGGGAAGGATCTCTGGAAACGGGCTATGGTGAAGTGGTCCAAACATTTGACTTGTGTACCCCAGCTAAGTGTTGACACAATCAAATGTGGACAGATAAGTCTGTAAAGATCCCTTTGCATTTCCTGCATTATGTTACCCTCTTGCTTGCTTGCTAAATTGTTAGCCTCTGTGGCTTCTAGACGCCGACAGCAACGTTAATATTGCCGTTGCTTAGCAGCAGTGTTTTAACGACGTAACCACTGTGCCAAGCATATCGTGTACACGACTTCCCATGTTGGAAAATCAAGCTCACAAGTTTAATTTAAAGGCACCACAAGTCCAAATAAAGTGTTATGTCACATTTAGCTGATACAGGAAAGAGAGAGAGAGAGAGACAGAGAGAGAGAGAGAGAGAGAGAGAGAGAGAGAGAGAGAGCTGCTGTCACAGTCCTCAGCGTAAGAAAAATACACTCCTTCAGTCTGCGGATGGACTGGTTCAAACACACAGACACACACAGGAATGAGGAGACAACGATGTGCTTGACCTAGTGCTGGAGGAAGCCATGTGTGAAGTACAGCAGACACACACACACACACACACACACACATTTCCCCTCCAGAGAGCGAGTACACTTGCCGTCTTCATTGACTCACTTGCGGTAATGAAACTGATATACAAGAGGTGACGTGACTTATACGGCCATTTATGCATCCTGAGCATGCAGATGCACATGTGCAACCCAATGTGTGTGTGTGCGTGTGTGTGTGTGTGTGTGTGTGTGTGTTTGTGTGTGTGTGTGTTTGCCATCAGGCTAGGAGCAGTGGGGCAGACATTTCCCATAGGGCTCAGTGGTAAATCTCCCTGACAACAGTGGAACAGAGACATTAAACTTTAACAAGGGGATCATTAACACACACACACACACACACACACACACACACACACACACACACACACACACACACACACACAGAAAAAGCTGGCAAAAGAGGCTTATCATTATGGCAATGTTGGTTTAGCTAAGTGGCTCAGGCACAAAAGACTATTAAACAAACACACAGATTCAGACTGAATGGACGAGCACACAATGATGCAAACACACACAAACACACACACACACACACACACACACACACACACACACACACAGCTGTCAATGACTAGAACAAACATGTACATATGAATGTGTAAATACATCTATAATCTTTGTTTGTCCTAATGGAGGTGTTGATTTGCACCACCTTGGATAAATATTTTGTTCAGGATGCACCGTGTTCAAGGTGCGCTATTCATCTTTTATAACATGAATAAGTCAGTTGTGGACATCAGTATGGTCATCATAAATACTTAAGCACATCGCTAAGAAGACTAGAAGCCTCTGGTAGGCCTTACTCTTCACTTTCCATTGAGTACCACCAGGAACATGGGATTAAGGATTTTGGGAAAATATCAAATTGTGATTTTAAAGCTGCTCTATGGATCAAATGATTCTGTGTTAGCTCTACAGAGCTTTTTAAAGGGACAGTGTGTATGATTTGGTGGCATCTAATGGTGTGGTTGCACATTGCAACCAACTGAGTACCCCTCTGCTCACTCCTCCCTTTCCAAGACTGTAGTAACCGCTGAGTGCAAAACCGTGGCAACGCCGTCCGCCTCGTTCAAAGGTCATCCTTACCATGATAACACTACTTTAGGAGCCACTGAAGTCAAACGGCGGCTGGCGGTAACACGGTTTTGCACTCTGCGGCTCACAAACAGCCGTTTCACAGGTGTGTTGGAGAACTACAGTGGCCTTCAGGTAACGTAAAAGCGTGAAAGTCTCTCTCTAGAACCAGTGTTTGTCCATTCTGGGCTACCGTAGAAACATGGCGGTGCAACATGGCCACCCGTTCTCAGTCCCAACTCTTCAAATACCGCCATTTGGTTAAGTGCCCCGTCAGAAACCGATGAATGGAGTCACCCTTTAGCAACAGTATGTGACGAACCAGGTTTTCAACTAACTCCAATGTAAACCCACCCGCGGTGTTAATCGACAATCGGAGCAAGTGACGTAGTATTAATAGCGTGAGAGTCCGTTCAGGGCGGGTGGATGGTTCAAACCGAACACAAGACTTTCAACCAGAAGACCGCAGTTCGTGTCCCGTGTGAAACTAAAAGTAACGTTGACTTATGTGAAAGGGGTCGATCGTAGCAAGAAAAAAAACCAACCTCAAAATATCGATTGGATGAGGTGGAAAAGTTTGTGTGTTGAAGAAAGTGGAATGCAAACAGGCTTGGCGAATGAATCATGACGAACATGAGGCTGAAGTTGTGTTTGAATGCAGATTTAAATTGCAATTAATCTCTAAAAAAAAGTCACTTAATTTACTGTACTTGTGCCAAACTAGTGTAAGTTTAAATGTAACTTACAGCAGAAAGCAAAAATCAGCCATTAAACTTAGTACTGATGTACTGTGTTTCCAGCTGCTGGCAGCGAGGCAGTGTGTGCTATAGCAGCAGATGACTCCTGGAGGGGCATCACGTTTGATGTCTGGGTGGATTGTGCTTCTTCCAGCTCACCGACCTGCGTGCCACACCTCAGGCAAGGCTGGAGGCTAACCCCAAGTACATGGCTACACATCACAGAGGGCTGCACGTTGGGCCACATTCGGACAGAATGCCATCAACTACATATGACTCAGAGGCGGCAAAAAGACATTTCAAGGCTCTTGTGATGCCCCAGGTCCGGCTGTAGGCCAACTATTGTTCCAGACAGTGGCCGGACACTCTGAACGCTACAGCTGCTGTTTTCACACAGCTGTGTTTGTGTTTGTCCATTTGCTGTTTCTGCAGTATCAATATCGCTTTTAGTTTTTTGTTTTATATTAATTATAAGTGTCTGACAACATTATGGAAAATAAACAAGCCCATTCGCACATGTAAATGTCACGATAATGCGCAAGGCGTTTAGCGTGCAATAAGTACATCTTTCTTGATTTCTGCGTGTCATTTGTACGCCATGTATTCTGTACTGACTGCAATGTAAACGCATCCACGTATACATGCTACGGCAAGAGCTAGTGACGTAGTATAAAAAGAAAGAAAGACCATTTATGGTGGCCGGGTGTGGAGGTGGATGGGTCCAACAAACACCGGACTTTTAACCAGGAGACCGGTGTTCCAGACCGTTGCTGACCGGTTGTCACATGACAAATGTCACTAACGTAACTTACAAAACAAAACACCGGTCACCTCGCCACCCGCCCACCACAAGTGGTCTTTCTCTCTTTTTATACTACGTCACTAACTCTTACCGTAGCATTTAATGCAGATGTGTTAACATAACAGTTAGTACAGAGTACATGGCATACGAATGACACTCGCTAGATCAAGAAAGACGTACTTATTGCACGCTAAACGCCTTGCACATTATCGTGGTTTTTATACGTGGATGGTCCAACTAACACTGGACTTTTAACCAGGAGACCAGTGTTCAAGACCGTTGTTGACCGGCGTTTTGTTTTGTAAGTTACGTTAGTGATGTTTGTGACGTGAAGTTTGTCATGTGTTTTATAATTGACGTTTGTGACGTGTTTTCTGTAGTAGTGTTACGTTGTGTCCGTACTTGTATTAATTTTTCTTAGTTTTCTTACTTATTGCAACCCCAACCATGATGTTTTTTCTTACCCTATAGCAAAGTGGTTTTCTTGCCTGAACCTAAGTTAGTGGTTTCCTTGCCTAGATCTAACTGCAGATGTTTGCGTGGCGTAAAAATGACACGCGAAAACGCTAAAATGCACGCTGAATGTCCGTGTAATGACGTGGTATTTATACGCCTTGGCGTTAGACCAGGTTGAATAAAATGTGTGTCTTTACCTTTTGCTTGATCCGGTCTGTTCATCCTTGGTCGAGTTTACCATAAAAAGTATTGATACCGGCATGTAGAGGGCGTATTAACCAGAATACAGCAACCAGTTTGATGTCATGGTGTGGACGACTCACAGGTTTAACATTATTAGCTGCAGCTTAGTAAATTCTCTCAGTCAGTCCGTTAAACAGTCACAGTCGCCGACGAAAACTCTGACCTCTAACCTTTTAAACCTTAATCATTTTATTTAAATAGCAGCTCTTGTGATTTGGAAACTGCACTCACTGAAATCCCATTTCGATATCAAAACATTCATCTTTCAGGCTTTTCAGGTACTAATGACTCAGAATGGTGGAAAAGCCTTGGTGCAAAATGTGCTGGGTTGTTTTAGAGCGCCGTTCTTCCACACTAGACAGAAGTGAAGCTTTGAAGAGACGGTGGAGAACGAGAAAGATGACGTTCCGACATGGGTGCTTGATTTTGTACCATTTTGACGGTTCTACAGTTTATGAGCTTATGAAACCAGACCACTGCATTTCATATCATTTTTTTTTTTTTAAGTATTCCTCTTTCAGGTCATGTGTCCCATACAGAACTCAACGATCCACCGACTATGCTATCATAATTCAGGTTTGATGATATGCTATTAAGCCCACTCAAACGAAACCAATGAGCTCCGGTATCTGCATAAAAGAGCTGTAACGACGGAGCTTGAATAAGCACTGTCATGACCAGAAGGACCAAATACAACGCATTCAGTGCCCTTCTCCCCCAAAACTCCTCTCCTTTCCCTCCCTTTCCATTAGTACCAACCATGTCATGCTACCATGTCGGGAAGGAGGCTAAATAACGCTCCAAACTTAAGCAAAATTTTAGCGAGGCAAATCTAGCATGGTCATTTTCAAAAGGGGTCCCTTGACCTCTGACCTCCAGATATGTGAATGTAAATGGGTTCTATGGGTACCCACGAGTCTCCCCTTTACAGACATGCCCACTTTATGATAATCACATGCAGTTTGAGGCAAGTCATGTTATGATTTGAGCATATTTTCTATGCTAAATGTAGTACCTGTGAGGGTTTCTGGACCATATTTGTCATTGTTTTGTGTTGATAATTGATTTCCAATAATGAATATATACATACATTTGCATAAAGCGAGCATATTTGTCCACTCCCATATTGATAAGAGTATTAAATACTTGAAAAATCTCGCAATTAAATATTTTAATAGGTTGACTGTCCTAATTTTCAAAAATGAAAAAGGAAGATATTGTATGTTTTTATTGAAATTGTCTCACACATCACAAATGGAAAATGAGATATCAGTTTCATTCAATGTTTTCTTTTTAATACTGGCGCCTGTAGACTTCCATACCAACGACTGTGAGCCTTGGAGCAGAAATCAATCTACGCTGTCGGCTAAATGAGCGTCATAATAATCACAGAAAAGCGGGGGAACGCCTCGGGAACCTGTCACAAACAGAGAAGAAGAAGAAGACGGGGCAATAAACTAACTGACTGGATTCTGTCATATAAAAGAAGGCATTGAGATAATACAAAACAAGAACTAGCAAAGACTTAATGGGTCAGTCGTTCATCTGCTTGAATAGTGATCAGTTATTAAAATCACACACACACACACACACACACACACACACACACACACACACACACACACACAAACACACACACACACACACACACACACACACAAAAGGCTTCTTATCTAGGCAAGATCTAATTCATAACAAGGGCACGACATCGATGCACTGATGCACCCTCATTGATCCCGTGTTGGCTCTTCCTGTGTGTGTGATGACACTGAATCAGTGGAGTGTTCACAGTCTATTCTGACTGACTAAGCCAGCTCTTCTCACCCAACAGTGTCTGTATATCAATGTCAAATGAACTGTGATGCGTTGGTATAAAGAGCGCGAACACTGAACAATGAATGTGAAAGAGATGGCAGCCTCTATCACCAGTAACAGCATCCGTGATGGGACTTCTTACACATGCAGTGAGTCATATTTTACTGGCTTTGTACATAAAAACAATAAAAAATATCAGCGAGGGGTTTTGCAGTCGCTCCACGTCAATATCAGTCACTCGTCTGTCATCTCGATGGATGCTGACACTTTAGTCATTCTCAACAGGCAGGCTGACTTGGCTCTCTGTATTTACTGGGAATGTACTTCACTGTTTACACTCTACAGCACAAAGTAGACAAGGATACCGAAAAGCAGCCTATACTGACGCCTTCAGCTGTCACGTGACCTCTTCTTGCAGGTGGTAGCGGTCAAGAGCATAGATGTATATACAGTATGTAGATACCACATTGGCCGGTTCAGCTCGTTGCTGCGATACTACGGCTGTGTATCGGCAAGAATCTGGCGATACGATACGTATCTTGATACGGTGGTCAAGATTCAATATATTGCGATATATTATGGTAGTGTAAGCAAGGGCGATATAAAACTGCATGTGATTATCATAAAGTGGGCATGTCTGTAAAGGGGAGACTCGTGGGTACCCAGAGAACCCATTTTCATTCACATATCTGGAGGTCAGAGGTCAAGGGACCCCTTTGAAAATGGACATGCCAGTTTGTCCTCACCAAAAAACTGAGCCCGCTCCGCTCAAAATCGAGTAGCGGTTAACAGATTAATTAAAAAGCGTTTTGGAGAATCATTACAGTATCACAAAACATAATATTGTGATATTCATGTGTATCGATATTTTCTTACACCCCTATGCGATAAGTCAGAGTCTCCGCCATATTGGGGAAGTCAGGAGTGGCCTGCAAACACATACAAGTGAACAGGGAGCTGCTGAAAAGCACGATAACGTTTACATTTCCCAACTGATTTCAATGTGTTGTTTTTATATTTTTTGTATGGATTAAACAAATGAGATATTAAGTCTTAATTAGTGACCTTTACTTTCCCCAAACATGCAGTTTGGGGTAAGTCATAGTCAAGTCAGCACACTGACACACTGACAGCTGTTGTTGCCTGTTGGGCTGCAGTTTGCCATGTTATGATAATCACATATTGTTTTATGCTAAATGCAGTACCTGTGAGGGTTTCTGGACAATATCTGTCATTGTTTTGTGTTGTTCATTGATTTCCAATAATAAATATATACATACATTTGTATAAAACAAGCATATTAGCCCACTCCCATGTTGATAAGAGTATTAAATACTGCACAAATCGCCCTTTAAGGTACATTTTGAACAGAAAAAAAAAATGTGCGATTCATTTGCGATTAAATATTTTAATGTATTGAGAGCCCTAATAAATACACAGAATTTACAGATCTGTAGAATATTACTACACGAGGCAATAGCTGAGCAGTTCAGTGTATGAATAGTCTGACTGTTCAAAGCTGGACGTGTAGGAGTCGGCCGTTTGTGTGTACGAACGTGCAACTACGTCAAACACTAAATTTCCAACAGACAAAAATGTATGTGTGTGTGTATGTTTGTGTGTTGTGACCTTTATCCTCTCCTGAGCATTTTCCTTCTCAGGTCGACACTTTTGAACATCAAAGATCACATCTGCCATGGGAACACACACACACACACACACACACACACACACACACACACACACACACACATACACACACACATCACAGTGAGCCACCTGTCTCTCCAGCCTCTCGCCTGCAGAGAAGTGACTCATGAAATCAGTCAGGCAATCAGCCCCTATTCCTCCATGCCTGTCTCCTCTCTTCTTCTTCTTCCTTTCACTGCTTTCCTCTCTTTTACTTACACATTCCCTCCTCTCATTTTTCCATCTCTCACTCTTCCATTCTCTCTTATTCATTCCTTTTGAGAAAATCGATGTACCTACATATCAGTCAGTTCATCTAAGATCCTGGGTCAGTTCTGGCATGCAGAGCAGCCGGTATCATCCACATACTGAAACGTAAACCTACCGCTTCATTCATTATTTCATTATTCTACAATTTAAGATCAAATTCCTTTTGGTTACGCACAGCTACAGGATTCAAATCAATATTAATGTGTGTTTATGAAGCCAGTTTTTCTTCACAGCAGTCGTCCATTCATTCCAAAGTATCCTCATGCAACGGTTCGTATGATATCTTTCTTGTGCAGAGTTAAAGCGGCAGTAGGCAGAATATTTTAACATCATTGGGCACACACACAGACTTCTACTAATTAAGCTGAACTAATTACAGACCTCAATCTTCATTGATTCCCTCCATTGGTCCAATTTTAGAACAGTGCAGCCCACACATGCATCAAACATCCCAACCCATGCATGGACACACACACACAAAGAAAAACATAAACACCAGAGAAATTGATCTGTTAATCAATCAGGGAACTCTGTCAATGAGCACATGACCGGCACACAACGGCGTCCAACAGAAATCTTTGGAGCAGTTCACTCGGTTGGACAAAACAGAAGCCATTAAAAGGTGAGGTTTATAATAAGGAACTGATGAAGCAGTCTACTCTACTGTATGACACCTTCCCCCTAACAACTGGCACATCTGTGCATGTGTGAGAGCAGGCTGCAGGTGCTCAACAGACACGTTGATATCCTCTTTCTACAAAGCAGTTCTCTGCAGACGTTCAGCTATTTCATTTCATGGCAATTTAATCGATACGTTTTGTGCAAGTGGAATTTTTGACCTGATAGCTATAGGGTGACAACATATGGGGGTAAAACATTTTCATTCATCCTCTGGTAAACAAGAATAATCATATCGAAATTCATGAAAGTCATTCATCTTCAATATCTTCTGTACAAAAATGTATAATGTTTTGGCCGGACTCGATCCAGCTGCTCGTGATACAGCTCATGTATATACTCTGTAGGGCTGGGTATGGTTTAAATACACCCTTAAAGTGATACCGATACCAATAAAGTACTTAATTTGATACTCATCATGTGAATGGAATCTGTGTGTGTGTGTGTGTCCCACTGGAGAGCTACTGGAATAGTCGCCTGAATGCACAGTAGCTAGCCAGTGGGATAACGTTGTGGAAGCGTAACAACCACCCTCCAGTTCCCCCCCCAGGTTAACACTAGCCCCGTTTCCACCACAGGAACTTTCTCCCGGAGCTAAGAACCTTTTGAAGAACTCATTGCGTTTCAACTGCAGAGATCAGAGTCTAACTTAAGTTCTGGGGAAACTTTCTGGGGCCTTTTTACCCCCCAAAAACGCCCTTGTCGGGGAGAAGTACTTTCTAAAAGTATAAAACTTTCAGGGATGACTGTCGCTGATTGGTGAAACACACACACAGCACCGCCGCTTCAACAGCTTCAACAGCTTCAACAGCTTCAACTGTTGTACCGCTTCATTCATAAAACAAGGAAGTACTCTAGTATCGATTTAGGACCATTTTAGGACGAGGGGAGAGCATTTCAGATGCCATTAGGAGCACCGGAGGACACCGAACACCGGAGGACACAAGAGCACATGACTTTTTCAGATTACCTGTCTCATGCACTAATGTCAGGATATAGCGACCGTTTTATAAAGATAACTGTGTTTAATCATATTTGCTCCGTTTCTACCCACTGCAGCTTTAATTTAAATAGTTTAATCATCTCTAGTTCATTTATTTTCTCTGCTACTGCCACGATATAACATACATACAAGTTCATAGATTTTTGTTTATTCACTATGAAAAATGATACATGTGTAGCATCAACACAATGATCACAATCTGTAAAGAGCGGAAAGCTTTGAGGCCGAGTCTTCATGAATTTTCAAAGAGAAAAGCAGACAGAATTGATTACATGTCACCTTGAATTATTTGCAAATCAAGAAAGAAGGAAAAAGGAAAGAAAGAAAGACAACAAGGAAAAACAAAGACAGATGGGGAGAGAAAAGAGAAAAACATAAACAACAGGAGAGAGGAGGAGGAGGAGAGCTGGTGAAGAATCAAAGCAACTCAGATGATTCTTTGATTGGCTGATTGAATTTTCTTGTTCCAACAATAATGAAACTGTGGCCAATCCTGTTGGCACTTTACGCCGTGGCTGTGGGTGTCTGCGTATGATTGATAGCAGGCTTTACTGTATGAGGAATTGAGCTTTTCTAACCCAGTTTCACCCTGTAACACCTTTCAACAAACACTATCTCACTCACACACACACACACACACACACACACACACACACACACACACACACACACACACACACACACACACACACACACACACACACACACACACACACACACACACACACACACTGTCCTTTCCTCTTCCATTTCTCCTCTCATGGCAATCCCTCTATCACATTTTCTGTAACCCCGGCCCATATTCTCATCCTATTACTGCGACACACACCTGCACATATTCTCCACAATGGTACACTCACACACACACACACGCACGCACGCACGCACGCACGCACGGACACACAGGTGCATGTAAAACCACAGTCTACACCTGCACATAAAACACTTAGAATCCACACGGATTCCTGCACAGCTCCTGAAATTCTGCATACTGAGCAATTTACGATTTCCTCATCCCAAAACATTGTAGCGGGTCAATCACAATATTATATGTCTTCCATTTAGGGATGCTAATTTTGAAAAATGTTCTTAACCGATAACCGACCCTCGTTAACCAATTATTAACCGTTAACCGACAATATTTCTTTAATTTCTTTTAACCGTTTAAACCGATAGCGTTAATCGGTTAAAATGCTTGATGTCGGTTAACGGTTAAACGGTTAATTATTAACATCCCTACTTCAATTACATTGATTTATTTGAATAGAAGAAATCCAGTGGTATCACAAAAGTTACCATGCTCTTTTAGATTAAACTCCATCATCAGAAGCAACTACCAATCAAGTGCCAACCACAAAAACACCAAGCCGGAAAAAAACCCCACAGGTCTATTACAACCTGATCGGACACACAGCACTCAAAAATGGCTCAGCACGCAAAAAAATGCTCAACACAGCAGCACAAAGTCAGCGCCGTCCAACACACAAGACTGTGTTTACTAAACGCTGAAATGTAGCAGGAGCGTTAGGCACGCCAAACAGCATCAGCGGTGACTTGTAATATGAGCCTAATCGCAGAACGCAAAAATCAAAAACTGCTCTGATTGACCTGCAGACACGATGGCCTGGAAGGGCACAGAGTTGGAGCCTCTAGACCTTTGGTAAGACCCCCCAAGACTCGGAGCTACCAGGCCCGCAACGAGGATGGCTCAGCGCGTAAAGACAACGGCAGCGGCGTTTTTACTCTGACACTAGTTGCCAGGGGAGGGAGAAAAAAAAGCCTTTTTCTAGACTAGCGTTTTTCGTAGTGAGGCAGCCTGACGCCGACTGTCTCCACCCTCCGCCAGGGACCAGGCCACTGCCCGCTATGCAGACCACTCGCACCAGTGCGCCTTCCAGGCGTCGGCGGCTGCTGGAGCGCTGCCTACTCTGCTTGCATGCAATTTAAGATTTATTTCAAACCAAGTTATAATGCACTACTGTTTGATAATATCATATAATATAAATGCTACATTATATACTTTTTAAAATGTGTAAAAATTAAACTTAAATGCTGCTCATCTATTATCTGTCACAGCCTAATAACATTTCAAAAGTATTTTCAAAGCATCTGAAAGTGTGCTTGGGTGCTGCGGGGGTTTGAAAGCACTCACCTACAACTCAATTGGCTGTGTTGAGTGGTGAGAAGCCAGTGAGGGATCATATCGGTTGCTGGTGCCTTTGGTGGAGGGAGACCCTGAATGACTCAGGGAGCACAGAGCAGGACAGGGGACCCTAGAGAATACAAGAAACTTCAGTCAGAACCAAGATTTTCTCTGGACACTTTTTTTTTAAAGTTCAGTATGCAGCAGGTCTGCACTGGTATATATTGCTTCTTGGAAATAGCTACAGCCTTGCACTCATACGACATGAGTCAAGTACGACACTGACAAAAGATCTCAATTTCTCCAGCCTACTCGGCTTTTATATATTACCAGTGATATAGATAAAAGCATTACACCCTAAAACAGCACAAAAAAACACAAACTCACTCAGTGCTGTGTGACATATTTTAGCTTATTTCAAACAGTTGTGTGGTGACTAATCTCTATAAACAGATATCTGTATATGAATGCAGAATCTGTAGGCAACGGGACAAGTTTTTGGTATCCGAAGCAGGGTCTGAAATTAGCAGCCGCCACCCGCCAAATGCGGGTAAATTGTTGGCAGTGGAGGGAAAAGTCGTCAGGCCATCCACCACTTAGGCAGACAGATGGAAATAGAGAACCGGTTCCTGTTAACGGGTTCTTAGTTGTCCGATCCCCTGGCATGTCATGCCTCCATGACTATCGACTCCTCTGTGTTGATGCTTTCTGACAGTTACGCTGCACAATGCGCGCACTGTATCATGTTTCAGTTTGTTTGGGACCGGAGCCACGGTGGAGAGAAAAAAAAAGTGCTCAACAGCATGGCGCCACTAAACCTGAGGGGACGCACCCTATTGTTTCCCTGATAATGTGACACTGTGAACAACAAATCTGTGTTGAAATCAGCAGGAGGAGAGTTAGTAACGTTAGCTGATAGCAGCAGGTGGGCAGCTCAGTGCTGCATGGTTAAATAATGAAGATACTAACATTAACGGAGGTGCCATTAAGTTACAAGTATGAGGCGTTCAAACTCTGCTCTGGAAAAATAACTATTGGGCAATGGTAAATTACAACGTTATCATGATGTGTTCAAATGTAATCTCGTAAAATTATGTTTTGGTAAGAAAATTAAATAAATCCAGCTGTATGTAGATGTTTTCACAGCAATATAAAATAGATATTAGAGAATTATGACTTGTTTAACTTCATAACACTGGCTCTAAGCAGCTTGCCAAGATTTTTTTTAATCAAAGCAAATATTTAAATAATCATATATATATATATATGTATAACCACTATAGATGACAATAGCAAAGTACAGCACAGTACTGTGTACAGTACCCTCCCACCCCCGAAAAATAGGGCTCCCCCGGAAGCCACGGTGTAAAAGTTAACGCGATAATAACGCCACTAATTTGTAACGTTAATCGCATTAACACAAATCGATGTTATGGAGGTTGTAGCGGGATCATTTTTAAAGCTAGAGTGAAGATACTGGTATCATATGAAACTAGAAAACCTAAGAAATCCATTGGTACCAGCCATGTCACAGTCATCTTGTCACAGAGGAGGTTAAATAACGCTCCAAACTACATTTTGGTGAGGAAAAACTGGCGTGGTCATTTTCACAAGGGGTCCCTTGACCTCTGACCTCATAAGTCAGATAAGGCATAATTCGTAGTGTGGTCCTTTCAGAACGAAAAACTACTTTAATACTGGATGTGAGACTAATGTGACAGCAGCAAAGACAGACAATGAGAGGAACTGAAAGGAGAAAGGGAAGGAAGCAATGATGGAAAGAACAAGTAAGAGAACCAGAAGTGGGGGAGTTTAGGATGAAACGGAGCATTTCAGAAGCTCAGCTCAGCTCTTCCTCTCTCTCTCTCTCTCTCTCTCTCTCTTTCTCACACACACACACACACACACACACACACACACACACACACACACACACACACACACACACACACACACACACACACACACACACACACACACACCCTCATGCCTCTCCCCAGTCTGCCTCAAGGCTAACACTTGGGAAAGCGTCAGTCTGTCTGCTCATAACTATCTGTCACAGATAACGGCGGGGATAAACACACACACACACACACACACAAACTTGCACTCCCACGCTCACCCACAAACACGTCCCTGGACAGCTGGGCCATAGACAGACAAGACACTGCGTCTCCAGCCCCGTATCAGATGATTGTATGCATACACTACAAACACACACGCTCGCTCACGGCCACAACCACTCACACGTTATCTCACACATCACAAGAGACAGCTCTCTTCAGACCTTCAGAGCGGACGCTGGTTGGATTTGTCAACTATTTGGATATGTTGAAATGAAAAGAGCATTTTGACAACACCAGACTGGAGGAAACTAAAGCAATGACCGACAACATGTGATTAGAACATGACCATAAATGAGCAGAGCTAAGTCACCATGTTAAAAACAGGGAGTGTGTGTATTATATCAGTGTGTGAGACTACATGAAGGCCTGTATTCATGAGTACGGTGACTGTGACAGCAGAGTGCCAATTATGTTCATTTGGCAGCCTGTCATGACTTTGCTTGTTCTGAAACGGGCAGGGCAGCCGACCAGAGAGACGTGTCAATACAAATTGGGCGCTGCTGTGTAATGCGGGTGTAAAACATTAAGCGTGGGCCTTCACAAAAGAGAGCAGTCTATGCTCGCGACACAGCGCAGTTTGAGCTCATGTTTAAGCTGCGCTCGCCACAGCGTGCAACACCCAAAGTTGGGCTTTGCTCGATGCAGCGAAAAGCCGCCGTGGCGCAGCGCAAACCGTTGGAAATAACGTGTTTCAGAGCGCACTGGTGGCGTTGTCGCGTTGTGTCTGAAAGGACCTTCAGTGAGTGAGAGACGGAGAGAGAAATGGAGAGAACTAAGAGAAAGAAATACTCAAGCAGGAGCAAAAAAAAAACAACTGATGAATATTAGTTTTTGCCAGAGATTCACACGACAAGTTCACAACAGAGGGGCGAATTATTCAGTTTTCTTTCCTGGAAGTTAAAGGTAAAATGTTGCAGTGTACTCATTATTTTGTTATTTTCATTCTTTAAAAGTCACCTGAATGCAGGAAACAAAGGGAGGACCCCTGGACTCACCGCTTTGATTTTGAAATCACCCCTTTTTTAATGTCTCAAGGTTGCCAAGTATGACACACAGACACACAGATATCAATAAAATGTCATAGACCCTTCCTCTACGGTATGTTATATACCTGAACGACTCATTGAATGTGTTTACATCCACCTGTTTTAATGTGGAGTGGAACTGCAGACAAAAGACAAAATATTTCAAAAAGGTTTTTAGGTTTGGCTGAGGTGTAAAGGTTGCTGTAACGATAACAACAAAATGCGACAATGGAAACAGACACATGAATTAAAATGTATTAAATCAAACTATATTATATTCCTCATACATGAAATGTGACCTCTGCATTTAACCCATTCTTAGGAGCAGTGGGATGCTGTGAAGCGCCCGGGGAGCAACTTGGGGTCTCGCTTAAGGACACTACGACATCCGGACAGTAGGAACCGGGGAACGAACCACCAATCATTTAGGGTGCTTTCACATCAGTAGTTCGGTTCATTTGGTCCGGAAAAAAACTGATTGGACTGTTTTGGCGATTGTCATCCTGCATCATCAGGACCCACATGGGGAAATCAAATTTATGCAGCACTTTAACGCTCCCAGATGACTGGTGCGAACACATAGTCACGCAGACACATGCATGAGGCGTATTACTGTGGGATCGCTGTCACACACTTTCTAATGGAGTTAATGAACTGACAAAGTGCACAGAGTTGGATATAAGCACAGCAGCTTGACCTATTAATCAGGGAAAATACACACACTGGTATGCTTCTATACATGGCCTTAAAGTGGCAGTAGGCAGTTTGTTTTTGGCATCATTAGGCAAAAATCCCATAATAACCTTTCAGCATATTGTAATTCAAGTGTTCTGAGCGATAACTAGACTTCTGCTCCTCCTCATGGCTCTGTTTTCAGGCTTTAGAACATCTAGCCCGTGATTCTGAAAACATTTGAGGAGAGAAATAGACATTAACGTAACATAATATTTATTCATATTTGATCAGCACTGCCTAGATTGACCGTTTGGTCAGAGTTTGCAAGTGATTGACAGCCAGCTCTCATAGACGGCAGCTGGACAGCAGACCTCAGATCAGCTCTTACTGCTTGTTTTCCTTCGGTTTGTGAAATTGCACAGGATCTGTGCAGATGCCGTTAGGAGCACCGGAGGACACAGAGGAACATGATTTTTTTCAGGTTACCTGTTTCATCTACTACTGTCACAATACAGCGACCGTTTTATAAAACTTTTTTTAATCATATTTGCTCCAATCTAAAGCCTACTTCAGCTTTAAATACAGATCGCTTCCTGAACAGATTTCACGATCAGCAGCTCAGTTTGTTAGTAAAATCACAAAACCCTGTGGTCGGTTTGTTATTCGTCATTGTTTTGTGTTGTTAGATGATTTCCAATAATAAATATATACATACATTTTATAAAGCAGCATATTTGTCCACTCCCATGTTGATAAGAGTATTAAATACTTGACAAATCTCCCTTCAAGGTACATTTTGAACATTTTGTGCGATTAAAAAACAAATAAAAACACGTATCCTGTCCTCAAAGAGTGAGACACACTCACCCATAATGAATCCTGCCTTAAACCTGTAATATACACCATCACAGCATTAGCCACATTACAGCATCAACGCAGCCTCATCGATAAAGTGCAAAATGGGCATAAAGAGAACAGAAATAGCTTCATAGAAGTGAAAATCTAATTGGAAAAGACATTGAAAAGTATTGAAGGAGAATAAAATAGAACCATTCCAGCAGTACAACGCCTAATTATTGTGAATTACTGCCCGATAAAATGTACCTCATAACAGCTTCATCCCTCAGCAGTGGAGCTGGACCAGGACACAGACAGACTTTACAGACGCTAAATTGGCCGACTATTTCATCTCTCTAAGCACATACACACACAAACACACACACACACACACACACACACATACAAACAAACATATGCATACACACACACACATGCAGCAGGGCACAGTGGGAAGCATTAAATCCTTGGCAATTGCTACTGTTTGCTGAGGGCTTTCAAAGTTCAAGGCTATAGAGGGACGTGCCTTTATTCGGATTGGATGAAGGAAGGAAGGGACTAAGGAAGGAAGGACGGAAAGAAGGGAACTAGGAAGGAAGGAAAGGCCCGTCCACACAGGGAACATCAGCAGCGTTGTTTTTTATTTCGACGTCCGTGTTAACAGGTTAGAGCAGTCACACTGCCCGTCTCACACGCGTCTCGGCTGCATGTCGGCTGCGTCTCTTCTAGAGATTCGAGGTCTCGCCTATTTTTTATTTACCGCGAGCCGTGCGGTTCACAGCAACGACAGCCAGTGAAAGTGATCTTTTGACTGCATATTGACATCATACCAGCAACATTACTACATTTTAAATCTCTGTATCTGTAGAATACATGAAAAAAAGTAAATATTTATTTTTAAATCAACACTTCCTCCTTTCATTTCAAAATAAAAGCCCTCAAGCGGTTTTTTTTTTCTGTGGACAGAATTCCTTAATTTGTTAACACGAGGCTTTTATTCTGATATATTTGCAGGACAGTGTTGTAGAACATGCAGTGACTTAAAGGGCTCCAAGTACCGGCTTTTAATTGTGGATTATTACTATTATCTACAAATTACCACACGATTCTTAACCTTTTTCTATCTTTTTTTAATCATTTTTTTATTTAGTGAAGCAAGACAAGACAAACAAACTAAAATAAAATACATCGGGTGACATGACAAAATTAACGGGACAGGGCAATTCCAACAAAACAAACAAAATGAGACCAATAAATAAATAACGGATGTTGGGTATTATTGACAGTGCAGGGCAGTCTGTTGTGTACCTTTTTCTATCTAAAATAAATATAAATTACATTTATAATGAAATGACGTGGCCATAATGAAAAGCAAACTCTATGTAGAAAGAAAGAGCTGACAGCAGAAGAAACGCTGCCGGTGTGGACGACACACGTGTGAAACACGCAGTAGTTCAGCGAGGCAGCCGCCACGCGCTGCTCACGCAAGCGGTCTGGACAGGTCGTAAGGAAGAGAAAGGAAGGAAAGAAGGGAACTAGGAAGGAAGGAAGGAAGGAAGGAGGAAGGGAGGGAGGGAGGGAAAGGGCACTGGTCAATGAACACCATCTGCCCGTGCTGGGACGGACCACTGAGCTGTCTACAGACATTACAGAGACTGGCGCCTGTCAAGTGTGCATGTGTGTGTTTGTTGTCAAAGACAGAGACAAACACACACACACAGAGAGAGAGAGAGAGAGAGAGAGAGAGATTAAAGAAAAGGACAGGGCCTCTTCCTCTGTCTCTTTCTATCTCCATCAGTCTGTCTGTCTGTCTGTGTCTCCGTCTCTATCTCTCACACACACACATATACACCAGTAATCTGACGGAGACGGCAGCAGAGCTGCAGCGCTCAGGACTATTAAACTGCAGACATTTGGGCAACAGTTGTGAGTCGGCGTTATCACGGACATGGATTGACATTTTGGACCGAAAAGAAATCAAAGGTTGTCGGTTATAATTGCCGTTGAAGTCGCCCCCTCAACTCGGCCTCTCCCTCGCCTCCGGGCCCGTCTTTCTTTCCATTACTCTTTACGAGTTTCATCTAATACAAAAACATTTGAATTATTAATGAGGTCCGCATTGATTTTGACATGGAGCCAGTTGTCACCCTCTCCATCTCTCTCTCTCTCTCTCTCTCTCTCTCTCTCTCTCTCTCTCTCTCTCTCTCTCTCTCTCTCTCTCTCTCTCTCTCTCTCTCGCTCTCTCTCTCGCTTCTCTCTCTCTCTCTCTCGCTCTCTCTCTCTCTCTCGCTCTCTCTCTCTCTCTCTCTCTCTCTCTCTCTCTCTCGCTCTCTCTCTCTCTCTCTCTCTCTCTCTCTCTCTCTCTCTCTCTCTCTCTCTCTCTCTCTCTCTCTCTCTCTCTCTCTCTCTCTCTCTCTCTCGCTCTCTCTCTCGCTTCTCTCTCTCTCTCTCTCCTCCTCTCTCTCTCTCTCTCTCTCTCTCTCTCGCTCTCTCTCTCTCTCTCTCTCTCTCTCTCTCTCTCTCTCTCTCTCTCTCTCTCTCTCTCTCTCTCTCTCTCTCTCTCTCTCTCTCGCTGCTCTCTCTCTCTCTCTCTCGCTCTCTTCTCTCTCTCCATCTCTCTCTCTCTCTCTTCTTCCAATTCAAATCATTCCATCTCATTGGCATGAGACAGGGACTTCATGAATTTGCAAAAGAAGAAGGTGACAAAATGAATTATAGTCGGCAACAATTAAATTATAGAGGGGATTAACCATCGTCAATAAATATCTGTTGTTATGTACTGTGACATATTACACTTTAGATTAATTTACCACCTTCATTTAAAAATGTTCTTCAAAGCTGCAGTTGGTAGAAATGCCAGTTTGGGGCAAAAAAAAAACATGCAGTTTTTTCATGCAGTATAAATGAGTTATTTCCGTCTATTCTAAAATGGTGTATTTCAATATTTCTGCATACTGGGGTCCCTAAACAGTCTTGGAATTACATACAGTGGGTATCACTGTAAAGCTGAGACTCTTGTGGATCCAATGAGCCCAACTGTATTCATGTGTGATGATGTTAGTCCTCATAGGAGCCATTTCATTGTAGTGAGACCATTTTTTTTTTTATTTGACCTCACTGTATAAAATGACCTGTGGTGACCTCTAGGATAATCACAGCCTCATGAAACTATACAGCCACAAACTAGAGACCTAGAGCATTCAGAGGATGGATGGCTTTCCTAGCTAGATTGACAATAAGGGGGTTTCTGAACAGTTTCCAGAACAGAAGTGCTCACCATCCAATCACCGAAAAATGCAATTCTTGCAGAAATCTCCAAATGTCAAAAGTTTTTGACACCAAATCACAGCATGGCTTTTTCTATGGTGTTCCTCAAGGTCTTGGTGTCTTAATGTGGTATTTTGGAGGGATATTGATCATTTTTATCGATTCTCAAGTGGAAAAAAATGGTTAAATTTAGCCCAAAATCTGTGTAACAATCCAAAAATTGTTGCAAAAGCTTATGAGACATAATAGAGCATGGGAATGGCCACCATATACTTCCATCATAATGTACTTTGGGTTACGACTACAACAACTTGAGCTGCATCTCAAATTAATCTTCAGGTTGCCAGCTTTCAGATGATGTACACCACTACTATGTGACATCTACTGTTGACCTGCTATCTCCCCCTAAAGACCCCCTGGACCCCCCTAAAAAAGACAAAAAGGGTCTATTGTGGGTCTCAGAGGGTTAAACGGAAGTAGAAAACTTTTCTACTAGCTGGCACGCTAGCTTATCAACTCCTTGATCATGCCAAGGCCACTGGACACGATCCTGGGAAAATAACTTAATTTGGTGAATGAAATAATGAAATTTGGTGAATGAAATACCCAACCATAGGAGGAAGGTTCACCCAGGTTCACCGTTTCCTTTTGATTGCAGCCTCTGTGCTGAGCGAAGCTAAACGCATCCTGTTGTGGAGACGAAACAGTTACTAATCTTCTCATCTTACTCTGGGCGAAAAAGACAAACAAGCATATTTCCCCAAAAAAGCGTTCCTTTAAATTCCACTCCTTATCTGCAGTCATGCTGTTACAGAGAGTCAGACACACAGGCAGCAGCTGCTTTATCACGCAGCTCATCAACATCACGGCTGTAGGAAATATAACAGGCCTATTATACTAGAACTGCTCTGCATGTGGTTCCTCATCATGCTAATGTAACAAATAAAAGGTCAAGTGTGAAGGATTTCGGGGGGATCTATTAGCAGAAATGGAATATAATATTCATAACTATGTTTTCATTAGTGTATAATCACCTTGAAACTAAGAATTGTTGTGTTTTCGTTAGAATGAGCCGTTTATATCTTCATAGGGAGCCAAACCGGTCTCACTCCCAACTCGCCAATTAACACTAATTTGTTTTAACGCCTCTAATTTCTTTAACGCATTAACACATCTTGCTATTTTTATGTTGTAGCAGGCTCAGTTTGAGAGTGAAGATACTCGCATCATATGAAACTAGAAAACCTAAGGAATCCATTGGTACCAACAACCATGTCATACTAGCTTGTCGCGCAGGAGGATAAATATCGCTCCAAACGTAAGCTAAATTTTGGCAAGGAAAAACTGGCATGGCCATTTTCAAAGGGGTCCCTTGACCTCTGACCTCCAGATATGTGAATGTAAATGGGTTCTATGGGTACCCACGAGTCTCCCCTTTACAGACATGCCCACTTTATGATAATCACATGCAGTTTGGGGCAAGTCATAGTCAAGTCAGCACACTGACACACTGACAGCTGTTGTTGCCTGTTGGGCTGCAGTTTGCCATGTTATGATTTGAGCATATTGTTTTATGCTAAATGCAGTACCTGTGAGGGTTTCTGGACAATATTTGTCATTGTTTTGTGTTGATAATTGATTTCCAATAATAAATATAGACATACATTTGCATAAAGCAGCATATTTACCCACTCCCATTTTGATAAGAGGATTAAATACTTTATGAATCTTACTTTAAAGCTGCTGCGGTGGGTAGAAAGGGAGCAAATGTGATTAAAAAAAAGTTATTTTTATAAAACGGTCACTATATCCTGACAGTAGTGCATGAGACAGGTAATCTGAAAAAAATCATGTGCCTCTGTGTCCTCCGGTGCTCCTAAGATTTCACAGACCGGAGTGAAACAACCAGTCAGAGCTCATCTGAGGACTGATGTCTATGAGAGCCGGCTGTCAATCACTCGCAAACTCCGATCAAACGGTCAAACTAGGCAGCGCTGATCAATTATGAATCAATATTATGTTACGTTAATGTCTATTTCTCTCATAAAATGTTTTCAGAATCATCCTGTAGTGTGCTGTTTAGCTGTAAAATGAGAAAGTTTGTGACCCGGCAGCCGTGTTGAGATCAAGTTGAGGAAATACCAAGCACCGCCCACCAGCCGGAGCACAGCCAATAGGAACGCTCTCTCAACGAAATGACCTGTGATTGGTCAAAGTCTCCCGTCACGGGCTAGATTTTTTAAAACCCTGAAAACAGAGCCATGAGGAGGTGCAGAAGTCTAGTTTTCTCTCAGAGCACTTGAATTACAATATGCTGAAAGGTTATTATAGAATTTTTGCCCAATGATGCCAAAAACATACTGCCTACTGAAGCTTTAAGGTACATTTTGAACAGATAAAAAAATGTGTGATTAATTTGCGCTTAATCGCAATCCAGCGATTAAATATTTTAATTGACAGTCTTAGTTCGATGCTGAGGAAGGGAGAGGTTGGTTGCACCGCTAGAAGCCACTAAATCCTCCACACTGGTCCTTTAACAACTGCTTCACACCCAAACTCACAAAAGCAGATTTATATCAGGATAATTATTCCACAGACTCGCTTTTCAACCCCCGAGACCACAAACACACAGGAGGTGAAAGGATTCACAGATAAAGGTCAGTGATGACATACTGTAGTACACACAAACACACAGCCAGCCAGCCAGCCTCCCACTCATCCCCACTGTCAAAGTGTGACAGGCCGTGACACACCAGTGCTGACAGTAATCACACAGTTGTTTTGGGGCTGGAAAGGCAGGATGGAACAAACAGCTGGGCACGGCGCCCACACACATCAAAGTCCATACACACCCCCACACAAAGAAACACAGAGGAAACAGCTAATGAGGAAAGATGCTGTGCTGCGTTGGTATGTTGGCTTCTGCTATAATCTTGCTTATAATAATAACTGCCCTCCACCAGACACTGCTGTGCTATTGTATATGTGTTATTTTTGCCTATTCTGAAATGATGTGTTTGAATATTTCTGCATACTGGGGTCCCTAAACAATCTTGAATTACATAAATTGGGTATCACTGTAAAGCTGAGACTCTTTATGATCCAATGAGCCCAACTGTATTCATGTGTGATGATGTTAGTCCCCATAGGAGACATTTCATTGTAGTGAGACAATTATTTTGGAAACTTGACCTCACTGTATAAAATGACCTGTGGTGACCTCTAGGATAATCACAGCCTCATGAAACTTTACAGCCACAAACTACAGACCTAGAGCATTCAGAGGATGGATGGCTTTCCTAGCTAGATTGACAATAAGGGGGTTTCTGAGCAGTTTACACAACAGAAGTGTTCGCCATCCAATCATCGTAAAATGCAATTCTTGCAGAAATCTCAAAAGTTTTTGAAACCAAATCACAGCATGGCTTTTCTATGGTGTTCCTCAAGGTCTTGGTGTCTTAATGTGGGATTTTGGAGGGATTATTGATCATTTATATCAAAATAAAATAGTTAAATTTAGCACCAAATCTGTGTAACAAATGGTATCAACTCAAAAATTGCTGCAACAGATTATGAGACATAATAGAGCACAGGAATAGCCACCATATACTTCTATCATAATGTTCTTTGGATTATGACTACAACAACTTGTCACACAGTGCTTCTCAAATTAATCTTCAGGTTCCCAGCTTTCAGATGACGTACACCACTTCTATGTGACATCTACTGTTGACCTGCTATCGCCCCCTAAAGACCCCCTGGATCCCCATAAAAAAGACAAAAACAGGTCTATTGTGGGTCTCAGAGGGTTGAAAGCGGTGAAGTCAGAAAGTGAAGGAATGCCCTCATGTGATTAATCATGTGATCACTTAAGAGTTGCTCTTAAGGGTTACTTTTACACTTTTCTGTTGATAAAAAGCAATTAACAGTTTTACTAATGAGTTTGATAAACAGGAGCCCTGCTCATTATTAGATCCATGTAATCATGCTATCTGTAATCAGTGGGTTTGCCGTTTCAGCAGCTGATCGTCCCGGAGCATCCTCAACATTAAATCCTCCTCCGGCTCTTATTGCTTTACTCTTATATGAAGTCTTTATATCATCTTTTATATTGTCATGACTGTACGTTCTTTGTTCTGATGAGCTGGCTCCCGCCGGTACAGAGTGCTGCTGCAGTGCTTTTGGCAAACATTAGCCACAGGTCCCACATCACCTCGACACTGGCCTCTCTTCTCTCTGGCTTCCAGTCAAGCACAAAGTCCTTCTCAAGGCTGGCCTGCACTAAAAGACTCTTCAAATCTTAACAGATGTTGAAAATGTGAGAGATATACTCTTAACATACCTCACACCACAGGAGATCTGGAAATATCATCTTTAGAACCATTAAAAAATCGGGGCTTTGCTGGCGATTGTCGGGTTGAGGGAATCGGGCCCAAAATCGTCTTGATTCTCGTGTAGTGTGTACCCGGCATTATCACACGTTGTATAGTAGAACTAACTCAGAGTCCTTCTTCACGGCACCTTCTGAGCTTAAAGTGATTTGTCTGTTCTAATTTCAGTTGCAAGACTAAAAAAAACTACAAACTATCATTTGTTTTAACTTTACTTAAAGCTGTTCTGATATATATTTCTAAATTACCAATGGATCAAATGACTGTGTAATAATGTGAAAGGTGTTGCTTGTAGTAATGAACCCACAGAGACTTGTCACCAACCAGTTCCCTTCAGCTCTACGGAACTCCTCTTTCAGTTCATTGTTTTAGTTTTACAGCCCACCAGTCTCACCGCTCTCATCAACGTCATTTCCAGCAGCAGCAGATTTACACCACCTCACCAGCAGACGGACAAAGTTACATGAATTGGATTCCATCTTTGTAGATTTAACATCCATTAAAAGTAAAATCAGTCATTGCAATAACATGTAATGAAACTAAGGGCTGTCTATCGATTAAAATATTTAATCGAGATTAATCGCACATTTTTTATCTGTTCAAAATGTACCTTAAAGGGAGATTTGTCAAGTATTTAATACTCTTATCAACATGGGAGTGGACAAATATGCTGCTTTATGTAAATATATGTATATATTTATTATTGTAAATCAATTAACAACACAAAACAATGACAGATATTGTCCAGAAACCCTCACAGGTACTGCATTTAGCATAAAACAATATGCTCAAATCATAACATGGCAAACTGCAGCCCAACAGGCAACAACAGCTGTCAGTGTGTCAGTGTGCTGACTTGACTATGACTTGACCCAAACTGCATGTGATTATCATAAAGTGGGCATGTCTGTAAAGGGGAGACTCGTGGGTACCCATAGAACCCATTTACATTCACATATCTGGAGGTCAGAGGTCAAGGGACCCCTTTGAAAATGACCATGCTACTTCTATAATCTTTGATCCTACTCTCTCTCTCTCTTTGTGAAATGGTGTGAACAGAGAAATGAAATGACTGAGTCTGCTTACTTATGATGCTAAGTGCATTTTATAGAAACTACATACGACTACCCTTCTAATAAATCAGATCGATGCCACTTTTAAAACACACAAAGTCCGAGTTCAGCAGTTTCTCGTTTTATAGAAGATCTGGTGGATTCCCATTTCAGCAACTGACGAGAGACTGATCGAAAAACTGCTATAAATATTTTAGTATGCCATAAGCTGTTTCATCAACGTGAAGATGCTTCACATGTGCAGCTATCTGACATCCTGCAGGTGTACACACACACACACACACAGTTTTGGTGATGTCATCCTGCATCATCAGCGTTACATGGACCCGTCTTAGAAAAACAAGTTGATGCAGCACTTTGCTAAACATCATATGTATTTATGTCGTCTGGTTACCTGATTATCACTGTTATTAGTCTAGACTACAGCTGGACATCATGTGTCATAAATGGTGACAAACAGGTAAGGTAAACCGCTTGGAAAAAAGAGGCGTCTTTTACCGTAATATTATGGGGGGATAATTACTGTGTTGTCATTACGTTTACTGAGGAGCTGCTACATTGACAGAGACTATACACAGGGGTGAAAGTAGACTGGTATGGTCCGATACCACTCCGTACCACTAAAAGATTCAGTGTCGGTACGCGGTATATCGGGAAGAGGGGACAGCAGCTGCCAAAACCGACGTACAACCCGTCACTCATGATCACACTTCCAACAAGAAAACACATCTGTTAACATCAGGTCAACATACAGCTAGTTACCTCCACCAAAGAGGTTATGATTTCGGTTCGGTTTGTCTGTTTGTTTGTTCACGCATTAAGGTCTTTTCAGACGGGGAGCGACACTCTCGCTTGGATCCTCAGGGTCTGACCGCGCTCCTCTTGCAGACAAGCGCTCCGCGAGTAAGCGCCAGACGCTATGCGTGGCAACCATGGAAACGGTATCTGTGCACTACTGCAGGCTTTTGTATCCCTGCTTGTACAACTGTGTGGTGGATCAAATGTCCCTAATCACAGCTCGCCTGACTTCCTCCTTTGCTCCCGTCATAACTGCTATGGCCACCAGAGATCACCTAACAATAAACGCAAATATGAGTCGTAATAAGCTGCTCGCACTGACGAGCTATAAGGACGTTTTTTTTCTGGCACCCTAAAATAATCAAACCAAAGTTACATTAATCATTACTAATCATCTTTGTTAGGAAATATTGAGGCTGTAAACATCATAGGGATGTTAATAATTAACCGACATTAAGAGTTTTAACCGATTAACGCTATCGGTTAAAAACAATTACAGATTAATCAAAAAGCTGAGCAAAACTCAGAGGAGCAGCTCGTCACTTAAAGGAGAATAACTGGTCCACCTTAACAATCCACCTTAAGAGAGCCTGAGCCGGCGTTGCAAGATACAGGAAGTTGGCTCCCGTCTTGAGTTGAGGAGTTGTTGCATTTATTCACCGACAAATATACTCTAAACACACTGTCTGCTACAGCTACGTTCACAGCTAGAACGCCACCGACAACCCCACACTCCCCGCCGTCACACACACACACACGGTCTGTCGGACACTCGCTAACGTTACGCTAGGCAGACACACAGCTGACAACCTCACAGCTAAACAAAACGGTGCGGTAAAGTAGCTGCATGTGTCCTCGACAATACACGCAGCACCGTGGCTGCTACAGGAACTCTCCCTGACGGGTGAACTGGGGTTAATAATCTGTTAACGAGGGTCGGTTATCGGTTGAAAGAAAAATTCTAAATTAGCATCCCTAATGCATCATTTTACACATGCGAACATGTCGTCTTCCCAGAATTCAGCATGGCATATTTGGTATCTTTATTTTCCATTTCTGTACATGAGTTCGTAAAGATAGAAATGTTATTAAAGAGCTTTTTATAATTTATTACAGTGTGACTGGTGCTCTCTTGCCTTGGTTTGATATTGACTATGTTTTCTCTATGGAGACTGTCACATATAGACTGAAGCACAGTTTGACAGCGAGGACAGCCGGCCAGCACCCTGCTATCCATCACACTGAGGAAGGAGAGACCCAGTAAATCATCAGAGCACACACACACACACACACACACACACACACACACACACACACACACACACACACACACACACATTTATAGAGGGTCACCCATTACAGTCCAGTCAGAATCCATCTATCTAAAATATGAAGCAAACACATCAAAGCACATTAAATCAACCGGCTTCAAGCATATTGAAGCATCGAGATTCTATCGAGGTGATCTGGTCACCTTGTTTACTGAAACAAGATGAAGGGATGGAGTCACAGAAGGAGGAGGAGGAGGACGAGAAGATAAAGGCACAAGAGGAAGGGGGACGGTGAGGACGCCTTCATCTCCTCTGGAGGGTTTGAACGCTATGATGTGGAAACGACTGGTCTGACCAATTGTGAGCGACACAGAGAGAGAGAGAGAGAGACAGAGAGAGACACAGAGAAATAGAGAGAGAGAGAGTCCAGCCTCCACTCTGTCATTTACAGATGTGGAATGTGGCAGTCAGTTGGCTTTGAGCACTAATTACAGACCATCTCTCTCTCTCTCTCTCTCTCTCTCTCTCTCTCTCTCTTTCTCTTTCTCTCTCTCTCTCTCTCTCTGTCAGGGCCAGTCAACCAGAACCAGACTGCACCCACAATCCTTTGCTCCAAGCTCCAGTCCCCAGACACAGAAACAGGCAGTATAGCCATGATTTACACACACACACACACACACACACACACACACACACACACACACACACACACACACACACAGAGTGATGCTGGCGCTGCAGCTGCTGCCTGTACTGATTATGATCCATTCACACAAAACCACCAACTCATTCAGTTAATCAAGTTGCTGAGCTTGTTAACTTGATGAGCAAATAAAACGAAAACAAGCAGTGAGGGAGAGGAGAGCTCCCCACAAACTAACGCTACATTTAAACAGTGGACCAACAACATTTAACAGCCATTACTATAATGACGTTGATATTAAACAACCTGTTCACATGACGACAGTACGAGGACCTTGGAGTTTGTCAAAAACACTGTTCCCAAGATCAAGACTGAACTTCTATGCATAGAGGCCTCTGTACTACGAAGTGAGTCCATCATACCCAGGGTGTCTTCTCGTTATCTGGCTTCACTAACCCTAACAAACGAGATCCCGCTAAGCAGTCCTACGACGGTGGTTAACAACTCGGTAAAACAACCCAGGGTTTCTCCATGTGGTTATGAGCGTGTTCACATAAAAGGGGCGGGGTTTGCAGCATACGACCAATCACAGACATGGACAAGTCTACTTTCAGCAGAGCGGCACATTTTACACACCAAGAGCAAACTATAATATTAGACAAATACGAAGAATTTAAACACACAATCCAGACTAAAAGTAACACAGTAGAAGCTGCCAAATGCAGGAAGGACAGCTGGCAAAAGAAAAAACTGTTGAAGTGTGACTGCGTAAATTAACAGACTTATTAATTTAACTGAATACTCAAAAGTCAGATGAAGTCGTCTAGATGAGGCAGTGATATTATAAAAAAGCTTTAAAAATAGAATGAATGAATGAATTACACTTCATTATGTCCTTTGATAATGATGTTGCATGTGTGACTATTTCAGCCTTCTTTCAGCTCCGGCGGTGTGAAATGGACTTGAGAGCATGTAAAAAAAAAATATATAAAAAAATAATTCAAAGCGATAAACACCCACAGCATGCAGCCAGCTGTCCTTCCTGTTGTTTTTAGCTGGATTATGGACTGTAACTTCTTCGTATTTGTGTAATATTATCATACGATCCTCGCACCGAGCTCTGATTGGTCAGTAGGCGGTGCTTTTATACGAGTTGGTCTCTTATCTCCAACATAACCTGTTCCGGAGCAGGTTATGTGTTCCATGGCGATCTGCCCCGATAAGAAGTGATTCACCATCGTAGGACTGAAAACCCAGAGTTAACCCTAAAGTTACCTCGCTAACCCCGAATCCTGCTTCGTAGTACAGGCCCCAGGTCTTAATCACCTGTTAATATTTCCTACAAACTGCCCAGGACTGACCTGGAGCTTTAAGGAGAAGTCTGAACAAAACCACGATGAGGGCATGAAAGAGTTGATGAAATGAAAGAGACAATAAACAAGGCAGAACTAGAAGACAGATATCAATTAGAGGGCTTCATGAAAGGTCATTAAAGGACCATTCTGGTTTATTTATTGGTTATAATCTAATCTGATTTAAAATATTGCCACAACAAAAATCCACATTGAGCAAGAAACACAAGTAGACAGACAATCAGACAAAACTAAAAGTAAGCACACCCAAAATGATGCTAATTATCCGTCATTGTGCAGCAAAACTGTGTGCACAACTACTGACATGTGCTTAAAAATGACAAGTCCAACGGTTCCACCTGCTCCCAATGCAAACTGACTCGATTTGTGAAGCAAGAGTCACATTCCTGATACTAGTAGACCGACCTGCCTTGTTTCAGGACATTATATCTACATACAGCTCCAACTTATATGAGGAATAAGACTTTAAACATCCAGCAACACAGGCTGTGGTTACAC
The DNA here is from genome assembly GCF_043250625.1 of Sebastes fasciatus. Classification (NCBI taxonomy): domain Eukaryota; kingdom Metazoa; phylum Chordata; class Actinopteri; order Perciformes; family Sebastidae; genus Sebastes; species Sebastes fasciatus. Next base: position 5,400,047 of record NC_133796.1, on the reverse strand, counting down.
TTTCTTACTGTATCAGTCAGAACAAAGAAATCAGAAAAAGAATAAAATATCATGGACCGATGTCTGAATAAAAAACCTCATCTTTATCAAACTAATTGTGCCAATTCATCATGACATAGACTTCAGTCTTATCGTCCAACCCTGTCATGTTTTGTTCTTTGTTGTCATCTCTATGAGGCAACCTGGGAGTCATCTGACACCAGGACTTCAGAGAGTTTCTTTTCCAAACTAATGTGCTGTGAAGATGAAGCTTTATTTCACCAGACTGAGCACAAATTTCCGCATTCAGTTCCATTTCCCGGAGAAAAACTGTCCAGTGTGTCATGTGGATACTAAGAGGAGAAGACATGCAGACAGTGTACATACTGCTGTGACAGCTGACGTATGACGCCCATAGGGTGACATACTACGCTCTGTCTCTGAGCCATCTATCACAATATTCTGTCATCCCACTCGTCTGCTGCTCTCTCGTCGTTTACTCTCATCATCCATCTGACAAAACCTGCATAATGTGCAAATGTACACAGACACTCATACAACTTTAATCTCACTAAAGAAAGCTGAATAGAAGCTGATGGAGAGGAGGACGCAACCGTACGGATTTAGTTAGACTAAACGCCAAACGTGTGTGTATATGTGCACAGATCTGTGTGCGTGTTAACACAAGTCTGGCGAGCATCATAAACCAGAGCTCTGTCTAAAAGCCTAATTGTCACTTTGTCTACGTGTAAAAACAGGCTGCGAGTGGTAATAAGCTGAAATAATAGTGTGGAGGACAAGACGAACACACACACACACACACACACACACACACACACACACAGGTGATGTATCATCGCAGACAGGTGACTGAGCAGAGTCGGCACATTCTTTGAGTTTGGACACAATTTGGCGTCAACGCTTCGATCGTGCATTGTTCAGCAGATTACTTCAACCAGCAGAGAGTCAGTCAGACCGGTTCTGTAGACAGTAAAACATTAGACCATGAGAAAAAGTTGACTCATACATTTCTAAGGACTTTTACTTTACAGTAAAAATGTTTCAAGAGATGTCCTGAAGTCAAATATATCAGTCATTGTCTGGAATTATCTATTACATTTTTTTTTCCAGCAACCCAAAAATCAAAGGATAAAAACATTTCCCTCAAAAATTATCAGTATTTTCTTTTTAATTTATAAGGGACACCTTATTTTGAAAACCGGACGTAGTCACACGTGTCTGATTTGACCACGGAGATGAGAGTGGCGGCCGGCTTGACCGCACGTTACCGCGATACGATAGCGTTTCCTGTCCGTGACAGAGTTAGCATGCAGCTTTAGCCGTGATGTCCAGCTCTGCTTTTCCTGTCAATGTGTGAAACCCAAAGTGTTTCCATACTTTACTGGATGTGTAGTGTTTACCACGCCGGATTTAACATGTGAAGGTGCAGGTCGTATCCACGCTTACCCTTTGCCGTTTTCTATTTTTTCGCGGCTGCCGGCTGGTTTGTTTTGGTTGACGGATACGGAACAGATATGACGTCACGTTACTCAGACTACAACAATAAAAGCGGTAAGTTCCTTTTACCTCCACATAGACTCAAATGAAGCAAATATATCAATTCTGTCATTAAAAAAATTGATTTCGAAATCGTATAAATAATTGCGATACATAGGTGAATAATTTTTTTCCCCATTTTTTCCCCATCCCTAAGAGTAATGTAGCATTCATTTGTTTTTGTGTTTCAAAATATTTAGTTTTCTAACCGGCAGTCAAAGAGAAAACATTTTTAACAATCTGCTGCTTGTTTAAAAGAAAAAAAGGGTGCAGATTTGTAGATTTTGAAGCAGATTGATTCTCCAATTTTTACAATTAAAACATGGATTTCCTTTCTCGCTGTCCTAATTACTCTCACAGAAACACAATCTCTGGTTTATAACGCAAAGCGGAGGAATTGGATAATTAGCAAGACGAGAGACCCGCTACAGAGAGAGTCTGTAGCGAAACTGCAGAACTGCACCAGCCTGACTGTAGCTACTGTAGCATCACCAATTAAGCCATGTTAGAGAGACAGCAGGAATACTTAGTGTCTCTCTCCCTCCAATACAACGTAAAGGCTGCTTCAGAGCCTGAGCCAATGGAGCAGCTGTCAAAGCAAATTAGAGCAGGAAAAACACTGGAGAGAAGTCTCCCCTCTCCTCCTCCTCCTCCTCCTTCTCCTCCGTGGTCCTCCCCCCATCCTTTTCTCATTCTCCTCTCAACCTCCTTCTCCTGCTCCTCCTCACTACCCCTTCTTCCTTTACCCTCCATCCCCCATCTCCTCCCTCCCTCCCTCCATCTCCCCACTGTATTCCCCTCTGAGCCACACACACACACACACACACACACACACACACACACAGAATACAAATAATGTAAGAGCATGCATGTACATCATTCAGGATACACTGGTGAATGTTCTGTGTGCATAATTAGACAGCTTCACCATGAGCGCATCATGTGTGTGCATCATTAGCACTATAGATTACACTTACACACACACACACACACATGACAACTGATTCATTAGCAGAGGAGGTATTCTCAGTGGTAGAAATGTGTGTGTGTGTGTCTATCCTCATAAGACACCAGTGAAGGCAACAGAGGCTACAGATATAGTTCATCAAGGGTACTGTAGGACACACACACAACTCTTAATAACATGTTTTCATATATTCAAATCTTCTCCAGAGGCATAAGCATGCACTGTCCTCATGTGCCTCAGTGTGGAAGACTAATCCTTCACCCTGGATGCCCTCAACTCCCCGCGCCCCCGACCCTCCTCTCTCTCTCCTCCACCTGCATTATCAAACACACTCACCAGGATATTACCAGGATGGCTTTATGGCTGCTGTGAGATAACAGAGACCTGCGCTGCATTAACAGCTACAGAAAAGTCCCCTGAGAAAACATCACTCTATATGGTACTTTTCAGGTGGTTAGAAATTACTGTGACAGGAAATAGCAAATAAGTGTGACAAAGTGGAAATCACCTCACTGTTCTATACTACAGACCAGTGCTGCATGATTATGGCCAAAATGATAATCAGGATTATTCAGTGATTTTAGGGGAAGAAATATTTTTGTTGCACTTTTACATTTAAATAACCAGCGTTGCTTTCTCTTCCATGTTGGGCTACATTTCTGCTAATGTACAAATCTTTGCATCAAAATAAGACTGGTCCTTATTCACACAGTGCATCTTCTAGAAACAATATAAAACTGTACCAAAATGTTTAGGCTTGGGAGTTGTCCGTTTTTTCGTCTTACAACTTTAACCTTTTCACAGTGTGTTTTTACTTCATCAAAGTTAATTATAGCATTTTGGTCGCCTAAATATGTCTTATTCAACGTTCGGTTGTACTTAGCTCCACCCTCTTGTGTCACTTCTGGTTGCAAAAGAACCAAGATGGAAACGGCCAAATACCCCGATGGCGACAGCTAAAAACCGAGAGGGTGACTAAAAACAAAAATGGCGTGACAGCCCAAAACCAAGATGCTGATGGCCAAAAACCAAGATGGTGACGGCCACAAACCAAGAGAGCGCCGGACAAAAATCTAAATGGCGACGTCCAAAAACCGGCCAAAAAAAAAAGTTGCCGATGGCCAAAAACCAAGCCAAACTTGAGGCTTCAAAAGGGCGGTCCATCAAACCAATGGGTGACGTCACGGTGACGTCATGCTGACTACGTCCACTTCTTATAGTCTATGGGCATGACGGCTCCCCAAAAGTGAAGCAGAAACGGAGCACACATTTTAACGTCAATTTGGTGATCATGTTTATTTAATTGCGGGAAGCCCAAATCGTGATCACGATTAATACTCTATTAATCATGCAGCCCGACTACAGACAAACCCAACCAACTACTAATGATGAATTTGTTCAGTGACAACCAATCTGCTGCTTTTAATGAATGGCCTAAGGAGGGATGAGAACCCAGAGGGAGTATATCGTTGCTACGGAGACAGTTAAGGTGATGGAAGGTCGCTACCTGAACTTGATCCGTGGTCATGAAGAGTATCAGCGTAACACTAACAGGCATGCTGCTTGAATGAAAATGCAAAACTATTTTAGACTGACTCTGGATCCTGTCAGCTCGACAGACACTAACTGCATCTCTAACAGGAGTCATGGCTGGAAATAAGAAAGAAAATAATGCATCGTGGTGTTGTTGGTTTTTTTGTAGGGCTCCAACTGAGATTACTTTCATTATTGTTTAATCTGCAAATTATGTTCTCCATTATAGGATAATCAGTCAATTGTTTGGTCTATAAAAAAATAAAAATATTCAGAAATATTCCTAAAACCAGCCCACATGTAGAAGCTGGAGCCAGTGGCATTTTGCTTAAAAATATTTTAAATATTCAAACAACTAATTGATTATCAAAATGTTTAATTAATTTTCTCTCAATCGACTTATTTATCTATTTATTTAACTTTGATTCAGTCCTGGTACCTGGTGCTCATATTTAATGTAGTTTCTATTGCTGTTTTATGTGACTGTGCTTTAATATGTCCTGCCTGGATGAGATGTTGTTTTAATGTACACTTTTAATAGCAGTTTTTGCACATGCAAACCAAGGACAAATTTCTGCCTTTTGCATGCAAAAAGCAAAAAATAAAGTATTTTCTATTATATTCTATTATTTTAATTGTTTTATTTTTTAATCTTTCTCTAAAAAAATTTACTAATCACAGATTAGATAATAATAATAATGGTTACCACTAGGGCTGTGTATTGCCAAGAATCTGGGGATACGATATGCATAACAATACAGGGGTTACGATTCAATATATCTTGATATATTGCGATTTTTTAAATATAATTTTAGGAAAGTCGTTTTTAGAAAGCTATATGCATAAAATCATAATCAAATTTTCTTAACTTTTTTATGCAATCAGAGCAGTAGGATCTGCATTTGCATTTATCACAGTCTATGTAACATCCAACATCATAGCACTACTTTGAGAGGACACTGAGAGGACGCATATCTTTCCCAATGAAAACAAATATTGACTGAGTCAATCTTTGTAAACTATTAATTAAAAAGCGTTTTTGAGAATCAATATCACAAAACATAATATTGACATATTCGATATTCTCTTACACCCCTAGATACCACCACAGCAAAATAGTCCTCTGGGTTTCTGAAGAAAATATCTGATTAAATATTTTGTTTCATTTTTTTATATATAATAAAATATGCTATAATTGAGCAGCAATATCCCAGCAACTTATAGAAACTTCTAGTGTGGAGAAGCAGAAGAGCTCACTGGTGAAACGTAGTTCATAAAGTGACAATATGCCAGAAAACTTTCATGAATGACAGCAATATAGTGCAATATAGAGAATGAACAATATGCAGGTGAAGTGTCACCTCCAGCAGTATTAATCACACTGAGCATCACAGGTATAGAAACACACATGAACTCATCCCTCCATCAGTGCGTCTTACCTGTGAACTCTCCTCTGCTGCCTGCTGACCTTCCTCCTCCTGCTGCAGCGGCTCCTCCAGCTCCTCTCTGCGGCTCCTCCAGCTCCTCTCTGCGGCTCCTCCAGCTCCTCTCTGCGGCTCCTCCAGCTCCTCTCTGCGGCTCCTCCAGCTCCTCTCTGCCGCCTTCAGCTGCAGCAGACGCCGCAGTAAAATCCAACCGGACCGCTGTGAGGAGGAAGAGACGCTGCCAGTCAGTCTGTTGACGCACGGTGGGTTTGTTTAGTACGCAGCAGCTGATGCGTCTCACTGCACCTCTCCACCTCTTCTCTCTCTCTCTCTCTCTCTCTCTGTACGGATGTGTCTGCGTCGCTGATGATCCGTACCGTACCGAGCCGTACCGGAGCGGACAGCAGCCAGACAGGACAACACACACAAACAATGACAGAACACGCCCAGCCGGCCAGCCACGCTCCAGCAGGACCCGCCTCCTACCGTAATACTCAGTAGAGAGACTCAGTTAGTGCATGAGCCAGGAGGTTGGTGGTGCCAGTTTGGAGGGACCAAGTCTCATGGTGATATATATATATATATTTTTTCTTTCTTTTTTTCTTTCTTTATTTGTTTATGTATTTATTTATTTTTTATTTATTTTTTCTTTCTTTAATTTATTTTTCTCTCCATTTTTTTAATTCATATTTCATTTTATTTTATTTTGTTATGAGGAAAAGGAAGAAGGAAGGAAGAAAAAAGGGAGGAAAAAAAAAACTCCTGGCTTTTTTAAAGTTTTCTTTCTTTCTTTCTTTCTTTATTTATTTATTTGTTTATTTATTTATTTATTTATTTTTCTTTCTTTAATTTATTTTCTTTCCATTTTGTTTTATCCATATTTCATTTTATTTTATTTTGTTATGAGGAAAAGGAAGAAAATAAAAAATAAAAATAAAGAAAAAAATAACTCCTCACTGGCCGGGCCATGATGCCTCAACACCAACTGGGCTCCTCCTCCATCTCCTCTCTCCTCCCTCCAACGACTTCCTATGGATAGAAAAGGGCAGAAGCCCTGAGCTATCAAACCAGGCTCATGAATTTATGAATTTACGAAAAATTTTACGGGGATTTTTATTAAAGGTCTACAGTATGTCCCCTTGTGTTGGAAAATGCATGACAGCATTGCAGCAATGGTAGCTATCTATGTGATATCACTCCTTTTTTCATCCCTCCATCATTAAAATTGTTCCATCTTTTTACACATAGATCCAGAATAAAAGAGGGTAACCAACACACAATATCTTGAAGTCATATATCATTGTAAAGCTTAGACAATAATCTATCTATTTTGACTAGTACGACTCAAACTATTTTTGCCACTTTTGAGTTGGGGTTTGTCATTACGGATATCCACAATTCAGTTTGGGATATCCATAATTCCAGTTTCAGATATCTACAATTTATTCTGACTAGTCTTAATTCCAGTTCAAACTCCTCTAGCATCAGTTTTGGACGTGTCAAGGACGGCCTATCAGTTTCCGCTCGTTATATGCATAGTGTCTTTTCAAAATAAACTTCTGTATTCACAGGAAATGTACAGTTTCCGCTTGTGTCTTTTCAAAATAAACTTCCAACATAGGTTTACTTAGTTAAGTTTAGGCAACAAAAGTACTTGGTTAGGTTTAGGAAAAGATCATGGTTTGGGTTAAAATACGTATGTATCTAAATTAGTAAAATAACTATGCTTACTTGCGTAGTTAACTAATGCCAGTTAGTAAGTAAGGTAAAATAAGTAAAATAGGTCAATGTCGACTTAGTTTCTCTCGGAACACGAACAGCAGCCTCCTGAGTGAAAGTCCTGTGTTTTTTTGACCCATCCATATTTGACGAGTTGGGAGAGAGAACGGATTGCTCGGGTAGATCTCAACACACACAACAATCTCCATTTAACTGCCCTGAGACCTCCGGTTTGTCATTTCAGATTGAGTCCACTTGAAAGTGTCAGTGTGGAAAAAAGACACATGCATAAAGCACGGCTGCTGGAATAATAGAGGCGGTGTACGACGGTGACGATGGAATACAATTCATGTCATTTCAACCATTGTGATCCAACCACATAACAGGTTATTATGGCGTTCCATTAGCCTACATGAGGAGGTCAGAGGAGCTCACACATCAATCTGTGTGGCGACAGTACAGTTTCACTAATAGACGGTTTGAATGGGGTCAACTGTGAGACTCAGGGGAGCTGTACCAGTTACTATCAGAATGATAGATGAACACACCGCTCTCCTTCTCGCTCTGTTCACCGAGAAATGCTGATTGGGGAGCTTTCGGGGTGTCGCATCGGTGCGTTACCTTGGATATGCTGGATAAGAGCACCAACACCATCAGTCACCCTGACAGCCAATCAATCAGCCAGCCAATCAGGTGAGAGTATGAGTGGGGGGGGGAAACGGCATGACGCTTGATGGTGCTGAAAGTGTGCACACCTGCTGTGCACCGAGCAGCTCAGGTCTGTCACTATCAAGGTTTCATCCTTTACAACAGGCCAATTAGGCAACGTTTCAACTCATGTGTTGGTCTGCTCCGACAGAGGTAGACAAAAATAACACGACTTGATTTTTTTTCAGACTGTTTAATGTGACAGTTTCACCGTTTTGTTGACTGATGCTCCCAAAGTTCAGCCCCAGAGCTTCAGCCTCTGTGGAGTTGTGGTAGTTGTCTCTTTGAAAACTCATACATCAGTTTTCTTGCTCCAGACAGGCCCCTTTATAGCTGACAAATGCTGCTAACTGTGACCGAACGTGATGTTGTAGCAGTGCTTTCCCATGAGATGAAGTTAGAGTTAGAGCCCTTCTGCATCAGGTGTTCACATTACTTTCCCCTCCTCATGTATATTGCATATTTACTTAATGATAGCATCCTATAAAGCATTTAGACTATGGAACGTTACAATGTCAATATGCTTTTCATCAAAGGGTTGGCATCAAAAGATGGGAACATATCATGAAAAACTCACTTTTTCAGTGCATTTGAGTATCTGGAGTTCCTACCAACCCACAAACTGTGAAATAAGCAGCCCGTTCGCACGAAAAGGCGTATAAATGCCACGATAACCGCAAGACGGCAGATATGAAACTAAAAAAACCTAAGGAATCCATTTCTACCAACCGTGTCATGCTAGCTTGTCGTGAAGGAGGCTAAATAATGCTCCAAAGTTCGGCTAAATTTTGGCGAGGAAAAACTGGCATGGCCCTTTTCAAAGGGGTCCCTTGACCTCTGACCTCCAGATATGTGAATGAAAATGGGTTCTATGGGTACCCACGAGTCTCCCCTTTGATGTATTTGAATATTTCTGCATACTGGGGTCCCTAAACAGTTTTGAATTACATAAATTGGGTATCACTGTAAAGCTGAGACTCTTGTGGATCCAATGAGACCAACTGTATTCATGTGTGATGATGTTAGTCCCCATAGGAGCCATTTCATTGTAGTGAGACCATTTTTTGAAACTTGACCTGTGGTGACCTCTAGGATAATCACAGCCTCATGAAACTTTACAGCCACAAACTAGAGACCTAGAGCATTCAGAGGATGGATGGCTTTCCTAACTAGATTGACAATAAGGGGGTTTCTGAGCAGTTTACACAACAGAAGTGTTTGCCATCCAATTGCCGAGAAATGCAATTCTTGCAGAAATCTCCAAATCTCAAAAGTTTTTGATCCCAAATCACCGCATGGCTTTTTCTATGGTGTTCCTCAAGGTCTTGGTGTCTTAATGTGGTATTTTGGAGGGATTATTGATAATTTTTATCAATTCTCCAGTGGTAAATTTTTTTTAAATTTAGCACCAAATCTGTGTAACAAATGGTATCAACCCAAAAATTGCTGCAACAACCTATGAGACATAATAGAGCATGGGGATTATCATCATATACTTCTATCATGTTATAAACCCTTATACACTTTTACAATTCATTTTAAATAATTCTTCATTCATATTTATTTCTGATTTATGACTAGAACAATTTGAAACACAGTGCTGAGCAGCATCTCAAATTAATCTTTAGGTTACCAGCTTTCAGATGATGTACACCACTTCTATGTGACATCTACTGTTGACCTGCTATCTCCCCCTAAAGACCCCCTGTACCCCCCTAAAAAAGACAAAAACGGGTCTAGTGTGGGTCTCAGAGGGTTGATTGTGAGGGGTGCTGTATTACAAGAGTTACGGTAGGGTTAATAACAAACCATCATCTCTACAGTACTGTGTGTGTGTGTGTGTGTGTGTGTGTGTGTATACATCCACGCTCAATGCATGTGTGTCCCCCAGGTGTCTGTTGAACTGTATGGTGATGACACAGTGGAAACTTCACACACACAACCCGACACTGTATCACTCTCTGTATCCCCCCCCTCCCCTCTCTCTCTCACACACACACACACACACACACACACACACACACACACACAGAGAGAGAGCTTGGCATCGGGACTCCTTGGCACCTAAGATGTAGGAAGTGAAGCGCAACAGAGCAGCCGAGTCTTACAAGTATATAGAGGAAACAGACAAAACAACCCCCCAAACACCCAACACCCTCCCACACACAAACACACACACACACACACACACACACACACACACACACACACACACACACACAAACACACAGTTTCAACCATGAACTTAATACCCAGAAACAAATTCAAATATGAAAACGCTGTATCAGCTAATGCCGGCTTGACTGTCCCTCAGAGTTTATGGTATAAAGAGAGAAACAGAGGAGCGTGTGTGTGTGCGTGTATGTGTGTGTGTGTTGTGCGTGTGCGTGTGTATGTGTGTGTATATGTGTGTGTATATGTGCTTGAGACAGAGAGGTTTGGTGCCAGTGAGCTGATAAGGGCGTGATAGTACTGACACAGTGAGGCGCATGGGACAAAACACAGATATGAAGACTCGCACTGACAGGCCTCTACAACACACGCTATGCCCACACACAAAAATGCACACAAACATGGACTCACACACACACACACACACACACACATACACACACAGTGAACAGACTGCAGGGGTAAATGTTTACGCTCTCTTATTTATTACATGACATATGTTCCTTCTACGCCGGCGCTGCGGTGCTATCAAACGAGTCTGTTTTAGTGTATGTCACTACCAGTGGTGCATCATGTGTGTGTGTGTGTGTGTGTGTGTGTGTGTGTGTGTGTGTGTGTGTGTGTGTGTGTGTGTGTGTGTGTGTGTGTTTGTGGCTGATGTAGAACGTTCATAAATGGGTGTAATGGGCTCCATATGGTGAAGTCGGAGAGCTGGAGCAGAGTGTGTCTGGGAGAAATATCACCCCTGTCTCCACCTTTCACACACCGCTGAGCTAATACGCACGCGCACACACACACACACACACACACAGACACACACACACAACTTCCTGTTGGGATAAAGATGCTGTTTCTCCAGACGGTGTTTGTGTGTTAGTGCAGCGTGTTGTCAAATGGAAATTAGAAGGAAAAACACAAAATTATCACTGGTGTGATGAGGAAACGAGGAGAGAAACGGAGCGGAGCAGAAGAAAGGCAAAATATTAAAAAAAAATAATAATAATAATAAATAAATAAATGAAATAAGATGCATTTTTGTGGATTAAATTACAAAAACAGAAGCTCCACCGTAACCAGCTATAATACAACTGTAAAATGCTACATACATATTAAATAATGCATCGGTAATAGTTATCCAATAACATACTGTAATATATACTGGAAAAACAAAGTTCGGAAACTTGTGTTTGGTGGATTATTTCTCTGTTGTTACAATGCTAATGGTCATTGTATTCTACATCGTTGGAAAGCCTGTTTATTTACCTTCGCAATGATGTCCAACTTGTAAGGATCATGCATTTGTGGGATGAGCAACACAGCTGATTATGTGGGTAGCGCCCAAGAAAAATTTGCCAAAATGCTCTGCCAATGGTAAACAGTGTATTCTCCTGTTGGTGTTGACTCTTGTTTTGAGTTGTTTGGTGGATTGGATGATTGAACTCTCTATCAGTAACAAGAAACAAACAAGACATATTGGCTATTTTACACTTTATTCATTTAATACACCGTCAGGAGCCTCAGTAGCGGTGGAAGATCCATACGCAGCCACAACAGCCTGGCACCTCCTCCTCATGCTGGTCACCAACCTGGTCACACGTTGCTGTGGGATGGCGTTCCATTCCTCAACCAGGATTCGTTGCAGGTCAGCCAGCGTGGTTGTGTTGGTCACTCTATCGGGATGAGATCCATTACGTTTATATACTGTAATAGTATAACAGTATTTTATTCTGCATTATGAAAACTTACTTATGAATACGTATATTTTGCCAAAAATAAAATTTTTTAAACTTAAAGGTGATACAAATGCGAGATTGGGAGCATTCTTATTGTTTCCGCACGGCTCTCAACATGTCGACAGGTGAGCCAGCCGCTAGTAGCTAACCATTTCCGAGTCACCCTTTTGCAACAGTATGTGATGAACCGGGCTTTCATCTAACTCCAATGTAAACCCGCTCGCGGTATTATTTGACTGTCGGAGCAAGTGACGTAGTATTAACCCCCTGAGACCCAGCAGCCATGTTGAGATCAGTTGCGGAAATACCAAGCACCGCCCACCAGCCGTAGAAAACTTTTTAATTTTACAGCTAAACAGAACACTACAAGATGTTTCTGAAAACATTTTATGCGAGAAATATGCATTTCAGTAACAGAATATTGATTCATATTTGATCAGCGCTGCCTAGTTTGATTTTTTGATTGGAGTTCGCGAGTGATTGACAGCTGCCTCCGTTGGATGAACAGCCAATAGGAACGCTCTCTCTCTGAAATGACCTGTGATTGGTCAAAGTCTCCCGTCACGAGCTAGATGATCTAAAGCCTGAAAACAGAGCCATGAGGAGGAGCAGAAGTCTAGTTTTCTCTCAGAACACTTGAATTACAATATGCTGAAAGGTTATTATGGAATTTTTGCCCAATGATGCCAAAAATATACTGACTACTGCAGGTTTAAAGTTTGAGGTATGACATTTAAAAGCAGGTCACCTTCAGTTGTGTCTTAAAGCAGATGAGACATAAAGTCTGGATCTGGAATTTATCTCAAACATTACCTCTTACGCTGCATTCCCTTTCTCTGGGAAAACAAATGACACCAATAAACACACACCCAAACACAGAAAATTTAAATAATAACAGCCATAAAGTAGCACGGAGGGTGATTTGTATTAAAATGTGGCATCTCATTAGCGAGGTTATTTCAGAGTTAGCTCTCTTTATTTAAACGCCTGCCGAACAAAAGCCTCCATTCAGCACAGGCACTCCTCCAGCCCACAGCTAATGGATTGTAATCTAAATAGAACACACACACACACACACACACACACAATATTTCAGTCCTACCTTGTTATACGCACACACAGCAGAATAAGAAACTGTTCCACGCCTGGGAAATGCCCAGTATATTATGATGCTGTCTCTCACCGTGACTCGCAGTGTGGATGAATCAAGGAGTTAAAGGGAATGTTCAGGTGTTTTGAAGTGGGGTTGTATGAGGTACTTCTCCATAGTCAGTGTATTACCTACAGTAGATAACGGTCAGCATGCTCCCAGCTTGTAGAAATTAGGAAAGGGTTAAATCTCTACGAGGCAACTGGAAATGGCAAAAAAACCCAACCTTAAATTCTAAATGGCCGATTTCCTGTTGGGTTTACGGTATACCTCCAGGAGGCTTGTTTTAACGTCTCAACATGTTACATATACCTACCAAACTTCATACATCTGGGTGAAACGTGTCGCCGGGGCTACTCAATAGGGGGCGCTATCGAGCCAATTTGCCACACCTATATGCTTAACCCATAAAATATATAAATTTTCACCACTTCTGATTCATGCGCAAAGTGTTGTTCGTTTCTGAGCATGTTTAAACCCTCAAAAATGTGATTCACTTTGGAGTAGAAGAATAATAAACATAGTGATTTCAAAAGGGCCTCGCCGACCCCCCGTCTGTATTTGAGCCCTAATTACATTGTAAGTGATTTGTTATTAATTTGTTTAATTTTTTCTATTATAAAACAACAAAAAGAACCATTAAGAATACCGATTTTTTCATGTTACCTGTTTCATGTTCTACTGTTGCAATACAGCAACCGTTTTATAAAAAGAACTTTTTTTAATCATATTTGCTCCAATCTCGCCTACTTCAGCCTTAACGGTACTCTTAACTTATTTTTATAAAACGGTCGCAATATCGTGACAGTAGAACATGAAACAGGTAACCTGAAAAAAAAAATCATGTGCCTTTCTGTCCTCTGGTGCTCCTAACGGCATCTGCAAGATTTCACAGACCGGAGGAAAACAAGCAGTAAGAGCTGATCTGAGGTCTGCTGTCCAGCTGCCGTCTATGAGAGCCGGCTGTCAATCACTCGCAAACTCCGACCAAACGGTCAAACTAGGCAGCGCTGATCAAACATGAATCAATATTATGTTACGTTAATGCCTATTTCTCGCCTCAGATGTTCTCAGAATCATCTTGTCATGGAATTTTTGCCCAATGATGCCAAAAATATACTGCCTACTGCCGCTTTAAGAGTACCGTTAAAATCTTAACGATTTCTTTCCCTTAGAGAAATGCTTCCTTGATGTTGAAAGATGGCTTCGCTGGTTGAGGGGATGCATTCAGGTGCAAACACATCAGCTCACACATCATCATAGGGTCAGCCAACCAGACTGGAGAGTAAAATAAACTGTGCACAGTTTCATTCCTCCACATTGCCTCATTTAGGGAAATATTGCCGAGCATGTGCTTTTGTAAATGGAAAGCAGAGAGAGATATAGATTCCAGGAGCACTGTTGGATATCAATCCTATTTATATCAGCGGCCATGCCAATTCAATCCACCAAGAGATTAGTTGTGTTTGCAATATTTGTTTGTATAGTCAATTCTTCTTTCCACACATTCACTGGTCCGTCACCTCCTCCCTCCCTCCCTCCTCCGTTATGCATTCTCTCAGTCTTTATATCCACAATAAAAGGCCCTCAATGAAAGACTTTACTGCTAAAAGGTTTGCTCCTCTCTTGACTAGCATTTATTCCAACAGTGAATAAATGCTTAATGGTTAAAAGGTGAAAATGTGGCCTATCAATGCTCATAGGGCTTCACTGCATTACTGTCTGATTTGTGCAATAACACCGTGTTTGTCTTAATCATTGCTCATCATTGAAAGCTTGTCTGGCTCAGTCCAGTGGGGAATGTTTTTTTGGCATCCAGAGGAGGTACAGTAAAAGTTTATTTTCTGCATTGACAATTTCAGGTGACTGGCAGTTTTGGAGCACTTCCAACGCTCGGAGGGCGTGAAACTCTACAGGTTGAGTCCTCAGCACAAAAGATGAGCAACTCTATTAGCAAAGATGGGTTCTTTGATCAAAAGTGGAAGGTGTTAGCCTGTGTACATAAAAACACAAGGTGAGACTACGACTCCCGAGGTTGGTGAGAAACATCCAATCAGAGTGTAAAAATGATGTTATGTGTGCAGAAAATGACACTCTTTAGCAGAGGGATGATACAATCTGCAGCTCAAAAGAGTTTGGTGTTGGTTTTAGGGCTGGGATGATACCAATGCTCCCGATTTGATATTATCACGATACTTGGGTGCTGATTTGATATGTATTGCAATTCGATATTATGAATTATTGCGATTTTCGTTAACTTTTTTAACACTAGACCATTGGAAAAAGTTGAATCATACACCTAAAGGGACTTTTACTTTGGAAAATATCTAAATTAATACAGTAAAAATGTTTGATTTTCAGCATGTATGTAGTCAGAGATGTCCTGAAGTCAAATATATCAGTCATTGTCAGCCATTATTTATTCCATTTTTTCCAGCAACCCAAAAATCAAAGAATAAAGACATTTCCCTCACAATTTAGTGGTATTTTCTATTTAATTTATAAGGGACATGTAATGTTTTATACTTCTGGTGAATATAATCAAATCAATCTTATTTCGATATATGTATTTTGTATATTTGTTAACACCTTATTTTGAAAACCGGACGTAGTCATACGTGTATACTTCCGCTAACTTCTCCAAGTCCTTCTCTAGCTCTCCCATCAGCTCCGTTCTCTTTATACATCCATGTTCAGCTCCATCGGGGCCGTTTGAAGGCATTTAACATAAATGTCAGTATATGGGTGCTCTACAGTCGTAGCTTTGGCCCATTTGACCAAGGAGATAAGAGTGGCGGCCGGCTTGACCGCACGTTACCACATTACGATAACGTTTCCTGTCTATGACAGAGTTAGCATGCAGCTTTAGCCGTGATGTCTAGCTCTGCTTTTCCTGGCCATGTGTGAAACCCAAAGTGTTTCCATACTTTATTGTATGTGTCTTGTTTCGGTTCGCTGCAGCTGCAGTTTGTTTTGGTTGAAGGATACAAGACTGATATGACGTCACATTACTCAGACTACAACAATAAATGCGGTAACTTCCTTCTACCTCAATCAATCAATCAATCAATCAATCAATCAATCAATCAATCAATCAATCAATACTTTTATTGCCATGTCAACACACAGTTGATTGAAAACCTCTGTATAGACTAAAATTAATTAAATGTATCGAAAAATTGATTTCAAAATCTAGAGCGTGTGTGTACATGGGAAGTGAGTGGTGAAGCAAGAGAGAGAGAGGCGGCGAATGTGTGTGAGCAAACAAGTGAGCTAGTGTATGTATGTAGATATAAACAGCTCATTTTAAGTTACCAAACACACAACAATTCTTATTTTCAGGTGATTATACACTAAAGAAAACATACTTATTAATAGTATAGTCCATTTCTGCCAACAGATGAATGTTAAGCAAATGGTGAAATATTTCTCGTCTGAAAAATAGGACTTGGACTTGAGTCTCTGTTTGCCCCTCTGCAACTGTAGACTGAAATGATCCCACAGGACATAAGGAGGCAGACTTTTGGAATAGTTTAAGACACTCTTGAATTATGCTGCACAAGCTGTTTGCACTAATTTGATGGATATTTAATGTTTTTTTTGGTGGCTGCGAGAAGATGGCCCTCTTAACTTCAATAGTTAGAGATGGAAGATGAAATCATGGTTATAAACTCACTGTTTTTATTGGTCCAACCTACTTCAAAGGAATTTCATTTGACATGCAGGGAGTAGATAATGACTGCATTTTTATTTTGAGGTGTACTGTACTTTTGGACAGTTTTTTGCAGCGTAGGCAGAAGCGGCTGATAAAACTGAAGCCTTACAGACATCATTCTGTCCCCGACACCGCATGGAGCAGAGAACTGATTCAGCATCTTCTAATCCTCACATTCCTCTCTCCCAGAACGACAATAGGTACTTTTAGATGGAACCATCATACCTTGGAATAAGATAAAAATAAAATAAAATCACTACAAAATTCTCCGAAGAGCTGGAGACAAAATCTTTCTGGTAACAACCCTGAAATATTTTATCCGAGACATCAGTGCTGCTGGTGAATTACCAAAAGGCTTACAGAGATAAAACTGTTGTCCCTGAGGATGATGACAGATGTTGACCATTATTGACCAGCTAGTGGGTCCTCACATCTTAGAAAACAGGAAAATCATTAAAAAAAAAACCAAGAAACTACTAAACAACATTTGGTGACGCAATATTCAGCTATAGCTACAACAAAAATGAGAACAGTTGTGAGCTTGTCATCCAACATTATCGCTGTTTGACCAGCCGATTAGACTGTTGTCAGGCTATTAAGTAGTCGTTATCAGTCGCTATAAGCACCATGGATGTGGGTCAGTAGGGGCCTACTACACCCACTAGTAGGTTTTATCATCTATTCACATGAGAGATCACTGAAAAAAGGTATAAAAGAACACAACAGCGACCTCTAGCGACCGTAGTAACTATGACAGGAGCAGAAGCGGAAATCATGCACTGTAGTGTGAAATTCTCACTTCCTGTGTAAAACCAACAATATGTAGTTGTCTTTGTGTTCGTAGTTATTTTAACCCAAAACACAGTGTTTTTCCCTAAACCTAACTGTTTGTTTTTTTTACTTAAACCTAAAGAAATTGTAGTTTTGTCGCCTAAACCAGAAGAAGTTGTAGGTTTTGTTGCCTAAACCTTAAGAAGTTGAAGTTGTATTGCCTAAACCTAACAGTTTTTTTTACTAATCCTAAAGAAGTTATAGTTTTGTTTCCTAAACCTAAAGAAGCCTTCTTGTTTGTGTTCAAAACGTGACGTTTCATTCAGTTTTACATGTTAGAAAGTGTTGCTTTTAAGTTTCACTTTCACTTTTAAAACGTAGTAGGCCTCTAATGACCCACATCTATGGTGCTTATAGCGACTGATAACACCTATTTAATGGTCTGATAACAGTCGAATCGGGTGGTTTGACACTAAATACATGCTGGGGCTCACCTACCCCAAGTTCACACAAGTGAGCTCCCAAAGCATCCTGGGTAAAATGTGCGAGTCCGGACAAGTAGTGCGCCTGCGTAAGCATGAGACGGTAGTGGAGTAAGAGTTTTAAATAGTAAGATTTTGGCGGAAATGCATGTGTTTGGGAAGTAATGAGTAGGTGAAAGTAGGTCGGTACGATCCGGTACTCCGTACCGCTAAAAGATTCAGCGCCGATACGCAGAAGGCTACCCGTAAAACCCATCAGGATCATATTTCAACAAGAAAACACACCTGCTAACGTCAGGTCAACATACAGTTAGTTGCCTCCACTAAGGAGGTTGTTTTTGGCTTGTTTGTTTGTACATTATACATACGCATTGTGTTTCAATTTCATTAACACTGTGATAGGGCATTTGTGCTGCATTCATAAGGTGTCGGAATAATCAGAAAAATGAGTTCCCGGCTGGGAAAATTCCCGTGAATGCCCCCTCAAGTTGGAACAACAACTCAAAAACAGCTAACGTGTTGTTTAAGCAATAAAATACAACACATCTTCTTTGTAGCGTCCATGTCGTTTCCACATTATGACTTAAAGCTCATGAACACACCGACGGGTGGAAATGGGACCATCCGAGGAGCACGTGAATGCACCATTGTCTGCGCTCTTCTAGGTTTCTCATAAATTGCTTCTAAATGGTTCCAGTGTCAGCAGAACTGCGGGTTTTTAATCCATGCTGGAGGGAACCCTGGTGCCTTTCCAAAACTGCTGGCAAATATCAACTTCTGCTGCGGCTGACTGTCTGATACCGAGTGCTGTGGGCCTTTTGGCAGGCAGTCGTTTCTTGCAAAAATCTCCCAAGTAAAATGACAAAATAAGTTGTGATGTTTCATGATGTTCAATTTTATTCCAACAACACGGCCAGCAGGTCAAACCAGCTGCAACTTCTGTAACATAACGGTAACATAAACTTTACTTAAACACACACAACTGTTCAGCTGCTGGTGATGACTTTAGTTGTAATTTTCTTCTAATTTAAAACAAAACAAATTGTTTGTTATTCTGTGGCACATACATCATTTAAATATATAATTTGCTATACATAATGTCATCTAATTTCTTTCTACACAGACTGTATCTGTTACTACTTGTGAGGAACTGCAAGAATATTAGCAAATGTCAACGATTAATTAAAAGCCAACGACACAGGGGTGTCTCAACACGCTGTCAGTTATGGCCCTCTAGGTAAGGTCATAATCTATCCATGACAGGATTAAGTAATGATTCACAACCTGCCCTAACGGATGCTCCTTAGTAGTGGGAATTTGAACAAAACCATTGATGAGTTTTTCTAAAAGGACTGATGTAACTTTTTAATCGTTTTTATTGCCAATGTGTGAACAGGTTGTAACATAACCTAAAAAAATAAGACCTGACTTTCTGGGTTTCCTCTATCAGTCTGTAGACTGCTTTTAACGTGAAGAATGCGGGACGTTTTTTTCCAGGAAAATCCAACGGATGTGACATCAATTGTGCTCGCGAGTGCCTTAGGCGTAGCTAATGTTCGGTTAGAAATGGTGTCAACAAACGCCAACAAACGACCAGCCCCCACCACAACTCAGACTCCAACACAAACTCCACAAAAGCACAAAAAAAAACAAAGTAGTATGGTGAAGACCATCTTGCAAAACAGGAATGTGACCGTCGTCGGCGGAAAACTAGGATCAACATCGGCCTTCGATTCATGGAGGGACCTTTGATTGGTTTTGGGTATCAAAACGGACCCCGAGCTGGCAAAATTCCTATTTGACAGGTAAGCTAACATTACTGCCAAGCATGTGAAATATATAGTGATATTGTGGTTTTAGCTGTCAATCATGTTCAGTCTCGTGTGCGTCACTCTGTCTACGTAGTTTGAGCAACAGGACGCTGACCGTCGTTGACTTAACAGCCAAAGGTTTCACTGTTAACGAACGCTTTCTGATTCTTACATAGAGTCCCTTTAATGACAGGAGAGCTGCAGGTAAACTGCATCAACAGCAACAAATACAGACAAACCCAGACTGACAGCAACCCTAGTTGTGTCATTTGTACTTTATGTCTGCCAAGCCAACAGTCACAATGCCCTGGAGAAGACACTTTACTTTTGCTGTATAAACCAAAATTGAGTTTTTCCAATATTTCTCCACTTACTTGGCAAATTGCTCTCTCTCTCTCTCTCTCTCTCTATCTCTCTCTCTCTCTCTCTCTCTCTCTCTCTCTCTCTCTCTCTCTCTCTCTCTTGCTATTCTCCACAGTCTGTTAAAGGTACGCACACAAACTAATTATTTAGTCTTTATTGTTTTTCTTGAGTTTTATCTCAATCTTTTCTGCTTTCTTCCGGCCTTTCTTCCTTTATCTCTCTAATACTGTTTAACAGAGGATGAAACTTTAATGGTCCATTTAAAAAAGAAACTGGGTCATTGCAGCAGCAAGTAATGGGATAAAACAAGAACCAAGATCAGCCAGTGATCTTCTTCTTCGTTTCGAAACAAGTATGGAAATAAAAAATAAAGGTTAGGAATGGAGGATGGAGGCAAGATATTGGCCAAACTGTCGATATAGATTTTGCCATGGATGGCAACGTTGGTTTCTCGGTCATTAATGGAAACTGCTGACTGCGTCAATGTGAATGCAGGAAGTAATGTGAAGAAATGTATGGGTGTGGCAGTTGAGAAGAGGGATGGCTTTTTAAGCGTTGTATAGTATAGTAGTAGGAGCATTTACATTGTCATTGGCACCGGTGACAAGCAGAATAACTTTATAGAAATAGCCGATCTTCTCGCTGATGTTCTTGTTTACTTACGTAGGTCATATAGAAGCATCAGTATTACATTGAGATAGTTTCATAGCCATTTAAAAGTTACTCAGAGTAACTTTGAAGCAGTAATTCAAAAAAAATTTAAACAGTTCTTACGGAGGCGGAGTCAAGATTGATTGAGAAGATACCAATCTGTGTGTTAAGAAAGGACCTACAGCCGTGGATAGCGGGAATATATTTACAGAAAAAAAAGACAAGATAAATCTACAGAGAATGTACCAAAGTGTATGTGCAGAGCGTGATATACTGAGAGGCATAAACTGAGGCAGTAAGTGTGAAGATATTGCTCGATATTTTGTACTGACAGTGCAGGTGTTGATGTTCAGTCTTGTCCTAATGCCAGCTGATGGAGCAGCTTTCCTCTCAGCTCATCAGCCATATAAATGTCCACTCTGCTAGCCGGGCCCAAGACTCCTCTTTCCCCCTCCACGCTGTGTCTTTGTCAGTAATTTTAGTGTCTGTGACAGGGGTTCTGTCTTGTGATCATAAGGGCATCTGTGGTGTATAATTTAGTATGTGTGTGTGTGTATGCGTGCAGATGATGGATGACGAGAGAGGAGGAGAGCTACTTCTGCAGCATTATATATTAAAGAGGTTCTTGGCTGCAGAGCAATATCCACTTACTGGCACTGACTGCTTTACACTCCGATCCCTCTCTCACACACTTTCTCACTCGCTTATTCTCATTGGCTTGTCTGCACTTTTCTTTCTGTCATGTCACACTGACAACTGGCACCGGCATGTACGTCATGCAAACGTCCGCAGTTAGGTTCAGGCAAGAAATCCACTTGGTTAGGGTAAGGGAAAACGTCATAGTTGGGCTTAAAATAAGCAAGTAAACTAAGTAAAACACGTACGGAGACAATTACGAAAAACACGTCACAAACATCAACAAAATAAAACAGTGACAAACGTCAGTAACATTAACTTCCAAACCAATCCAATCTAAATTTATTTATAAAGCACATTAAAAAAAAAGAAAAGTTGACCAAAGTGTTGTACAATTAAACAAAAAAACATAAAAACAACACAATACAACACTAAGACCAATTTAAAACCAACAGGACATTAAAAATAATAAAAGCGTTAAGACCAAGAGGAAAGGAAAAAGGATTAAAAAAGGCATCTCTCATGTCGAGCCAAAAGCCAAGGAATAAAAGGGCGTTTTGAGGTTTGATTTAAAAACAGGCAGTGTGGGGGACAGCCGAACATGTGGAGGCAGAGCGGTCCAGAGCTTTGCAGAGCTTTGGAGCTGCAACTGCAAAGGCTCGGTCACCCCTGAGCTTCAACGTAGACCTAGGGACAATCAAAAGCAGCTGGTCAGTGGATCTGTGTCCTTGATAAGAGATGTGGTTTTAAAAGGTCTGAGAGAGAAGTTGGAGCTTGCCCATTTAACGATTTATATGTTAATAATAAAATCAATCCTAAAACGCAAAGGGAGCCAGTGAAGAGAGGCCAGAATAGGGAAGATGTGCTGATGTTTACGTGTACCAGTTAAAATACTTACAAAATAAAACACTGGACAACAACGGTCTCAAACACGGGTCTCCTGGTTGAAAGTCCGGTGTTTGTTGGACCCATCCATCTCCCTACCTGCCCACCATAAGTGATCTTTCTCTCTTTTTATACTACGTCATTAACTCTTACCGTAACATTTATACGCAGATGCGTTAACATTGCAGTCAGTGCAGGATACATGGCGAACAAAAGACACATGGAAATCAAGAAAAGCGTACTCATTGCACACTAAACACCTTGTGCATTATCATGGTATTTACACTATATCGGATTGATGTGAGCAAAAACCCAAATAATGGTATAAAAAAAGCTAAAAGCAGAGTTGATGATAATTCTCGGAGGTTTTGCACTATATGAGTGATCTGGTTTCATAGTAGCCTGTACAGTCGATTAAAGCTAGGGTCGGTAATGTTGAGAAACTAGCAAGAGTACAGTAGATTTTTAAAATGATCCAACCTATAAACCCAGCCCTGTGATGACAACTCTTTTCCAATGAAAGTAGTTCATCAAAGAGTCCCCTTCCTTAACTAGACAGATCCTTCAACACACTGTAGTCAATGAATGATGGATTTATTGAGCACCACCGTTTAGTACTGACAGTAAGAGAAAGGAGTAAAACTGAAATGAAGAAAGAAAATAAAACAATGAGTAAGATAAGCCTCATTAATATACATTTCCATCATGCTTATTGTATGCCTCATAAAGCCTATCTGACATATCTACTCAAGAGTGCAAGGAAAACAAAGATCACCGCCTACAGGGTTCAAAGGACAAGCAATAAAGCCTGTAGTAAATAAGAATCAGCACCACTTTGGTTCTGCAAAAATTAACTGAAAGTTTCTTTTTCTCAGGCCAGAACAGCATTAGCTCCAAAAGTCCGTAAATCTAGAGAGAAAGTCGTCAACACTGACGGTCCGTCCCTTCAGGCTTCCCTCCAAAGACACTCCCCCAAAAATTATCATTATGAACGTAAACAACGAACGTGACTGTTGTTAGTACTCACAGCTGTCAAGCTAGCAGCTGGTGGAAGACTCCGGTGACGCGCAATTAGTGCACGGGCAGACAGGTAGGTAGCCCATTCAGTCATTTCATTCGGGCAGAATATAACGATCGGATGGGTTTATTACAGTCCTGTGACGGCCACAGATATCAGATTTTTTTCTTCTTTTTTTTGTGAGAGCATTTGATTTATTGATCGCTGTCGGGATGTAATGAGACAACAAAATGACTGAAATATTACCAGCCCTAGCTTTAAGTAAATTCATTAAAGAGTTTTGCTTAAAGCTACCCTGTTGAACTTTTGACCACCAGTAGCGCTATGGAGAAAAGTTTTGATGAGACTTCCTGGGAAATTATGGGCCTGAAAAACAAGCGTTAACAAAATAAAAAATTGTTGTGTACGACGGAGTATTGAGGAAAAAATATAAATCTGAGAATTCGAGAATATAGTCATAATATTATGAGAATAAAGTCATAAGTTTACGAGAAAAAAAGTCGTGTTATGAGAATAAAGTCAAAAGTTTTAGAGAAAAAGTCGTAATATTATGAGAATAAAGTCATAAATTTGCGAGAAAAAAAGTTGGAATAATATGAGAATAAAGTCATAATATTATAAAGTAATAATTTTACGTGTTATTTTAGAGGGGAAATAGAGCGGCTGTGTGAAACGTGGAGCATCTTGTGAAGTTATACTTTAGTTTAGGTTTCACAAATAACCAAATACTTCATCTTTTGGCTCATCAGCACCACATTATCATAATAAGTATCAGGACTTTGAAAAGATTGTGCAAGAAACTGTGTTTATTCTGAAGAAAGAACCACACGGACCTGATGGGGAAACTGACTCTTTTGCTGAGGAGGAAATTACTTTTTTTCTCGTAAAGTTATGACTTTATTGTCGAAATCTCATATTTTTTTTCCCCCTCAATGTCACCCTAATACTCCGTCATAGTTGTGAACACAATTTTACACCATTTTTAACCATCTTCAGGCACAAATGTAATCCATCCAATTAGATTTTAACAGAATCTTCCGTTCGCACGTTAATGACAGGTAGAAAGTAGGCCAACAAACTTTCACTTCTCCATCTCTTCCCTCCTCTCACCTGCCAGTTTCAAAAGGACACATGGCTTGTTTTGTTTCATTCTCTACCTCTCCAACAATTCTGGTGTTTCATTATCCTCATCCTGAGGCAGCCCCGGGGCTAAACAGCTAATGAGTGTTCACACAGTGCTGGAGACACGAGGCTAACACGCTGGGCAACAACAACACAGGGGGAGGATGTGTTTGTAGCTTATCCCATCCACTAGTCCTCAGGCAAGCATTCAATCAAATTCCCATTACTGGTGCTTACAGCATCTTCTATCAGTGCAGCCTCCATTATTCCAGGTGAGATATCTACCTGTGATGGTAGAGTACACACACTGGTTCACAAAATACAATGCCGGCATTGATTGAAGCCCAGTGTGAACGACTGAAGTGGTAGGAAGGAAAAAGAGGGCTGTATTGACCCAAAGATCCATCCATCCATTATCTGTAGCAGCTTAGCCTTTACAAGGTCGCAGGAGGGCTGGAGCCCATCCCAGCTGACGTTGGGCGAAGGCGGGGTACACCGTGGACAGGACGCCAGACTATCACTGGGCTGACACATAGAGACAGACCAGTTACGCTCACATTCACACGTATTCATAACTATGTTTTCATTAGTATATAATCACCTGAAACTAAGAATTGTTGTGTTGTTTGTTAGCTTGGAATGAGCTCTTCATATCTACATAGGGAGTGGATCCTCTTATGGGCCTGGCGATTTTCTGCGGTCATTGTCAAATCTGGTGCTTGCTAGTCTGCTAACACCGCCTGATGTTACAGTGTCACTGCAGCGTAACGGAGTCTGCCATGAGTTACAGTAGCCCAGGGCGAACAAACCAAACACTGGCTCTAGAGCAGGGGTTTCCAACCTTTTTTCCTCTGAAAGCCAATTTGACAAAATTAAAGCGGCCGAGAGCTACTCATCACACCAAGTTGTACATCACCAACAGCAGACATAATTTCTGTCTTACTTTTATCGTCCTTTAATAACGTTTCAGCCACCGCAGTCATCGCCTCTCTTACAATCCCGTCATAGGCGAAGGGCTTTTTCTGTTTTTGTTAGGATGTGCGCCACTTTAAACGAAGCCTCTGTTGCTGCATTGGCTTTCTTCGTCAGTTTGGTTAACGGAGACTGTCGTCTTTTAAGCGTTGTTTTCAGCTCCTTTACCGTCTCCGTTCGTAGACCACTACAAGCCAGAAAGTCCCGTGAAAGGTTGCCTTGGACTTTGGTGAAATGACGCTCGGCGTTACATCTTTTACCCACTGAAACGCTCGCAACGCAAATGAGACGTGCACGTTTGTCATTCACATTCGTGGAAAAAACTTTTATTCTTCTTGAAAATAGTATGTTTTTTGCATTTTACCGGCCTGCCAATTTTCTGCGGTCATTGTCAAATCTGGTGCTCGCTAGTCTGCTAACATCGCCTAATGTTACAGCGTCACTGCAGTGTAACTCGTTTAATTAACAGCTGATTGGCAAATAATCATTTTGTGGCAGAAGAGGGCGGGATGTCTGTGAATTTGATTGGATCGAAGTGACTTTGTGTTATCACATTTCTGTACATATTCTCTGAATCATTGGCGAGCCACTCGGCAACGGGTATCGAGTTACCGGTAGCTCGCAAGCTACTTATTGGAGACCCCTGCTCTAGAGAGAGCCTTTCACATTTTTACCTGAAGGCCACCGTAGTTCTCCGACACACCTGTGAAACTGACGTGAGTCGCAGATTGCAAAACCGTGGTACCACCAGCCGCCGTCTGACTTCCATTCCTCCTATAGGCTAGTAGTGTTATCATGGTATGGATGGCCTCTACTCGCAAACCTTGAGACCTTGAGAAAAGGGGGTGATTTCAAAACCAAAGTGAGCGTTGCTCCAATCTCGCCTACTGCTGCATTAAAGCCAACAGAGTTCAGAGGACGCTCTCTGGAGACGCTCTGCTCTCCATGCTGCTGGGGATCTGTCACTGAATGTCTCCATTGGTTTTTACGCCTTCTAATCAGTTCAGTTGTCTGCTTCCATATCTACAAAAGCATGATGTGTGTTGTAATGTGTGTTGCTCTGCCTCTGTCATGTGATAGTTCCTTTAACAAGCAATGGTTATGTCAGCCTGCGGTTATCCCTTTTCTCTGTGTGTGTGTTGAGTCTTTGTGGTTTCTTGCTCTGCCCAGTGGGACCAGTTAGCAGCTGACTAGCTCTGATAGCAGACCGTCTAGACTGTCCTTCCACATTGGAAAGTCACTGACACAGTGAGCTTCATCGGGGTGGGGGTGGAGTAACCCCCAGCACCAACGGCATGCTATAATGGTCTGGTTTGAAACTGTGTGACAATTTATCTGCTTCCAGGATTTTACGTGTGAGCACTTGCGTGTTGATGTGCGGGTATCCGGGCTGTCAAAGTCAACGCTATGACATAAATTTGTTTTAACGCCACGAATTTCTTTAACGTAGCTTGCAATGTTTAGCTTGTAGTAGACTCAGTTTTAAAGCTAGAGTGAAGATACTGGTATCATATGAAACTAGAAAACCGAATGAATCCATTGGTACCAACCATGTCATACTAGCTTGTTGTGAAGGAGGTTAAATAACGCTCCAGAGTTGCGCTAAAGTGTAGCGAGGAAAAAACTGGCATGGCCATTTTCAAAGGCGTCCCTTGACCTCTGACCTCCAGATATGTGAATGTAAATGGGTTCGATGGGTACCCACGAGTCTCCCCTTTACAGACATGCCCACTTTATGATAATCACATGCAGTTTTGGAAGTCATAGTCAAGTCAGCACACTGACACACTGACAGCTGTTGTTGCCTGTTGGGCTGCAGTTTGTCATGTTATGATTTGAGCATATTGTTTTATGCTAAATGCAGAACCTGTGAGGGTTTCTGGACAATATCTGTCATTGATTAGTGTTGTTGATTGATTTCCAATAATAAATATATACATACATGTACATAAAGCAGCATATTGTCCACTCCCATGTTGATAAGAGGATTAAATACTTGACAAATCTCCCTTTAAGGTACATTTTGAACAGATAAAAAATGTGTGATTAATCGCGATTAACTATTTAAATCGATTGACAGCCCTAGAATGAACCCTTTTCTTGTTTTTTTGGGCCACATTATATTTCTGTCAGAGTGCACAGAGCACATTTGTATGCAGCCGGATGTCTCCGTCAAGTTTAATGGGCATGCACAACATAAGCAGATTACCAGGCCCAGTCCCTTCGGATGACATGGAGATCAGCAGAGGAGGGAGAATTTATGTCAATGGCTTTTCAGGAGACTATATTCATTCTTTTATTTCCTATTAGAAATGACAAAGTTTAAAGTGCTGTGCTGTGTGCGCACTCATTCTTAATTTTGGGGTATTTTCAACAATATTGGATCCACAATGAATGAACAATAGCTCTATTTGTCCACAGTCTGGCCAATTTTAGGGTGCCAAAAATTCTGGCAGGAGTGGAAATAAAGCCACGAGTCTGCATGCCAGAATGTCTCATTTCCCCATCAAAGTAAAAGCCGAAACAACAAACAATATGTTGCTGTCAGAATACTTAATGACTCTTTTCTATCATGTTCACGCAGGCTTCCTGACAGCCTGAGGACAGGGGGGTGGAATGGGGCTCGGTGCATTTGGACGAAGGGAAAGTGGATTCTCATCGGCTCTGGGAGCGGTTTTAACAAGAAAAGGACTCGCTGAATATTTCATATACTTAATTCTGCAGCAGTCACACCATTCTGCGCTGGAGGCAGTCTTGCAAGACCAGATCAGGGAGTGGAGGAGACAGAGAGGGCAGGATGTCCGTTATAGGAGAATCGAGGATACGGTTGTCATCAAATTCGTTGTTAATTTTGCGAGTTCATGTAGAGCAGGGGCGCTCAACCTTTTTTGAACCAAGATGCATCGGACCATTCTACCTCGCCTACTGTATCCCACAATGCAAAGTGCTTCCATTTTTCTTAGCTATTTCATCACTAAATTCACTTCCGTACATTTTTGAGGCGAGAAATCAACTGTGTCGATTTTGAATGTTTACAGTTTTACAATATTAGATGGCGAATCGAAAATTTGCACCAATGTTTTCGGAGTTTAGAAGCTCCACAAACTGCTGTGACAGCTAGCTGTAGCACCTGCCGGGGTCGCTACCTCGCCAGCCGGGCAGTCACGCTCACAGACCGCTGTGAGCTGACTGGAGCTCTCTAGAACCGGTCTGTAGATGAGAGGCTTTTATTTCCTTGTTGACGGATAGTTTGTTTAAATATCACAACACAAATGTCCATTATAAATTAACGTGAAACTGTGTTTATCTGTCTTTTTGGAGTTGGAAAGCTCCACAATCGCCCGTGGGCGTAGCTCGCTCGCCAGCCAGCCAACGACGCTCACAGACCGGCTAGAGAGCAGCAGAGTGGCGAGGGAAGAGGTGAGGGAAAGACCAGCCTCTGACGGGGCAGAGAGATACCTGCTGAGACAACATGACCCTTTTGAACATTACTCTAAAATTACTTACTTACCTTTAATCAATTTTGTCGAGCATTTTTTTGTATTTACGGTCTTCCCTCGTTTGTCTTACTTCACTATGAGCTGTTAGAATAAATAGTTTAAACCTGCAGTATCTTATAAAGTAAACAAACATAACATAAACAACAAAATCAAAGTTGTATTTTTTGATAATATTGCAATAGTGGTACAAGTTCGTTTTTTTTGTCCAGTGCTTTAAGAGCTGGTTTAAAGGCTAAAGCCTCATCCAGCATAATGCAAAATACATCGCTTTACCTGTTTCATACTGCATACTACTGAGGAACGCGGTATGCAGTACTTACTGTATACTACGTTACTCCGTCAGTAGTATGTAGTAGGCGGTTTTGAATACAGCCATACTATTTTCCTGCTGCCAGCAGGTGGGGCTTTGCCCCAAATTACCTATCACCACCATCTATAGGCTAACTAAACACACATAAGACTCCTTATTAAAGTCCTACACTTCGTTTGCCCATCATCCATCCTGAGCAGCTCTCTGTAACTGATGTGCAAGAAAGTAAACATGCCTACAGGACATAAAGTAGAGATAACTTCTTGAGACAAGTACTGTACCTTACAGTATAGGACATTATTTATTTTCTAAAGTTTTCACCAGAACAATTTATGAAAGCTGTTAAAGGTTTGTTTTTATCTCCCCAATGTTTTCCTTATAGATTATTTCTGTAATACTGATAATGAGTTTTTACTGATGATATTATCATGTGAATCTTCTATTTACGTTGTCTTTGGAATGCATGTGATATCTATTTCTTTTTCCTTCTTCTATATCTCTTCACCATCCTTTTAAATAATTTATTCCCTTTCTAAAATTGATTAAGGTATGCACTGGAGAGTGCCCCACCAAGGGTTTGTTGCACCTCTCCATCACATTTGTTGTTGTTTATATAATCTCTACTTGTACCTTTTTTATATGTGTAAACAAATAAAATCTAAAAATCTAATATATTTGCTCAGCAAGAAACAACACAAGTGTTTTCTCATGGATTCACATCCATTACTGACGAATCCTGTGAGTCATTTTCAACCGTTATCGTTTGCTGTTTTCTTTAAATGTATAATGCGTTCTTCCATCACTTAGTTGATCTCCATTCAAATAAAAGATGAAGAGTTTTTCACACAATGCTGCCAATATTGTCTGTTACAAAGAACAGTATAGCAGCGAGGCTGAGATTCCCACCGAAGTGAGCAGTAATTGCAGCACTTTAGCGCTGCGCTGAGACGGAGTAATAAAGAGCATTGTGACTAATTCGTGGCGAGAACACACACATATACACAGATGTTATTGCTCTCTGGGAGAATGAGTCAGTCTGGCCAGGAGAGAAAGGAGTGGAGGTAAACTAATAAATGACAAAGGGATGGAGGGATTGCAAACGACTGGACTGGAGGAAGATGGTGGTGGTGAAGGGAGAGAAATTGAATATCAGACGAAGGGTGGAAACAAGAAAGTTATTCGACGGAGGAAAGCCGCCTGTCCTATCAGGGTTTGACTCCTGCTGTTCCTTGTGTGGCTTCAAAGTCAGCAAGTTGAAATGAAGCGAGCGGGGGAGGAAGATGAGGGAGAAATAAGGGGAGGTGGAAAGGTTAGAGTTGTAATTAACCTTCAGAGTCAGCATCGCTCCAGAATAAACAGCCCAACTTTCTGTAACACTACAGCTTTGTTTAACCTTGTCTGCAAGCTTTCTCTGCACTTTGTTCCTCTGCTATAAAATACTACACTGTGCCAAAGGTGAAGGGAAGCTTTTTCTTGTTTGTTTGGTTTTATTTTGGAGGTCCATTTTTTAAGTATCTTTAAACGCAGCTCCACAGACGGATCCTTTTTAACTGTCTCAACCTTCTGTCCTCTGCTTTTATTCACGTAGTGAATTCTGGGATGCTTTTAAATCTGGATTAATGCACTTTTTGCTGGAAGTACAGCGCCCATAAGACCTGCTGTTGTCTCTGTACATTTATGAAATGGATTCATAGACCCTTTTTGTGTCAACGTCACACCATCGGCGAAACGTTTCAGAGATGGAGACTATTAGCAACCCTTTCTCTCCGTCTCTGACATTGACTCTACTGAAGGATAGTCAACTATAGGCATCCAAAGATTTATACGCCCTCAATTCATCTTTACAGCACTGTCGTTGGCCACCAGCCCGCTGGTCGAATGGCTGGCTACTTAGCTAACTTTTTTTCCGCCATGCTGTCATGCACAAGCCCCCAGGAAGAGCGCCGGGCTTTGAAGCAAATTTTCCAAACAGCGGTACTACAACTTCCGTGTCCATCACGTGATGCCATTGAGCCCAAAAAATACCTTTTGGCCCAAAGTTTAAAGAGCGGCGAACGCCACGTAGGCAGAAGGTCGGGGTGGATGGGTGGCTCAAAAAGTACCGGACCTTCGCCCAGGTGTTCATGTCCCGTGAGAAACCACAAGTCAAAGTTGATTTATTTGTCACGTAACGCCACTTCCGATGTTATTTTTAACCCAAAACTGCAATCTTTTCCTAAACCTAACTAAGTAGTTTTGTTGCGGCATGAAAAAAAAAAGGAAAATTTGCGTCTATTGGTGCCTTCAAATGGGGGTCGTGTTTACCGTGTTTACGAGATGAGTCCATATGAACGCCCCCCTCATGTCGTATTCACGACCTCGTAAGTGGAAAGTTTCTGAAAGCTCAGAGTTCACGAGTTGTGACGTGTTTGTTGACGTTGTGAGAAATGGTGGCGCCCATGGAAGTTGAAATTTTAGTCGTATATTGTTTTTCTTCATAATTTTATAATAAGTCTGAGGAGAATGTTGATATTCCCAACGGCCTCATCTTTCTCCTCTGTCTTTATGCCTTTGCATTTACTGCATTATGTTACCCTCTTTCTAGCTTGCTAAATTGTTAGCCTCTGTGTCTTCTAGACGCCGACAGTAACGTTAATATTGCCGTTGCTTAGCAGCAGTGTTCTTCAGGACTTAACCACTTGAACGCCACGCATATCATGTACACGACTTCCCACGTTGTAAACATGAGTTCACGAGTTTCATTAGAAGACACCAAATGTACACAAATCAAATAAATTAAATGTCTCTGCTATTCCGTGAACTGCCGTGAGACCGTGTTGGTATAAATTGTGCTGCAAAAAATGTATCCAGCAACGATTTCATGTCAGGTGCTTCTGATCCAAAACACTACGCCATCACCACTAAGGGAAACTGCCATTACAGCAGAGAGCAGTTGCACGCCATGTTTTCCACATACTGACATTAAAAATGAGCAAAAGATTGTAAAATATAAAATAACTTTAAACAGAAGGAGATAAATCTGTTATATGACCGCCTCCATTACAGCTACTCTGCTGCTCAGTTCACTGTAATCATCAGGCTACATTTTGGATGTCTGCTCTGAGCTTTGGACGCTCCATCAGGATCCATTACCCTGCTGCCCACACACACGCACACGCACACACAATCACACACCTCCAAGTAGCCGCTGAACAGCTTTAAACATTGTTTTGGTCTCGCAGGCATCGGTGTAGTGATGTTTTTTTATTTATCTGTTTATTTCTCTCAGTAACAAATGGGCTGAAAGGGGCAGTCAGCGCCATCTGTTACTGTTGAGGCTGATAGCTGCTCTAATGGGCTGGGACTGAGGTCCACTCTGCTGACACACACACACACACACACACACACACACAGACACACACCTGCTGTAACTATAGTGTAGCAGGTCTTGTTCATAGGGGTCGGCAGATCGATCTGAAAATATCGATACTACCCATACCTGCGTCTTGTTTTGAAGATCGATTCTGGCGTCAACAGGATCGACACTAAAAAAGGGATCACTTTCTCTCTTCTACACCCATTTGTATTTTATCAAAGAGTAGAACTGTCCGTGCAAACAATGATCTGTTGTACCACTTCTTGTGCACGCACAGCGGAACGCACCCAGACTATATAGTTACTCGGACAGACACATGACGGCTGAAGAAAGAGGAGCATGTTTGGAGCTATTTCACAGCGGTGAGTGAATGTTGAGGGTAGTTTGTGCTTTTTTTTGTAGTTATTTGCACTAAAAAAAGTTTTAAAACATGAATTATTCTCAATAAATAAATGGTTGCACTTTGTTTATTAAAAGAAAAAATACTTTTTTGACGTTTACACATTCAATTTACAATAATAAAAAAAAACATATTTGTTATTTGCCTTTAAAAAGTGTCCTGTTTTTTTTTTTTTAATATGCATGTGATAAGTAATTAACAGTGCGAAGCAACACAAAAGTACATAAACAGCGTTTAATTATAAAAAGCATCAAGATTCTGGCCCTGTATTACTTGGTAACGGATCAAAACCAAATTTTGCAGAATCGCCCGCCCCTATTGGTTCAGGTGGCCGACTGTAGCATACACACATACAAACATTTCAGTCTGTGCTAACATGTTTCTAAAATCAATAGTGAAGAACACACAAGTAACGTAACTGTTGCTGAAAAGGGAAAGTGAATATATCACTACGTGTAACCGTATCTCCAACGGGACTTCCCATTGTTCTGACGGCTCAATATTCCAAAACTCCAATAGTCCGGAAAATGTCGAAAACAAACACCCATTGTTCCGAAGGCCCATTGTCCCAAAAATACCCACTGTCCCTGAAACAAACCTCCTACATGGAGAAAGGCATGACCACAACAACCAGCCGCCACCACAACTCAGACTCCAACACAAACACAGTTTCAAAACAAAGTTATATCTGTTGAAGCCCGTCTTTCAAAACAGGAATGTGACCGACGTCGGGGGGAAAAACTAGGATCAACATCGGCCTGGGCCTTCGATTGGTTTTGGGTATCAAAACGGACCCCGAGCCGGCAAAATGTGGGTAACACTTCTTTTTACAGGTCCGCAAATTTCATGGTAATTAGGTAATAATTAGCAAGTAACCTATTTGAAATTTCTTTGAAATTACTGCCAAATTACCCCAATATTTACCTCAAAATGTATCAAAAATCACTTTATTATAAACTTTATTTAATAATTACATGCTAAAATAGCATAATGGTTAAAATAGGGCCCTTAGGCTTGAGAAGCGGCTGCTCTTCATCGGAGGTGGAAAACTAATAGAAGACACTTCGGATCAGGAACAAATCTCACCATTGGGTGACTTATCGTCGACACAAATGTAACCTGGTAGTTAATGTTTTAAAGAAATTTAAAATAAGTTATTTGCTAATTATTATCAATTTATCAGCAGACATGGAAATAAAGCTTATCAATTAACTCTATTCTTTTCCTGAATATGTATTAAATAAATTATCAGCTATTTGGGAAATAGCGGAATATAATTATTAAATAATGTTTATAATATATATAAATTTTGAGGTAAATATTGGGGTGATTTGGCAGTAATTCCAAAGAAATTTCAAATAGGTTACTTGTTATTATCACCTAATTACCAAGAAATTTGCGGACCTGTAAAATGAAGCGTTACCAAAATTCCTATTGGACAGGTAAACTAACATTACTGCCAAGCATGTGTAATATATAGTGATATTTTGGTTTTAGCTGTCAATCACGTTCAGTCGCGTGTTTGTCGCCTCACCAATAATATTTTATTGTTTAACACCGGCTATTTTGGTAGAATATGACAATAGTTTTACTTTCGTACGGCACTTTTTAGGCGAACGTTTTACTGGCGTCTTTCAGTCCAAAATGGCGTAATCGTGGCTTTGCTGCTGACGTTGCAATGGAATGAACAATTGACTTTCATTTCTTGTCAATATACGCTCTTTGGTGGAGTAGCACATCCCCTAGTGTCCTCGCCGGACCTTATGGACATGCAGCGCTGGATTTAACGTTATAGACATGACCATTGACTATTTGTAGAACAATTTAGCCACAAATTCACAGACTGACCGATCATGGTCTGTTTGGTCTGAGTCTTGTTTCCTCTTGTGTGTGATACTTGTTTATTCATTTAACCACTAAGTTGTTCGTTGATTGTTCTCTGCTTAGGTGACTCTTCTCCTCAGAGCTCCTGCAGAGGAGGGAACTGAGAAGTCCAGCTTCCTAATCCATTCAGCAGCAACAGCAAGGCTGAAGGGTGAAGAGGTGGGCAGTGTGAATGTGTGCGTAGGATGCAGTAAAGGAGATAGAGTAGCAGCTCTCAGCAGTGTAATTTAATATTTTCCCTGGGAACACTTATAAAAACATATTTTATTTCAATTTCTTGCAGTAATATAACGGCAACCAATCAAAAAATGTGCTCTCCCTTTTTTTATTTGCAGTAATCTAAAACCTATACTCCACCTTCATCGTCTGAGCTGCTTCCCTTATTGCCCTCTCATGCTTTAGCTGCGTGGATGATAAATGGTAGAAATGACTTTCTCCGGGGCTGGAGTATCCCCAAATCGATTTCCTCAAACAGAAATGCATTTCCATACCGGGCAGAGCTACAGCAGGAACACTGAGTGGTGGGACGTGGAAGAAAAAGAAGAGGTGGGGCTGTACTTCACTGGTAAATAAACCCAGTACAGTACAGTACCAGATAAGCAGCAGAGCCAAACCCACACTATTAACCCTCTGAGACCCACAATACACCCGTTTTTGTCTTCTGTGGGGGGAGATAGCAGGTCAACAGTAGATGTCACATAGAAGTGGTGTACATCATCTGAAAGCTGGGAACCTGAAGATTAATTTGAGATGCTGCTCAGCACTGTGTGTCAAGTTGTTCTAGTCATAAATCAGAAATAAACATGAATTAATTAATTATTTAAAATGAATAGTAAAAAGTGTATAAGGGTTTAGAACATTATGATAGAAGTATATGATGTCATCCCCATGCTCTATTATGTCTCATAAGTTATTGCATCAATTTTTGAGTTGATACCATTTTGTTACACAGATTTGGTGCTAAATTTAACCATTTTTTATCACTCGAGAATCAATAAAAATGATCAATAATCCCTCCAGAATACCACATTAAGACACCAAGACCTTGAGGAACACCATAAAAAAAGCCATGCTGTGATTTGGGATCAAAAACTTTTGACGTGTAAACTCTGAGAGATGTGGAACAGAGGTTTATCTCCTGACGGGTCTGTTGGCAGCTTCACTAACGGTTCATTTAGAAAGATCGGCTGAAAGACACAAGAGAAGCTCAGTTATTAGGAGTTAGTGTAAGTCATGTACTGTAGGGGGGTACAGGTACATCTACTGTAGGCCCAACAGTTCAAAATAAATTCTACTTTACCTCAAATACAGTAAACAAATATATCTGTAGGTTTACAAAGTTTCAGCATTTTAGCACATGATGAATAAAAGAGACATTTAATGTCCAGCAGCATTTAAGGATGAGAATCTGAATGGATTGCGAGTTGAGAGGATCAATGTAGGGGACGAAACTCTGATGAGAAACATGTTGCATGAACAGTTGTTATTGAAATATTAAGAAGATGCACTGCTGCCGAACCTTGAGAATGGATTTAGATAGGAAATTATGAAAGTTATTATGCAATGGGAATGAATAATTATGTGCCGCATTTCCTTTGAATTCCTGCAAGCTTGCCTGACCTTCTCCTCTGGTCCTCTGGATGTGAAAGGTGGGCAAGCGTGCAGCATCTTGACACAAAGGAAATATGCTATTTGAGGTATCTGAGATGATGCGTAGCGACAAGCATGTTGCATTACCTTTTGAAGTATACGAGAGGAAGTCCGGACTATGGATGCAGCAAAGGTCACCAGGCTGATCCAAAACCAGTGGGCCGTTCAGACACAGGAAGCAGAGATGAGTAACACGAACCTGGACGTGGCCTCAATGTGGGCTCAGTTCCTTTCATGTGAGTAACCATCGCCGGCACCGTGACATATAGGAGAAGAGAAAGAAAGCAGCGTAAGTTCTAGGGATATTTGTGAGGCTCCTGTACACTACTAAAGGTACGTGTCCACGGTCTAGGCTACTTTATGCAAATCAGGGGCATCCGACGCGACTCACCGCCTCTGGAAACTCCCAAGAAAGTTTTAAACTAAACGTTGTCGATCTAAAATAAAGACAGATTCAGCAACTGTACGGCTTATTGCTTGCATAAAATGTTTTCAGAAACACATTTCGGTGAACTATTTTTGTGAGAAGAAAGTTTCCAGATGAGCCGCCATGTTGGTTCCGGTTTGAAAGCTGGGAGCAGCAACCCACGAGGGAAAGCGTTCGTCCAATCAGGTGCCTTGTGTCTAGTGGCAGCCCATCAAGCGTCCAACGCTGGGAAGCGAGGCGATTCCTTGCGATAAAGAAACGCCCCTGTGGACACGTACCATTAGACTCATTTACCGCCCTACCATGATGATGATGACCATAATTCTAAACATATAGAAATATTCATATAATAAAAAGGTTTAAGCAAATTATCTGCACCACCTACAAAATGAAAAAAAACAAAAGAGAGAGAGCCACAACAGAGAAGAACCAAGGTGTCTGATTCAACTTCATCATGTCAGGTAAGATAGAATAACAACAGGCTACTCACGCACAATTTAACTAATAAGCTAGAGTTGGTGCTGATACCAATTTTCGAGACGTTTGAAAACCCTGCTGACCCGGTTTTAGTTTTAAAACTCCGGGGTTGCGTTTTAGTCTGGCCGGACAGAAACGGAGACCTTTGGAAAAGATGACGCAGATGCCTACGTTGGCTTCTTGACTGGGTTTTGTTAGCCATCCTTTCCTGATTCGTCACGCCCCATCACTTGAACCTTTTCCGGAATAAAACAAACGATATCATCCTTCGACCACCGGCGGTTAATTTCAACATGGATAACGAGTTACAAGCGTTGCTGACCTGGTTGTCTATCCTAGCAGCTGTTGTGCAGCTATATTCTGCATTTTATAATGCCACTACAGGAGGCAAGCTCTTATTCCAGCGCATTACAACAATTCCCGCGTCCAGCGCTGCTTACTGTTTACACTGACATGCCCAGAATGGTCATGTGATATTCGTTTTCAGACGTGGTAGTATGTACGGAAATTAATCCTGAAATGGCCCTAAAACGCTCGTCTGGATGGAGATCGTTTTCGTTTTTAATTGCGTGGATGTAGCCTAAAAGTACACTCATGAATTAAACATTTTAGTTTCAGAACATCAACACTGAGCTAAGGAACGATCTGGGGGTTTGGGGTGCGTAACAAAACCAGAGAGTGCGTCTTTAAGCTGAAATTGATATAATACAACTGTTACTTTAACAGATTTTTCTCAACAAAGAACATTTCATATATATAAAATGATTTTTTACAGAAGCTACTGTGGGATGAATTGACTTGAATCTG
This sequence comes from Sebastes fasciatus, assembly GCF_043250625.1. Lineage (NCBI taxonomy): Eukaryota > Metazoa > Chordata > Actinopteri > Perciformes > Sebastidae > Sebastes > Sebastes fasciatus. Next base: position 5,361,869 of record NC_133796.1, on the reverse strand, counting down.
GCTCTTAAGCGTGATCTTGCCCCGAGGACAACGATCAGAATGGTCTCTGGACCTTTTATCTGCAGCGTTGCTCTCTGCTGTGATAACACTTAAAAGCCAGCTGATCTAATGGAAACTTCCTCTCCAACCCCGCGGTACAGAAATGGCTCTCTTGCTCCGACCCGGCTCCCCTCTGAGTGCTGCGGCTGCCCCTGTCTGTCCACGATGACAGTAAACATCAGGTTTCATTTGAGCTCCAGCTGTGACTTTCATTTCTATCCAGCTGATGGAACAGCTTGTCGACCTGCAAGGCTGCGAGGCTTCCTTCACTCCTACTCACATCGAAACAAAAATCTCTGCCTTTTCTGCTCGTTGGGGGTGTAATATTTGTAGTTTACTATTGTACAATATTTGGTAACACTTCATTTTACAGGTCCGCATGGTAATTGGGTGATAATTAGCAAGTAACCTATTTGAAATTTCTTTGGAATTACTGACAAATACAACACGGAGCAATGACAGATATTGTCCAGAAACCCTCACAGGTACTGCATCTAGCATAAAAGATATGCTCAAATTATCTCCTTCACTCACGCTGTGTGCCAACGTTAACCATCTTGAGGCAGAGGCTCACGAATGTAAATGTGCCCGGCAACCAATCGGGAATGTGACACTTCGTTTAGCCACCTTTAGGAGGCTGGCGGCAGGTCCTGAGTCTATTCAGTCGAATGGGAGAAGTGAACGTGAGAACAGATTATGACCATTACCAGAAAGAAGAAAGAAGTGAGTTTGGTGACGAGGGCGCGAGGGGGACTGCGATGATTGGTTAAATTTGCGGAAAAGTTGTGGCGATTGGACGAAATTGCAAGGTCAAACTTCCTGGAGGGACTGACTAGTAGGCAGCTATTGCTGGAGACTGTTTGGTGTTAAAAGTGATGAACATGGTAAACAACCCTGCTAAACTTTATTAGATTTATCGGTAACACTTCATTTTACAGGTCCGCAAGTTTCATAATAATTAGGTGATAATTAGCAAGTAACCTATTTGAAATTTCTTTCGAATTACTGCCAAATTACCCCAATATTTACTTCAACATTTATAAAAAAAATACTTTATTATTAACATTATTTAATAAATATTTGCTAAAATAGCATATAATGGTTAAAATAGGGCCCTTAGGCTTGAGAAGCGGCTGCTCTTCATCGCCAAAACCAAAACTAATAGAAGACACTTCTGATCAGGCACAAATCTCACCATTGTGTGACTTATTGTCTACACTAGGGGTCAGCAACCTTTACTATCAAAAGAGACATTTTAGGCAAAATAAAATAAAAAATCTGTCTGGAGCTGCAAAACATTTGAGCATTGTGATGAAGGTAACACAGTCTATAGTCTAAGTATAATGCAAATGTGCTATGGAGTATTAGAGCCCCACACAAATCTGAAATTTAGAGAATAAAGTCATCATATTACGAGAAAAGAGTCAGAAATTCGCAAGAAAAAAAGAAAATAACACGTAAAATTACTACTTTATAACATTATGACTTTATTCTCATAATACTACAACTCTCGTAAACCTATGACTTTATTCTATTAATATGACTTTATTCTTGAAATCTCAGATTTATTTTTTTTCCTCAATGTGGCCCTAATACTCCGTCGTACCATAGACCTACAACAATGACAGATAAAATTGAAAATGTAAACAAATAACAGTTATTAATTTCCACTATTTTTTTAAAAAAATCCACAGTGAGCCACTGGAGAGGAGCTGAAGAGCCGCATGTGACCCCTGATCTACACAGATGTAACCTGGTAGCTAATGTCATGATTCAGGGTTTTTCAAAGAAGTTATTTGTTAATTATTATTTATTTATCAGCAGACATGGAAATCAAGCATATCAATTAACTTTGTATTCCTTTACTGGAAATGTATTAAATAAATTACCAGCTATTTGGGAAATAGCGGAATATAATTATGAAATAATGTTTATAATGAAGTAATTTTTGATCAATTTTGAGGTAAATATTGGGGTAATTTTAAAGAAATTTCAAATAGGTTACTTGCTAATTAACACCTAATTACCATGAAATTTGCGAACCTGTAAAATGAAGTGTCATCGATTCATCGTATATATAAATACATGAAATTTGACCTCTGCATTTAACCCGTCCTCAGCATTTAGGAGCAGTGGGCTGCTGTGAAACAGCCCAGGGAGCCCTCAAGGACACTTTGAAACGCAGATGGTAGGAATTGGAGATCGAAGTGTTAACCTTGCGGTTAAAAGACGACCACTCGACCCGCTGAGCTACAGCCCCCCACCCTCCCATCAACATGTCACCATGCCGCGGTTAGCTCACAGCATTTATAGCAGCTGTAAGTACAGTCTGATAGACTCAGTCTTGTTTAAGGCCGTTTCCCTGAGACAATTACCGTATAATGTTGTCTGGAGATAAATAGTTGTCTCATGATTACAGACCACTGTGTCATTATCTCAGCATAACTGCCTCCTGGTTAATCCGAGTAGGTTCCATCATAAAGTCATTCCTCTTCCCGAAGAGAGGAGAACAAAAGCATAAGAAGAGAAAGGAGACAGGCTTCGGCTCCGCAACTTCTCCAACCAGAAGAATTTAGAAACTAACTGGCAAAAATATTCAGGCAAGAGAAATCCAATCTTTCTCATTTCACTGCACATCACTTCCATCACTAAATCCTTCCCTCTCGCTCTCAGGTGTCTCTCTTCTTCCATTACCTCTTCCCTTTCTTCCTCCACACAATCGCACGCAGACAGTCTGTGAGATGAACTGTGAATTTTCTTTCATTACTTTGATTATAAAAAAGCAACGTTTCCATCCAACTGTCAGATGAGGCAATTCGGAGCCGTAACGTCTCAGGAAGAAAAACACAACACAACACAACAGAAAAGATGACAACATGCCTTTCAAGAAATGATCAGTAGTTATTTGCCCGTCTGTTATTATTATACTGGAGTGTCTGAATCACACAGGGCGGGAAAGATGCTGCCGCTCTGCTCTGCAGCATGATGCACGTATGGCTACAAACCCAAACGGTATCACTGAATGTTAACTGATTGTTGTGTTTATATATTTAGATACAACAACAGAGCTATGGAATATGTTAAGAATAAGATGTTTGAATTACAATGACTTCACCGGTGGAGAGGTAGTCCAGAGATTTAGTATCATAAAGTCAGGGGACTCGCAAAGAACAAAAATATAATGGTCAAAATTGAAATTGATACACGGGTTTTCCATGGTGCAACCAATGTTAGATTTGTTGTTAGACCCTGCCTGGTAAATGCCCACGTTTTTCAAGCTTCATTATGTCATTGCTCCACTAATTTCTGATGTAGATAGATAGATATACAGCTTTATTGATCCCCGTGTGGAAAGTCGATTGCCACTAAGTCAAACAACAACAAACAACAAAAACACAGTATTTACAATATACCAATAAATAAATAACATCATAAGAAGCCCTCTGAGACATAATCAACAGCTGAGAGGTACCATGGATCTAGGCCATATCTAAAAATGTTCAATAAAAAAATCTGACAGCCGCTGGAACAGAAGACCTCCTGAATCGTTCAGTAGAGCACTGAGGCATCACTAGTCGCTCACTGAAAAATTAGTCATGTAAATTAGTAGTCTTCAAGGCGAAGTCAAGGTAATCCTGATGACATCATCAGTATCTAAACAGGAATTAATTAATATTGGACAAGTCTGCACCTCACAATTTACATCCAATGCCAACGTTCAGTGCAGGAAGTGGATTGCCCTACAATTCTTCAATTCTACAATTTCATTTAGCAGACGCTTTTGTCCAAAGCGACGTACATCTGAGAGTTTGTACAACACAAGCAAGGATCTAGATAAGAGGGAACAACGTGAGGAAGTGTCAACAACAGCTTCAAGTCCGATCGGACACAGGTGCCGACAGGCGGTGCACAGAGGCAACGCACAGGTTGGATAGACGCAGATTTTTTTTTGATCATCATTAACAATATCAACAACGTCATCAATGTCATCATCATGAATATCCTAATCAACAACAACATCCTCAATATCATCAATAGCATCAGTGTCATTAGGTGCTGAGGTGTTCATGAAAGAGATGCAGGTCTTTAGCTTTTTCTAAAGGTGGAAAGGGACTCTGCGGATCGAATGGAGTTCGGTAACTCATTCCACCAGCGGAGGAACTACAGAGGAGAAGAGTCTCGCTAGCGACTTATTCACATTATGCTGCCCCGTAGTTAGGGATGCACTGATACCACTTTTTTTCAGACCGAGTACAAGTACAAGTGCTAACTCTTACAACAACTGGCTCGAGAGAAGGACATTCGTTTTTTTGCGTTGGCCACCGTAGTTCTCCAACGATACCGCCAGATCCTACACACTGTTCCTTTAAATGGTTGTGAATTTCCTACAGCACTGAGCACTGCATTATTCTCCATTTTTCAAATACTGTTTGTAATAAGTTCTGAAACAACGCTGTAGTTTAGTTGAATTATCTCCCCAGCTGACAGTTTTTAACTTGTTTTAGATCAAATTGTAATGTTGAATATGAGACCAAAAGGCTTGTTAACGTGGGCATTTTTTCACATGCCGCTCGCTCCAAAGCCCACGGCTCCGGGAGAGCCGGTGCACGAGGTAATTAGTATCATAATGTAGAATTCATACAAACATCTAGCCCTAATCATAAAGTCTCTTGCAGACTTTAAGTGCTGAGACGCGTGGGGCTTTAATGGAGAGAATGTGTGCACACATACACACTAACGGGAACATTAGCAGGCATAACAGAGTGACGTTAAGGCTGCCATTAAAAGCTCTCTAGCAGAGTAAACACAGAGGCAGTGCTGGGAGTCGTATCATATCCAATCCACGGCGAACAGATGGACAAGCAACGGCAGCCTGGAAAGCAAGTAGGGACCCTTAAAGCAGCTAATAGCCTCCAAGGTCCTGCTATCTGTGTGCTTCTATGCTTACTTTTATTCTTTCTGGGAACGTTGACTGTGCTTTATGCCCTTTTCCATCAACCTCCTGCCTCCAACAAACAATCTAACTAAGCTGCCCAGGGTGACCACAGTCCTCTACTGGTGACCACTGAGAAGGTCCATCAGAGCGGCTGTGGGTTGATGGGAGCTGTAACTGGCTTTGAAGGAGGAGAGTGTGTTATTCTGTCACTTCATTCACACAATGCACCATGTTATTATCTAAGGAATTAAACCAGCATCCTTAAAAACACAAGCCTCTTTTAATGATCTGAAGCATGCAACTGAAATATGTGTGAACAGGTTGTAAACTAACCTAAAAAATGAGACCTTATTCGACTCTCTGGGTTTCCTCTATCAGCCTGTAGACTGCTTTTAATGTAAAGATCCCCGGGCCCGTTTTTCCTGGAAAAATCCAATGTATGTGACGTCATGCGCACTCTTGAATGCCTTTACTCTCTTCAGCTCCGCTACAGGGCTAAAGCTTGGTTTATGCTCGCCGTAGTGAAGCCGGCGCGAGGTACGTGCGCCAGAAAATTACGTCATCACGGCTTTTGCGTGGTGCGCGAAGGCTCAGAAAGTTGACGCCGGTGCTCTTGGAATGAGTGGCGACCCGAGGGGAAGCACCGAGAGACAGAAAGTAATTTAGACTTGGAGGTAAGCGACAGTAATAATTACAGTACACAAATGCACATTTTGGCGGTACGTACGTCGGTGTTTATTGTTTACTACTGTTGCCAGGCAGCCTACTTTCATTTCCGGTAACGCTTATTCGCAGAATATTTTGTTTGTATGCCTCCTAGCATTTGGAGCATACTGCTCTGAGCATAAACGCCTCTGTGCATGCTTGTAGTGCACGCGCCATCGACGGAGGCCCGCGCCACGGTGTCTCACACAAGTATCTTCTCATTTCTTCCCAGTAATCGGGGAGTTTTTCCTGGCCACAGCGCGCTTGGTGGATCATGTTGGGTCTCTAAACTATGGTGTACGGTCTAAGACCTGCTCTATATATAAAGCGTCTTGAGATAACTTCTGTTGTGATTTGACACTATACAAAAATAAATTGAATTGAATTGAATTGAATTGAGTATAAACAAAGTTTAACAGTGTGCAACCATAGCTAACGTTCAGTTAGAAATGGAGTCCTTCTCCGTGCTTTGTTGACATAGCCGGGCCGGCCACGTGTGCCTTTTAGTGTGCATGCACGTGCATGAACGTGCATTACACAAAAGGGTCCCACTTTGGAGGTTTGAAAATACTGTCATCCTTCGTGCGGAAGCAATAGAAATGCTCCCAATCTCGACCCTTGCCCTTTACTCAGTGTTTCCTCTGTATCCACTTACTTCAGTATTTTATATTTCCCCATGAAGTTCATACAAGTTTCATATCTTTAGCAATAGTGTCACCTCAGTATAACACATATTGCTTTAAATGATTCAGGATGCAAACAAACTGTGTGTGTGGGTGTGTGTGTGTGTAGTAATAGAGGGTTAGCACAGCCAGGTGACAGGGCCTGTAATTACAGCCAATGAGACCAGACAGCCTGTCTTCTGCCTGCAAAAGAAAGACAGAAAGACAGGATAGAAGAGAAGACACACACACACACCCCCACACCCCCCCACACACACACACACACACACACACACACACACACAGTTTGTGCATCTGTAAGAAGAAAGTAAACTGAAACACTCAAATCGATGAATGGAAGGTTTCTGCTTGTTGTCGTTGCCGTCACCTGGTTTAACGTGGAGGCTAGCACAGCCCTGTAATCACAGGTTGCATTGTATTAATAATTATATTAAAATTGTTAATTATATTGATAAAAAAACATATTACGCAGTCATGTTGTCAACTTCTGTAAGGAAGAATTTGACAGATGAATTAATGATAGGATTGATCAACACTACAGTTGTGTGTGAGGAGACTTTATAGAGAACCAGAGCAGAGGGTCTGGTCCAGAAGTAACAAAAACTCACAAAAAAATCACATTGACATTTGAGGGCAGCTTCAACCCCCGTGCGCTTCGTTTTTTATTCAAAGAAAATTACCTTTTTCCCTTCATGATATCAATGTGCACGCAGCATCAGCCTCACGTATCCAGCCAGAAAGCAGACGATCCGCGAGACAAATAATCAAGTCACAACTAACGTTAGTCTAACGTAGTTTTAAAATGTTTTTCCGTATGTTTTCATGTATGAAAAGACCCCAAATGAACACTGTAAGCAGACTACTTGATCGACCATAAGCAAACTATTTATCGTTTGTATAGGAATGATTAGTGTCCCGAACTTTTTGATCACTATATACTGTCTATATTGAAAATGAGAACAGAAGCAGCAGGTTAAATCACTGTTCATTTAACGTGAATAGAAGTTGGTTTATTTTATTTTTTTTGTTAAATATTGCACTGCGTGTATCTTGAGAACTGAAGCAGCGGGTCCTGAAGCTGCACTTTTTATTATTTTCAAATTTCAATAAAAGCTGTATGTATTTGTCATTTATTTGTTTATATCCATAATGAATTTTTCCTTGATTCCCTTACAAGAAAAACTTTGAGGAATCCTGACCTGCACTGTCCAGTATCCAGATACTTATTTCATAGTCACACCGATTGATTTTTATTTTTATTGATTTGACCGAAAGCTACTGTATCGATTTCAAGTCATTGAATCGTATCGTACCGTATTGGACCGTTTTATCGTACCGTTTTATCGTACCGTATCGTATCGTATCGTATCGCACTGTATCGTATCGTATCGTGCCGTATCGCACTGTATCGTACCGTATGGTATTGTATCGTACCGTATCGTATCGTATCGTATCATATCGTACCGCATTGTATCGTATCGTACTGTATCGTACTGTATCGTACCGTACTGAATCGTACCGTACCGTATCGTATCGTACCGTATCGTACCGTACCGTATCGCACTGTATCGTACCATATTGTACCGTATCGTATCGTACCGTACCGTATCGTACCGTACCGTATCGCACTGTATCGTACCGTATCGTACCGTACCGTATCGCACTGTATCGTACCGTATCGTACCGTACCGTACCGTATCGTACCGTACCGTATCGCACTGTATCGTACCGTATCGTACCGTACCGTACCGTATCATATCGTATTGTACCGTACCGTGTCGCACTGTATCGTATCGTATTGTACTGTATCGTACCGTACCGTATCGCACTGTATCGTACCATATTGTACCGTATCGTATCGTACCGTACCGTATCGTATCGTACCGTATCGTACCGTACCGTATCGCACTGTATCGTACCATATTGTACCGTATCGTATCGTACCGTACCGTATCGTACCGTACCGTATCGCACTGTATCGTACCGTATCGTACCGTACCGTATCGCACTGTATCGTACCGTATCGTACCGTACCGTACCGTATCATATCGTATCGTACCGTACCGTGTCGCACTGTATCGTATCGTATTGTACTGTATCGTATCGTATCGCACTGTATCGTACCGTATCGTATCGTATTGTATCGTACCATATTGTATTGTATCGTATCGTACCGTACCATATCGTACCGTATCGTATCTTATCTTATCGTATCGTACCATATTGTATCGTATCGTACTGTATCGTATCATATTGTATCATATCGTATCGTGTTGCATCATGTCGCTTTAGATGAGCCAAATATCATGTTTGAATCGTATTGGAACCATGGAAAGTGATACGTATTGTATCGTTGTAAAAACATATCGTTACACCCCCAAGGGAGGAGAGAGGGGACATGACATCACAACACCGGTCCTTGGCTGGAATCAAACCATGGACATTGTGGTTGTATAACAACAGCTATATTAGTGTGTGTGTGTGTGTGTGTGTGTGTGTGTGTGTGTGTGTGTGTGTGTGTGTGTGTGTGTGTGTGTGTGTGTGTGTGTGTGTGTGTGTGTCAGATACATTACAGGATCCTGTCATGAAAACAGAGCAAAGCTGCCAGAAAAGCAATTGTATTTGTTGTCTCATCTGCCCATCAGACTGTTCGGTCCTCTCTGCTCTGACGGCACTAAAAGGGACAATTATTTTATAGCCTGCTCTCCCTCCTTCATTCTGTCTCAGTGTGTCTGTGCAGAAACCCCAGCAGACCATCCCCTCCTTCTGTCAAGAAACAACAGCCTCACAAAAATGGGATTCTCACACCTCTGTGTATTGTCTCGACTCATTATTCGCCTAAAGCCGTGTTTATAAAGATGATTTATGATCATATTTGCTGGCGGCGTGTTAGAATAGATCATGTCAAAGCTTATGAACTGACTATGGAACAGTTCCAGCTCTACATCCCATGCACATGTACAAACTTTATGTTTTGTTTTTTCTTTATTTGCCATGTGTGAAGATGTCTTACTCGTAAAGTAATAAAAGGTGACATAAGTCAGCCTCTGGAGTCTCTTGGCAGCAGCGGTTTACTGCGACGGAGGGCGTTTTCTACACATAAAACCAGCACAGTTCTACAGGCCTGAAGACACGCGGCTCGGTTCTGTTCCATAATCGACTGGAAACAGATCATTTCATTACTCATTCATGGATCTAATCTGCTCACCATCAGCTTTGTTGTAAACAAGCAATCATTAGCATTAAACCTGATTCTAGTTTTGGTCATATTCATATGCATTATGATAATGTTTTACTCAAATCTAAAGATATATCTCTAGACACAGCTTTACATCTGAGCCTGTAGGGGCAGCAACATAAGCAATCAGACAACAAGATGAGTTTAGCCAACAGTATCTTATGAACTCTCTGACATCCCGAAAGATTACGTTTTTATTTTGTGTGATTATGTTGTATATATTCTTTTGTTGGGACAAGATCATTCTGATTAATCGATTAATAGAATAGATAGAAATTTTTGTATCCGTTCAAAATGTAACATTTTTACATTTACATTTTTAAACTTTTTTATTTATTATAGTTTTTCTTTTCATTTTTTTCTTTTATAATTTTATTTATTTGTATTTTTCTATTTTATTATTATTTTTATTATATTATTATTATTATTACTACCATTTTTTCTCCTCCCTTGTTTTTGAATAAATTGTTTTTATTATTATCGGTTAGTATATGTACATATTTTTTTGTATTTGTTATGGTTTAGCTCATTGTAATCATTTTTCTTAACGAAATAAAAAGTGAGATTTAAAAAAAAAGAGAATATCCTGCCAGAGAATTGTATCATTTTCACCCTTTTGAAAATGGCCATGACAGTTTTTCCTCGCCAAATATTGGCGCAAATTCTGCACGTTTTGTAGCCTCCTTCCCGACAAGCTAGTATGACATGGTTGGCTTCACTCCAGCTTTTAAAAACTGAGCCGCTACAACCTGAAAATCGCAAGTTGTATTAATACGTTAAATAAATTAGTGGCGTTAACGGGAAGCCCTATTGGGAGCGCAATTTTCAGGAGACAAGGTTGCTCTCCAAGGTCGAGAAGGAACGGTCACATTCAACATGAAAAAAAAAGACAGCCAATGATGATGAAAATAAGAGGTTGAAAGAAACTCAATGTCTCTCAGTTAGCAAACAGACGATGGTAATGACCTGCGTGTGTGTGTGTGTGTTTCAGGATCATTTATTGGCCTTGTTCACATGTAGTCGAGCTTAAATTGGTTTATTACAAAAGAGACACCGATTCAGTGCCATAAAACTGAACAGAGAGGCAGAGAGGGAGCCCGTCATCACGGCCACAGTCGATACGGAGAAATAGAAGAAATCTAACAAGCAACGATTCAATTATTGTTCACAACACAAGGAGTCATTCTCACATCGGTTGTATTCTGTAGTGATACATAAAGCCTGCACACACACACATACAGTACATGCATACGAGGAGATGCAGTGGTAGCTGTGGAATAATTATAGAGGGATCAATGTAATGTTCTGCCTTCCTGCTGTCAGCCATTACTGGCCTAATAAAGACATTGAGAAAATTAACATAATGAACTAAGCTCCAGGCTTTGTACACACACACTTCAAATAGAGGAAACAACCACCTCCACATACATTGAACACCACACACACACACACACTCAACGCATTACAGTGTGCGTGTCATGCTTAGCCAACAGTTTTCTGAATTATCTTATACTGCGCTCATGGGATCGAACTAAACATTAACACACACCACCATCGTAGTTCACGGCGAACAGCTTGAGTGTGTGGGCACGTTGTGTGTGTTTGCTGTTATCCCAGGGGCACCATAGTGACTACTTGTACAAGTTGGTTCGTCTAAACTGCCAATACACAACTATCTGTTTTATGCAAAGTAAGCACACACACAACGAGCCAAAGTTGTGTCTTATGATTTCAGTCATTCTGACTCTAGTCTACACAAGGGTAAAACATTCATTATACACACACACACACACGGAGAGTAATGAATATGATCTCAGAGGGAGATGCGAGCTGTTCCCCCCATGCTGTGTGTGGGGAGTCAGGCTGAGGTTCAATCTCATTACTGCGTCTACTCTGCGCAGCACACACCCCGGTCTGCACTGCCAAACACACCACGAGAGAGTGTGTGTGTGAGTGAGTTTAGCACTCTTTCTCACTCCCGACTCCTTTGTCTCTGATTTTTTTAACTCTCTGGCGTCCTTACCCTCTCATGCTACAGTAATCATTCTGCCTATTATTAGACCGTGGAGGTCATACAGTATGTTCTCATTTACCTTCAACCATCTCTCTAATCAGTTACTAAGCCTGCATTATTTCTGTTAACGTTAAATCAAATGACAGTGATGTGTTGCAGATAGTGCTGAAATCACGAAACACTGTAGCTCATATTCATCCTGAAACTCCGCTCTCATCAACCTTGTTTCCAGAAGCAGGCAGCTGTTTTCAGAGCATTAGCATCTGGCTAAAGAGATAGGTATTTCCCTCAGGAGCTGCTGGAGACCATTGACTGTATATAAGAAGTGGACATATGGTGCCTTCAAATGGGGCCGTGTTTACGAGAAGAGTCCGTATGAACGCCGCCCTCATGTCGTATTCACGACCTCGTAAGTGGAAGGTTTGTGAAAGCTCAGAGTTCACGAGTTGTGACGTGTTTGTTGACGTCAGAAATTGCGGAGCCATGGAAGTTACATTTTTATTCGACTACCGGCCAGTAAAACGTGCGCCTTCAATGTGCCGTACAAAAGTAAACCTTAATTATTTCTATTCTATTGTCATATTCTACTGAAATGGCCTGTTGAACAATAAAATATTATAAATATAACACGCGTTTTCAGTCCAAAATTGCAGCAGCGGCTGTTGTCAATAAAACACCGGCGTTTCATCGCTTTGCTTCTATACTCTTTTGAACCGCTCAACCAAACAACTTCACACTTGACACTGAGCTTCCTTAGCGAGCTGTACCCAGCATGCTGTTCGGCGGTGTAACAGTTAATATTGCAGCGAGCGATGGAGAGCGAGCTGTACCCAGCATGCCGTTCGGCGGTGTAACAGTTAATATTGTGGCGAGCGATGGAGAGCGAGCTGTACCCAGCATGCCGTTCGGCGGTGTAACAGTTAATATTGCGGCGAGCGATGGAGAGCGAGCTGTACCCAGCATGCCGTTCGGCGGTGTAACAGTTAATAGGGGTCCCCTCTCATTACACTACACAGTGTGTACATAACACACTACTGTTAAATATGTCCTGTAGATCTCAAGAACTCCCACTCAACACTACACTTCCTCGGGTCCTCGGCAACACACTCGCCAAGTGTGAAGTCGATCGTTTCAACGGTTGAGGAGAAAATCAAAGGACGGACAGACGGACAGAGACTCCGTTCATTTCGTTAGATTCATCTAACAAGAGTTTCTCCTCCCGATCCACGTTTTCATGTTCAATGAACACACTGGAAATATCCAGACAATACGTGTCTGAATTGCAATTAAGATTTGATTAACCTAAGCATGAGCATCACCAACATCACCATGGCAACTTCATCAACTTCCTGCTGGTCCGTGAGAAATCACTCGCCCAGCCTATTTAGGAAAAGTGTACGTTTTTAGAGAAACCTTGAGGAGAACTGTGACGTTAGCGAGGCAGCGCTGGAAAGTTCTTCAAAATAAAAGCGTCATTATGAACACATCCAGGACGGAGAATAAAGACAGAGACTCTCCTTTCTTTATATGTACAGTTGACATTTATAGAGCTAATACAAAACCACTGTGGTACAGATCATTTATAAAAACTAAACCATAACAACGACAACATAAATAGTTCAGAATCCTGATCAGTAAAAATATCTTGGTCCCGTTCCAGCGTCAGAGCGGAGGCCGAGGCCGACGGTGACGGCGGATGGTGGCGGAAGATAAATGAATGTTTTATTGCTTTCACTGTTGCGTGTATCCACTGCTGGACTGGAGCTCTTTCACCGGCGGGAGGTTTAGTCCAGCCATGTACAAATAAATTAACGGTCCAACACCCAGCGTGTCCAGAACTCCCCTACTGTTGAATACAGGGGCCGTCTGAAAGGAGCCTGCAGGAGTTTTACTGGTCTGGGTCTCACTGAGTGGTTCATTATCCCATGATGTCTAAATACTGCTACGGTCCTGAGGGAATTACTGGACATAAATACTTGGGATTTGTGGGATTTTCCACCAGGAACATGACTGAATACTCAGCATAAACACTGCATCCAGATCTTTCCTGCAACAACAAACTGAGGACAGAACAACACAACTTTGTATTTCTACCCTTTGCTGTCTGGAAAGGTTTGGTTCCACCAGTGTGTGTGTGTACTATAGTACATAATACTATAGTAGTCTATACTGTTGAAAAGCTTTCACTAGTAAAGGACTACTAGGCTGCGGTCGAAAAGTCAAACAAAATGACGTCCTAATGTCTTTGTCCGAACCACTTTTCCTTGACCTCGTTGGAAAACGTCATGAGGTCAAGGAAGGATGTGAAGGAGAATTCAGAAGGATTTAGCCGGCATTGCCAACATGTACCAGGATGCATTGCGCGCATTACTCTGGCTTCAATAAATCCGGCTGAATATCTATAGTCAGACAAAACACTGTAAAATGTATCCTCGTCTATAATATCTCTCTGCACTCATATTTCGGGAAGCCATTTTCATTGTTTACAATACAAGCAAAGAGAACACGAAGTTCTGTTTTTGAGCAGCAGCTAGAGCACGCTCCCTGGTTACCCAAAGGCAGACACTAGAAATCTGTAGTTCTCACTACCACCAACTACATCGCTGTCCCGTCGAATGACGGTGCTGGATGCAGGAAGAACTACAGATTTTCCATCCATCCATGATCTGAAACCGCTTCTGTGCTGTCTCCACGGCTTCGTCTCAGCTGTGTCTCACGTAACCGCAACCTGGACTGAAGCCTTTATTTACGCTTCAAGTCTATTTTTCTTCCAACAATACGTGGGTAAACGCGAGGTTGACGCCCCAAAAAAGACCCTGAATCTGTTTATCCACGTTTTGCAATCGGTGGAGCAGAGTGTGGATCTTAATCCAATCGCAATCAACCATTGTGTAGCCTAATTCTAATGAAATCAAAGTGATCTGACATCCAGCACGCTACAGTTTCAGTTACGATGCCGGACGCATCGTTTGGTGCGCCGCGACTGACTCGAGGTCTGCTTGGAGAGGCCGGACGGTGAGTTTTACAGCATCCCTTGCCCGGACCTCACCACTACCCGGGGTCGTGGAGTTCTCGCTGCACAGAGTGCCCTCTCTCCCCATTTCGTATACCGTTCTTATGATGTGTGACTTCTTCCCATCAGCATTCATAACCAGACAACCATACAAGTTCTTCATAGATCTAGCCTCGTAATGTTGCTCTCAAAGTGCTCCAGATTGATGCATTTAACTTTATTACGTGGAGGAGGACGCCCACCACAGTCTCTCTAGATCCGATAGCAAGCACTGTATTACGTCATCCAAAGCTGACTCCCCCTCAAAACTCATTCCGGTGCCGCTGCTGTAACTCTGTCCAGCTTGCAGCTATAATGAGGCTAAACGTGGTGCAGTGTGCTCCCAGCAGTGGTTGTGATCTTTAGATTCGTGGGAAAAGAGACTTTGAATCTTCGATATTTGGGAGAAATTCCCTAAAATGACTGCTACTCCCTTTGTGATATCAACACTATCACGAAAGGCCTTTTTCCTCACAGCTGACGGCTGTATGTACTGGTGATGTGGATGTGGGTTTGAGGCTTGTTTGACCACAGTAGCACAGTTCAGATGGGACAGGTGGTGTAACGCTTGTGATGATATGAGGTAAGAATGAGCGTCGGCCTCGGCTGGAGTGGTTTTTGGTGGAAGCTGAAGAAAGATCCTTTTCATTCAGCGTCCCACTGTCCGGACATCCCGTTAATGTCAGTCACATGCCTCCCTGCTGGGTTTGATCTCGTAGCTGTGTGTGTGTCTATATAGTGTGAGTGTGTCTTAGTGTGTATGGGAATGTGTGAGTGTTCTGTGTAAGGGTTAGTGTTTGTCATATTGCTGCTGGGTGGAAACTCTGTCACATCACCTCGTTCAGATGAACAATTGTGTGGTTTCTCTCTTTGTTTGACTTGGCGTGCTTTGTTTTTAAGGTTAATTTGATTATTGATCATTAACATCTGCATCCCAACAGAGACATTAAAGTGATATTGACCTTTTGATTTGACTCTGAGTAAAATACCCATAATGTTAGAGTGTTTTCACATCTAGTCCTTTTTAAACCAACCAAACTCAGTCCTCTTAAAGTGGACCAACAGAAAAGGGACTCAGTTCTGTTTCTGGTCCACTTCAGCCCTGACGGGGCCTCAGTCCTCTTTCTGTTCACACTGTAGTTTCACTGGAGCTCAGATCCACATAGTCCTAATGAAATAAATTAATTAAGCCCATAAACATATATGGAAAATGCAGAGCTTTCGTCAAGTTGCTGCCACCGGTGTTTTACGGTGTTTTACGGTGTTTTACGGTGTTTTACGGTGTTTTAGGATGTCCAGCCTGTGCAATCAATGCAATTATTAATGTCTTTTGTCTTCCATTATTACAATCATAATGAGCATTTGGGGGCAGGACCGATACAGACAGAAAGACACGTTTCTCTGTCCTCAAGTGGTGGTCGTAAAATGTACATAATGTCTCTAAAACTGTAAAAACATCTCCTTTAAACTACTGTTTTTATTCAAGTTTCTCGCCAAAATCCAAACACATTTTCTTTTGTCCCCGGGACGCCGGGACGCCATTAATCTCGTACTGTAGAAAAACGAATACCATCACGTCTTCAGAATTTTTGCATCGACTTGGTACCGAAGTTATCGGTTCTCGTGACATCCTTAAAGCGAAACCTGGAGCGCTTTGTGTTCACAATGTACAGGTTGAGCGTACTGCAACGCAGACATGAAGCGAACCGTACTCAGACCACCATACTGACTAATCGCTCTGAGTTCGTCTGGAGGGCTGAAAGGGACTAAGTGTGAAAACACCCTTAGAGAGGTCTTTTGAGAACTTGCTGGTTGAGCAGAAGACGGCTGCTTCCTGTTGCACAACTGTCACCATATCTGGAGAGACAAAGTTTCCCCCGGGAGCATCAGTATTTAACTTTATTATGTGTCTGCTGATGTCTGTAAAAGTATATCCTGTATCACTATATGTATATGTGTGTGTGTTTGTGTGTGTGTCATGGGATCTGGAGCTGCAGTTCTTCCTCCTCCTCGTCCAGGTCGCTGGTCTGACCGTCTGCTGGGTTTTCTGGGCTGAACCGAGCCGAACGTATTTTCCCAAACAGACTAGGACTCTGCTGCTGCCGCCGCAGTCTAACAGAGAGAGAGAGAGAGAGAGAGAGAGAGAGAAACACAATTACACAAACAGCCAGAGAAAGGAAAGCCAGATAAATCAGTTCTGGAGGAACATACTTGGTGATGTAATGAATTCATCCAACAGCAAAGATTCAATGTATCACAGAATCTCACAGTTGACCTGTGACTTAGTTATAACATTATATAATATTAGAGCTGTCAAAGTTAACACGATAATAACTGACAGCTGTTGTTGCCTGTTGGGCTGCAGTTTGTCATGTTATGATTTGAGCATATTGTTTTATGCTAAATGCAGTACCTGTGAGGGTTTCTGGACAATATCTGTCATTGTTTTGTGTTGTTAATCGATTTACAATAATAAATATATACATACATTTGTATAAAGCAGCATATTTGTCCACTCCCATGTTGATAAGAGTATTAAATACATGACAAATCTCCCTTTAAGGTACATTTCGAACAGATAAAAAATGTGCTATGGTACTTTAATCGATTGACAGCCATAGTTATAACAGTTATAGTTATAACAGCTTCAAGATGTAACAAGTAAAGAGTGACACACATGACATGACGCAGGCAAATGCTTCTGGAGACACCACTGTCCTGTTTCCCCAGTGTCGACTGCCGGACTGGGAAAATAATTCAGGGCCAATCTCCACACATTCACAACAAACCACGTACGTTCTGTTTACTGTTAATACCAGTAACGCATCTTTAGATTTTACTACACACAAAAAGTGCTTCACAAAACATCCAGAATAGTTAAAAACAGCCTTGTGTGTCTTCAGTTTGCAGGAGTTAGAGAATAAATATTCCTATCTATCATTTTGGAGTATTGTGTCATTTCCTCAGAGCTCTGTTGAACCACCAGACCAACTAACCAACCTGCACTGTCCTCCTTGAAGCCCCACAGCTAGCATGGCTTAACACAAGAGCGTTAAAAAATATATACCTGAAATCATTTCAGTCAGAGTTCTGACAGTCTTTCCACTCTAATAGCTTTGGTACTGAATACTGTGTCTCTTCAATGAGGTAAACTGGTTTGTCAGTCAAAGGAGGGGGATAATCAATGGGTACAAAGATCAGTACTGAATCTAGTTCATCATTTAAAGACATGGAGAATCCACTATACCAACTGACTACAGCTAAAGCTAAAGACATCTTTTATATCTCTGGGTTCATTTATGCCGAGGACGAATGAAAATACCAGAGAATATGTGATCTACATGCCAGAGTTGATTTCAATGAGCCACAAAATGGAAAAAAGAAAAGAAAGAATTTAATTTCACCCTGGGCTGTATGCATTTCCAATTGATTTAAGAAAGGCAATGACTATTGATTTTTTTTTTTCAAAGATGCAAGCGAGGTCTATTATGAAACAGACCCTGAAGATTGAATTGGCCACACTTGATTCTGCTCAGTGTTTTTTTGTCTTGCTGCCCTCGTTTTCTCTGAACACACGAGTTGTCAGGATGGTTGGATGGTTTGAGGCGCCGAGCCTTCAGCTCTCTGGAAGCCAGAGTCAACTTAAATCCTCTTATGCATTTCAGTGGGTGTCTTCCCTGATCCAAGAATGTAAAGATGCTAATCACATATTCCAATTCATTTTTAACCTTGTCTTGACAACAACCATGTTTGCGTCTGTCAGCTCTGACATAACCCGGTGTGTGAAAAGGTGTGAAGACGGCCAAGGGTGCCCTTCCAGTATAGAACACATGATGAAGTGCCCTCTAGGGTGTCCTTCCATTATAAAACCATGATGAAGTGCCCTCTAGGGTGTCCTTCCATTATAAAACCATGATGAAGTGCCCTCTAGGGTGCCCATCCAGTATAGAAAACATGATGAAGTGCCCTCTAGGGTGCCCTTTCAGTAGAGAAAACATGATGAAGTGCCCTCTAGGGTGCCCTTCCAGTATAGAAAACATGATGAAGTGCCCTCTAGGGTGCCCTTCCAGTATAGAAAACATGATGAAGTGCCCTCTAGGGTGCCCTTTCAGTAGAGAAAACGTGATGAAGTGCCCTCTAGGGTGCCCTTTCAGTAGAGAAAACATGATGAAGTGCCCTCTAGGGTGCCCTTCCAGTATAGAAAACGTGATGAAGTGCCCTCTAGGGTGCCCATCCAGTATAGAAAACATGATGAAGTGCCCTTTAGGGTGTCCTTCCAATAGAGAAAACGTGATGAAGTGACCTCTAGGGTGTCCTTCTATTATAAAAACATGATGAAGTGCCCTCTAGGGTGCCCTTTCAGTAGAGAAAACATGATGAAGTGCCCTCTAGGATGCCCTTTCAGTAGAGAAAACATGATGAAGTCCCCTATAGGGTGCCCTTCCAGTAGAGAAAACATGATGAAGTGCCCTCTAGGGTGCCCTTCCAGTATAGAAAACATGATGAAGTGCTCTCTAGGGTGCCCATCCAGTATAGAAAACATGATGAAGTGCCCTCTAGGGTGCCCTTCCAGTAGAGAAAATGTGATGAAGTGCCCTCTAGGGTGCCCATCCAGTATAGAAAACATGATGAAGTGCCCTCTAGGGTGCCCTTTCAGTATAGAAAACGTGATGAAGTGCCCTCTAGGGTGCCCATCCAGTATAGAAAACATGATGAAATGCCCTCTAGGATGTCCTTCCAGTATAGAAAACATGATGAAGTGCCCTCTAGGGTGCCCTTTCAGTATAGAAAACGTGATGAAATGCCCTCTAGGATGTCCTTCCAGTATAGAAAACGTGATGAAGTGCCCTCTAGGATGCCCTTCCAGTATAGAAAACATGATGAAGTGCCCTCTAGGGTGCCCATCCAGTATAGAAAACATGATGAAGTGCCCTCTAGGGTGCCCATCCAGTATAGAAAACATGATGAAGTGCCCTCCAGGATGCCCTTTCAGTAGAGAAAACATAATGAAGTGCCCTCTAGGGTGCCCATCCAGTATAGAAAACATGATGAAGTGCCCTCTAGGATGTCCTTCCAGTATAGAAAACGTGATGAAGTGCCCTCTAGGGTGCCCTTCCAGTATAGAAAACATGATGAAGTGCCCTCTAGGATGTCCTTCCAGTATAGAAAACGTGATGAAGTGCCCTCTAGGATGCCCTTCCAGTATAGAAAACATGATGAAGTGCCCTCTAGGATGCCCTTCCAGTATAGAAAACATGATGAAGTGCCCTCTAGGATGCCCTTCCAGTATAGAAAACGTGATGAAGTGCCCTCTAGGATGCCCTTCCAGTATAGAAAACGTGATGAAGTGCCCTCTAGGATGCCCATCCAGTATAGAAAACATGATGAAATGCCCTCCAGGATGCCCTTCCAGTATAGAAAACATGATAAAGCGCCCTCCTCTACATGTATTGAATGTTATCTTTTCTTGTAAAATGCCCGGTGTAATCGGTAACAGCGGTGCCGTCACAAGATTATTAACCGGTGGGAAAATGTCCTCACCGTAACATCCCTATCTGGTGTGTGCGCTTGTCACTCAAACTCAAACAACTGGACTGAGACGGTTCTAAAAAGGTCGGTCTCTGTCTCCTTCCGAGCACACGGTGGTTCATTGAGGTTCATTGTGGTCAGGACAAGAGACTGAACGTATACAACCGCCTGTTCTACACTCAGGTCTCGTGATGACAACTGAGCCATCTCCATGACAACTCAACAAACCGTATCCACATCACTAGTTTGGATCACCCACTTTCCTTTGGTTCATCTCTTCATTGTTTCTGTTTCCTCTACTCACCTTCTTTCCCTCCCATTCTCCTCCCTCCTTTCCTCCCCTCACTGGCTCTCATTCCCTCATTTTCTATCTACTAGTTTCAGATATTTCTCAGTCAGCAGGCCAGTTCATGGTCGGGGCAACTGGTAGATAAACCATCATACCATTTGGACCACAACAACAGCTCAGCCACTAAAAGCTTTTCTACTGAGCCTACAAACACTTAGCAAAGTGACAGACATGAATGACTATCAATATACAGAGAAAGACAGGAGGAAGGAGAGAGAGAGAGAGAGAGAGAGAGAGTCATGAGGGGGGAGGAAGAGACAGATAGGCCTGCCATCCAGCTGCCAGCCAGCTGTGTTGTGGTCACTCTTTCAATGAGTAATGAGGAGGATCAATGGCTTTTGCACAAAAACACCTGCCAGAAGGACAGTGTGGCCAGGATGCACCAGATCATGTTCCACTGACGGAAACATGAGCAACCGCTGCCTGCAGGGCAGCGTGTGTGATTGTGTATCGGAGGACTTTGTGGTTGCCAAACAGTTTTGGTGCTGGGAGACAGCTGTGTTGCTCATAAGGCCACGCAGTCACACCAGCATTTATAATGCCCGGCTAGCTACATGCATATTACTTTGCACAGCAGCTGGATTCCCGCAATGTCACACGAGAATGGCAGGATCACATACCACACGAAAATCCATCTTGTCAGGCTTCAAGTAATGCATTTGTGTCCGGCAAGCCAGTGAGCGGACCAATCAGCGTCCTGTGAGGAGCTACTTTTAGGTTTAGGCGTGCGTGACGACACTGAGGAGAGACAACTGTTCATTCGATCAGAACTGGAAAGTATTTCTTCATTGAAAGAGGAGCAAAAAAACGACACTGAAGGTTTTTCTCGATGGAAAAGATGTTTCCGTTCGTCTCCCGACTGGCTTCGTTAAGAGTTTGATTGACAGATGGTTTATCCAATCACCTGCCAAGTATTGTTTTGAAAGAGCCCGTCCTTATTCCAAACAGTCTCCAATGACGGCTTCTCAGATGGTTCTGTATAACAAACCATCTGGCGGATAACGTTATAATTAGGGCTGTCAACGTTAACGCGATAATAACGCGTTACCGCAACTTGAGATTTCTTTAGGTTGTAGCGGGCTCAGTTTCAAAGCTAGAGTGAAGCGGTGTCAGCTGTTGGTACGTAATATAACCGGTTTGTGCCCGACCAATGTGTAACATCGGTAACACCGACTACTGCGGCAAGCCCTAACACACACACACTAAATGACACAGCACATACAGTACAGGCTGTCACACACACATCACCATCAACATGAAGCAAACACACACACACACACACACACACACACACACACACACACACACACACACACACACACACTAGTCAAGCAGTCTCTTAAGCTACACCCTCTACAAGAACACACACAGATTTGTGTCAGTCTCTGAAGCCGTTGCCATGCCAACACATGCTGTCACTCCTCCACAGAGCAAAGCAACAAGAGAGCTCTCTGTTACTAGGGTAACCCGCGACTGGGAGCTCTGCGATTGGCTGTCGGGGTGCCGGAGCGACGACGTGGAGAAAATGGAGAGAATGCAGAGGGAGAGGCAGAGAGCAAGGAGCTGAGGACTGTGCAGAGCTGATAGAGAGGGAGAGCTGAACTGAAAGACAGGCAACACACACACATACACACACAGATCAGAAGAAGCTAATCTGTGAATAGTAAGAGAAGCGAGTGCCGAGGCTCACGGTGAGCCTGGCAGCTACAAGTAGGCTGTCAGCTTCACATCACACCTGAACATGGTGTGTTCGGAGTAAAAGTGCCTTCACGGTTGTCGAGGCGTGTTTGGGAGTGTTGTTGCTAAACATGGCATCACTCAAACTGAGTAAAAAAATGACATTTTGGCGTAAGCCTCTTTCTGAGATATTCCAATATCTTTGTGGATTTTGATGACAAGATGCCGGTGTAGAATATTTTATAATGCTGGAATCCGAGAGTGAAAGAGTCGCAGGTTGTACGCTTTCGCCAACCAGTAAAGTTGCAGTTTCCATCCATGCCTGTACAAAATGTCATCACTTCATCACGCTATCATTTAAAGCTGGGCATACACTGTACCATGTTGTTGTGTACTTCCTGCTCCTACTGTATGAGTAGATCGTTTGCGATGTAAAGCCAAAACTCATGATTTATGTGCTCACTCTGTACGATCCCGTCGGCTTCTGAGGACCGTTCTGGCTGTTGGCAGTTGTCAATAAAGATTAGTTTGAAAGCTCCGAGGCAGGTGAAGTTTGTTTGCTAGAAGAGGTCTGCACGGGTCACAATGCTAACAAGACAGAAACGTGCTGCCTTGATCATCTGTGACATCCTGTCTGCTGAAACATCTAAAACAAAGAGGCAGCGGTGTAACGTTATATGGACTCTCAGGTGGCAAAGAAGACGTGGACAGTATGGCTTGTCCATTTTGCAGAGAGAATTGGAGGTAAGCTAGATACGTGAGTTAATCCTGAAAAACGTGTTTTGTGAGGTCACAGTGACCTTTGACCACCAAAGTCCAATCACTTCATTCTTTAGTCCAAGTGGATGTTTGTGCCAAATTTAAAGAAATTCCCTCCAGGTGTTCCTGAGATATCACGTTCACAAGAATAGGACGGACAGGGATATCCAGTAAACATAATGCCGGCCATCGCGGAGACATAAAAATACCCCCAAAAATATTTAGCAAAATAAATTCAACAGTATAGTAGTGCTGGTCAAAAATGTTTGTTCGTTCCACTCATTTTTTGCATTGGGTATGTACCGTGTCTGCACTGGTAGCCGTCTGCTTAAGGAAACAGCTACAGCCTGACATTCTGAGTCTGACACTGACAACAGCTCTCACCTTCTTCTGCTAGGCTTTTATAGACTACAAACTACCGGACTACTACAGAATATATTCCGACAGCGAGCTGAACTGAAAGTGAAACGTATGTCTACTGTTTTTTGTCATCTGAGCCTGCTGGCTTTGGAGAGAGCATCGATAAGTTTCACTTTCAGATCCCCGTCAGAAAGGGCTGTTTGACGGCAAGATAAAGCGCTGAAATATTCTAAATATAGTGCACACTTAAATGGATATTAATTGTTTTTAGGTGATCTTTTCTTTTAGGTTGCTAAAATATGTTTTTCTGCCATCCCCGTCCACAGCAGTACGTTGTTTTGCTCCCGTGCTGGTACTCTTGTCTGTTTCTCCAGACTGGTGGCGTGCCGACCGTCGTCTACTGTAGGCTATACACTGACTATGGAGAAGTAGCTCATACAACCCCACTTCACTTAAAAACACCCAAACTATCCCTTTAATAGTGTCAAAAACTCCAGCACTGTTATGAAGTTGAGCTTGCAGCAGTGTGAGTGGTGACTGACTGACACACGTCTACCCCTCAGGGCTGATCATAGCGTTCGCTGCTGACATCGTTCAGTACAACAAGTGTCTACTCAACTCCACCTGACTCTGATAACAGCTCTCGTACATACTCGCTGCTGTTGACACACTCCGAACTGCTGCCTATATGCCTTAGGATACCAAAGATACCACTGGGGAGTGGTGGGGGGCTTCAGGCCTCGCCAGATTCATATACCAGAGTACCAGAGTCAGACAGTAGACTCAGTGCAATTAGTCTGTGAATACAACTCCTGCAGTTTGGTTGATCGAGGGACTACTTGTAGTGCTAATGTTCACTATTGTTTGGTGAATTGATTTTAAAGTGCCTCTACAGTTCATCTCTTATTTCTGCAATGTACACACATGTTCGTAGCTTTGGTTTATTTGCGTTGAGTATTTCCTTCGCCTAATACTCCAACGCCTGAAAGACTCAAAAGTTGGATACATTTAGAGGACTGGGATCGGTGTATTCTCAGGCAACGTAACACTCAAACGTCCGGTCCATATCTGAAATAGTTCTCATTCTGTGCTCACTAACAATTTTCCTACATAGCTAGCTAGCTACCTACGTCAAAGGGAAATGGCAACAGGCATGAGGTCTGATTGATGCAGCTGTACAGGTTAATGTGAGTTGACTTACAGAAATAACAAGTCTTAAACCGTGTTAACTCCGTTAACAAAAACTATGATGAAGTATGTTCGTCAACGACCTTTTTTTTTTTCAAGACTAAGACGAGACGATGACGAGACGGCACCGACATCAGTAAACACTAAAGGTGACGCTATATAAAAAGACAAGACTAAAATCTTTACATCTTTAAAAATGATGATCAAAGTGGGCGGCTCCCGGCTGCTCCCGGCGACTCCGTCCATCGCCATCTTGGTGGAGCGTGGATGGAGCTGTGGCAGGCTGAATGATAGCCTGGTTGCTGAAACACGCCTGCCTAGCTCGAAGCTAAGGCTAACAGACTAGTCTATTTCATGGAAGAGAACGGGCAGCATTCATACTGATGCACTGCAGCCATCAGGCATCATGTTTGTACCGAGTTTACCTCAGCCTCCATTACAACCATGTCATGCTCATGGATAACGTCAGGTAAGGGTGTAATACAGGAAATGACATCACATGTGTTACCAAGTGTTATTCTGCTTTCTAGCAGCAAGCCTGGCTCATCCACCTGAAATCTGTGCTGCTCCGTTCTAAAGCTACTCTACTGTGTGTGTGTGTGTCTCTGTGTGTGTGTGTGTGTGTGTGTGTGTGTCTCTGTGTGCGTGTGTGTGTGTGTGTGTGTGCGCACGTGTCTTACCTTGACTGTAAGTGTTCCAATTGTACCTGCAGGTTCTCAGTCTGCTCCACCTGCTCATCCAGAGACCTCTGCAGCTTCCTGGTCTGGTTATGGGACTCATCCAACTGAATACACACAAACACACAAACACACACACAAAGGAAGACACTTATTTGTAAAAGGCGATCTCATAAGTCTCACTAAACTATTAATTGAGGGTGACGGTGTTTAGGCTGATCGGTACATGAAAGGGTTGTCTGAAGTGTAACACAGACACCTGATGTTGTTATTATGTCTGTTGTCTCAGTGGAGGTAGAGTATGTGTAGTCACGCTACACATACTTGCCAACCCTCTCTAATTCCCCGGGAGACTCGGGAGTTTTTCATCGCCCTCTTCCGGATTCCTCCCGGCGTCACAATTCTCCCGTATTTATGACAAATTTTCACACTTTTTTTTTTTCCTTTTGGTTATCTCAGCCTGTTTCTGGACCTGAACATTGTGTATAATAACTACTGTTTCCACCCAGACGACAATAGAGCTACACCAACTGTCGTTTTCCGGGCGGAAGAGTGCAGTCTATGCTCTCGACGCAGCGCAGTTTGAGCTCATGTTTAAGCTGCTCTCGCCACAGCGTGCAACTGACTGAGTTAATGTTTGCATGTGAAGTGTTTTTGAGAATCGATACAGTATCACAAAACATAATATCTCGATATTCTCTAGTACAGACTTGTTCCCACCTCATCCTCCGCCTGTCCCAGCTCTTTCTTCAGCTCCTCCACCCTCTGGCGTAGCTTCTTGACTTCAGCCTCGTGGCTATCCACCCTCCGGTTGGCGTGGGCGAGCTCCACCATCTTCTCCTGGTACTGCTTCTTCAGCTTCGAGTGAACATGGCGAAGGTCAGCGAGCTCCTGAGGACAGAATAGACAGACAGAGAGGACAGGCTTAGAGACGGCTGTTTCCACCACAGAGCTGATCCTGGTCAACCAGCTCGACTGAAACAATATTAGCCGACTAATCGGTTAATTGTTTAAGTTACTTATGAAGTAAAAACACCAAATATTTGCTGATCTACGATATGAAGATCAGTTCAAACATGGAATCCAAAGAGCAAATAATGTATTTCATAATGAAAAATGATTATTAACAAATAAATATCATTAGTTGTAATAATATTATAAATATATATAAATACTTTTCTGAAGATCCACGCCAAATGAAACTCACGTAAATATAACAATTAGCGCCTGACTGATACTGGATTTTAGGGGTGTAAACCAATACAGGTAATGTCATAGAACTATCCCTTTACTTATTTATATCTGTATTTGATCCACCCTCTAGGTTTATTATGTGTTAAATATTTGATTCTTTGGCAATACTTAATTTTATAGGTCCACAAATTTCATGGTATTTACGTGATAATTAGCATATAACCTATTTAAAATTCCTTTGGAATTACTGCTAAATTACACCAATATTTACCTCAAAATGTATCAAAAATTACTTTATTATAAACATTATTTAATAATTATATTCCACTTTTTCCCAATAGCTGGTAATTTATTTAATCCATTTCCAGGAAAATTTTAATTTAATTTAAACATTTTATTTTTTTATTTTAACGATTATATACTATTTTAGCATATCATTATGAAATAATGTTGTCATTTTCGATAAATTTTGAGGTAAATATTGGAGTCATTTGGCAGAAATTCCAAAGAAATTTCATATAGGTTACTTGCTAATAGAAATTCATTTAAAATTAAAATAAAACTTTCCTGGAAATGTATTAAATAAATTACCAGCTTTTCCTCAAAAGGACTAAATTACTGTATTTTCTCAGGGACAGCAAATAACTGTTGCAATCACTTTAGACTGGGACCAGAATCATTTGATAGAATAAAGAAGTGGCGTACATATCACTTAAAGAAGTTGAAATTTGGCTATTAAGGAATTATGAGTACAATATGCCTCAAACACATTTTGGCATTTCTGTACTATAAAATAAATAATATAAACTGAAATCTGCCCTAATAACACAATGTATTGGTCAGACTCTAATGTCAATACAAAGTAAATACTTCAATCATATAAATATGAAATCAATATTGTGTTGATATCCAAATGAAATCAAAAGGTGACTCCCACCAAACTTCCCATAAAGCATCTTCAGACCTTCCACAATAAACAATCCATTATTAATGAGTATGGCCGATGACTTCTGCTATAGCTGAACGCATTACTGCCAGGACCAAGCATAGCAGCAGTGCTGTTGGCACTCTTATTATGCCGTGTTCAGGCCAAGAGCGAAGCAAATTTTCCCCCGCTTTACTCGCGCGACTTGGACCGCCGGTATCATTTGTGTTCATAGGTGTTAGACGCGCCATTTCCGCCCTCAACCATGGAAGAAATAACCGCTGTTGATAGCAACGGCCAAAATGCCGAACTCGAGGCTTCAAGACGGCGGTTCTCAAACCAATGGGTAATGTCACAGTGACTATGTCCACTTCAAGTTAAGCCTGGTTGAACTCTTGTTGTGGATTATGAGAAATGCTTCATATATCCAATAGAAACAAGACTGTCAGTGAGGAAGGAAAGTCATGTGTTACACAGAGACTGTAGCTAGGAACGGCTCTCTATCCCAGCTTTCTACGCAAACCCCCAGCTATCTGAAAGAGCAGGAACAACATCCAACACATACGTGGGTGTAATGGCCTCTAATTGGACATGTCTTTAGATAACATTTGGTTGTGTTCCAAACCGGTTTTTCATCTATTTATCAGGCTGTAATTTCAGGTTGTGGTCCGGTTTGAGCCAACAAAAAAAGCTACTACTCCACAGGTTTGCATCAGCTGAGGAAAGGCTGCACTTGGAGCTAATGGCATCATCAATAATGCACCATTGTCACTGACTGCACTTTCATGTACTTTGATGGCGTTGATTCAGACCTCCCCTCTCTCTGCCGTCTCACACATTACGGCTCCCCAGACGGAGCCGCTTCCAAGAAAGCGTTTCTGCATTTATACAACAATAGGATGGAGAGAAATGAGAGATCTACAGGAACAATAAAAGACAAGCGCGGATCAAGGAGTGGGAAATGCCCTTTACTTATTTATATCTGTATTTGATCCACCCTCTAGGTTTATTATGTGTTAAATATTTGATTCTTTGGCAATACTTCATTTTATTGGTCCACAAATTTCATGGTATTTCGGTGATAATTAGCATGTTACCTATTTGAAATTTCTTTGGAATTTCTGCCAAATTATCCCAATATTTACCTCAAAATTTACCAAAAATTACTTTATTATAAACATTATTTAATAATTATATTCCACTTTTTCTCAATAGCTGGTAATTTATTTAACACATTTCCGGTCAAATTTTTTTTTTATTTTAAATTTTTTTTTTTATTTTAACGATTATATGCTATTTTAGCATATAATTATGAAATAATGTTGTAATTTTGGATACATTTTGAGGTAAATATTGGGGTAATTTGGCAGTAATTCCAAAGAAATTTCATATAGGTTACTTGCTAAAATAAATTCATTTAAAATTAAAATTAAATTTTCCTGGAAATGTATTAAATAAATTACCAGCTATTGGGAAATAGCGGAATATAATCATTAAATAATGTTTATAATAAAGACATTTTTGATACATTTTGAGGTAAATATTGGAATAATTTGGCAGTAATTCCAAAGAAATTTCAAATAGGTTACTAATTATCACCTAATTACCATGAAATTTGCGAACCTGTAAAATGAAGTATTACCGAATCTATCAACACAGATTTAGCCTTGGACTGAGAGTGTTACATGTACAGAGCTGACATACTTTAATTAGAAGAGGAGTCGGTGCTTTATCTGTTTAAATAATGAGAAATTCCTTAAGAGAGGTGGCACACATTCCCTTCCCCCCCTCACTGAATATTTAGCTGATAATCAAGGCAGAATGCCTGAATGCCACACAAATACTAGTGTAACCCCAGAGCCAGATCAAACAAAGAGAGCGGCGGGGTGATGCAGGAGGGAATAATTAAAAGGATGGGGGGGTGGTGGAAGGAGACAGGGATGCAGGGATGAGGAGACAGATGAGGAGAAGTGGGGGGGAGGTGGTAATTGGAGGGTTGGTATGTTACAGGACAATAAAAGGTGAGCATACATAAGAACAAAGGAGAGAGACAGAGTGCAGCCTGAACATGAGAAAAATGAGATCACCCAATATGTCTGACACGGCAAACTGCCCCCCACCAGCCAGTTTTACTTCCTGTTCTTTGGTTAACGTTCTTTCTCAAACAGAGATTGGGGGTGTGGTTAATAGTCAGTTGCAATTCATTACCATGGCAACCAGATTGCGTCGTTTCTCAACCCAGTTTAGATGAATTTACTGTTTATTAGACCACAAGATGAGACAAGAATTAGCGCAACACGCCGACTCTCTCGCTCTCTTCTTCACCGACTCCTCCTGGCGAGGCGGCCGTCTGGCTGCTGCTGCACCGAGGAGACGCACCGCCGCACGCCGGCCACAGCTGCGAGGACGAATAGACATGTTGCCGAGGTCCACTGTTTGAAATTCAGTTTTGGAGATGCACCGTCGACCAGAACTGGCTGGTCTCGCTTCAGCTCCCAGCACCGACACCTCACCCGGCTGCACTGTGATTCGTTTATTTCTCTAACAGGACTTTTCTCTTTTTTCTGTTTTCTGTTGGGCTGAAAGTTGTGCGCTTCCCGTCGTACGGACCTGTCCAGACCCAGCAAAACCCCCAAAACGGCATCGGCTGCTTTCCATTAATTTATCTCCAGGAGAAAGATGAGCTATGCATGAAAAGATACGTTAATTAGTTCAAACTTCGGATTAGGAGAAAATCAACAACTAATGTCTAACCAGAATGATTCATGTAAAGGACTAAACGTTAGCTCCGTATCATTTTAGTTGGAAAGCTGTTTTGTTGTTTAGTTTAGCTGTTGTCGACCATTAACGTTACCAGATACGCCAGGAACATTTTACCAATGCTTATATTTTAGACTTCAGAGGACGTCCGGTAGAGTTAGCCCCAGTGTTAGCCTCAGGCAGTCCACAAAGACCAATAGGTAACGTATAAAAGCTAGCGTTAGCGTCTGTTTTCCCTGCAGAATGTAAAGGTTGGGCCCGCGTTTTGGCTATGTATGAAGGACAATCTGTAAATTTATGGAATTTTCCATTTTAGGATTAACATAAGTGTCCGTAAATGGTGCAGAGGACATCCTGTTAATCAACAGAAATTTCCGTTTTAGGATTGAAGAAAATGTCCATAAACTTAAAGATAGGGTCGACGATGTTGGAAAGTGCTTTGAGTTCAGGCTGGTGCACGCCAAGGTAAGAGTACGAGCAGGGAGGCAGGGAAGCATCTGATTGGTTCTTTCCAAGCGGACCGCGAGGCAGTGATTGATAGACGTTTTTACAGGATTACAGCAGCTACAGATGACGGCTCTTTTCCGGTCCTTTTTCAGAGCTCATCAGTAATGGATCGCTGTCAGTGTGTAAAGACCATTTCAACCAATATAACAAATAGTGTCTACTGGAGAACATCGTCAACCCTGACTTTAACGGAAAATGTACTGGCAATTTTCTGCCAGGAAATAATCTTTTTTTCTACGGATTTTTTTTCTTAGAGAGTGGCTGACATCCCTAAAGTCCCACTTCCTGTAAATGTGACACCTAGAAAAAGCCTGCTGGTGTGAAAACAAAACTCACCGTGACTTATAGCCAATTAGCCAAATTAAAAAAAACACTTCTAGCAATTATAAAACATTAGAAAGCCGGGTCAACGCCCCTTTTTAATCCACACACCGAGTCGTGGCTGCTGTCATCTGTCAGACGAAAGCAGGTTTCTACTATATAGGCCGGGAAGCTCACTATTCCCCGCAGTTTCATCATTTCAAGACTATGTAATGAATGTGTGAGAGGGCAGGGGAGGAAGGGGGTGGGGGTTGGCGGATGAACGGGAGGAGGGCGAGAGGCCGGGAGTCCCTGACTCTATTAAACAGGAGGGATTACTGAAGGATCTATGAGCATGAATATGTGTCCGTGTACGCCTGTGTGGATGCTTGTTCATTCAAGTTTCTTATGCATATGTGTGTGTGTGTGTGTGTTCATAATACTCCATTATGGGTTTATGTATTTGTGCCAAATCTGTGTCTGTACGCTCACACACAAAAGCACAATTATGTGTGTGTTACTGTACGTGTGTGTGTGTGTGTGTGTGTGTTACGCCACACTGCCTGTTAAATGTTTCTCCTTGACTGGAGAGACCCTGAAGTCTGCTGCTACATCTGTTCCACTAAAACAAAGACACACACAGAAATATAAACCACAGGCTTATGCCCAGAGATATTTACACATTCATCACCTTGACAAAACAGATCCTTTAACGTGAGGAAAGAAGAAGCAGAGAAGAAGAAGAAGAAAAGAAACAGATGAGGAGATAACTGGTGTACATAACACACATGCTTATTCCTGCATACACACACACAAAGAATCTCTATTCTCCCTTCCCCCTCTGCCGTACTGAATTTAGCATTAATTCAGACAGTGAAGACTCTCTCCACACACACACACACACACACAGAGCAAATAGCAGAATTGGGTTTATAATCAGGGCGATACGGTGGGGGGGAGGGACTTACGGGCACTGCTCCAACCAGATTGGTCAGAACAGATCAGCTCAATAAAAGACGAGGAAGAAAATGAAAGAGACGGATAAGACGGAACAAAAAATATCAGAGGTTAGATTAATAAAAGCACCAAGAATATGCAAATGGACAATAGTGGCGGCTGACGGCTCATAGAATTGGGGAGGAAAGGAGGAAAACTAACCCACGGCGTCATGACATTTTACACTACTTATCTCTACTTTCTTTCTCTATGAAAGAAAAGAACATAACTCACATTCAATATAGCAATAATAAAAAGAGCCAGGGGTATATCACACAATACAAAAATATTACAGATAGGCCTATTGAGTGTCCTAAAGCTGTAGTAGGCGAGATTGGAGCAAATATGATTTTAAAAAGTATTTTTTATAAAACGGTCGCTATATCGTGACAGTAGTTCATGAAACAGGTAACCTGACCAAAATCATGTTCCTCTGTGTCCTCCGGTGCTCCTAACAGCATGTGCAAGATTTCACGGACCGGAGGAAAACAAGCAGTAAGAGCTGATCTGAGGTCTGCTGTTCAGCTGCTGTCTATGAGAGCCGGCTGTCAATCACTTGCGAACTCCAACCAAACGGTCAAACTAGGCAGCGCTGATCAAATATGAATCAATATTATGTTAGGTTAATGTCTATTTCTCTCCTCAAATGTTTTCAGAATCATCTTGTAGTGCACGGTTTAGCTGTAAAATGAGAAAGTTTGTGACGCCGCCGCCATCGTAGAAATCTGGTGAAGGAACGCCAAGCTTCGGTCTGTGATTGGTCAAAGTCTCCCATCACGGGCTAGATGTTCTAAAGCCTGAAAACAGAGCCATGAGGAGGAGCAGAAGTCTAGTTTTCTCTCAGAACACTTTAATTACAATATGCTAAAAGGTTATTATCGAATTTTTGCCCAATGATGCCAAAAAATATTCTCCATATTAACGCTTTAAGTCACTAAAGATTCAGAATGTAGGCTAACAACACCAACATGTGAGTAACAGCACTTTTTTTCCACTTCAAGCACTGTGTGAAACATTATCACAAACCTGAAACTTGACTAAGACGGTAGTAAAAAGCTGTCTTGCGCACAGACGGTAAGAAAATGTCGTCCGCCGGTGAAAATATTGTTTCAACACACGGACGGTAGAGCATCGTCGGGTCAGCGAGTTCAGCCATGCTGTTTTTTTTCTGCCTCTATCAGCACCTCTACCTGTTTCTTTTTGTTTCTCTGTTCTTTCTTTACCTTTCTTCCTCTCTTCATCATCTTCACCATACTCATCCTCCTGCCTCTGAGCTCATTCATCCTGTTGGATGCTTGGAATAATTACACTCTCTTGTTCTGTGTGTGTTGTGTGTGTGTGTGTGTGTGTGTGTGTGTGTGTGTGTGTGTGTGTGTATGTGTGTGTGCATCGCTAACTGCAGCATTAAATAAACCTGAGAGCTTCATAAATAACCCCTGTGGGACAGGTGGTAATGGAGGCCATTACACTGACCAACACTTTACATATCTGCCAGCGGAGGGGCCGTGCCACCCAACCTGCTGCTAATGGGACCAATTAAGATGACTGGAGCTCATCACATACAGTACACACACACACACACACACACACATACAGTACATACGTGTGCGTTATACACACAGAACACAGCTCTCTTACTTCCCTCGCTCTTTGCTCTTTAGTGATCCGTTCCCATTAATCAAATTAAAGTAATAACACAGCCATCGTGGATCATCATTTTAGCATGAAATATATCTACAAACTGCCTATCCATCTTTCCAAGCAGCAGAAATGTCCACATATCTCATCACAGTATGTCCCGGCTGTCTTCATCCTGCCAGACGGACAGGTGCATGTTGGGTAAACAACCCCATCTGGTGCCCAAAGGTGTCATAACAAGACATCTATTTCATTGAAGGTATTTTCTTATTCTATGATAAATATATAGTATGGATTATTATCATATTCTATTTCATTTTTTTAAATGCTGTCGGAAAAACGGTGGACTGCGCCCTCCAGGGTTAGGAGTGAGTCTTTGGAGTTCAAGTATCTCGGGGTGAGGATAAAATGGACAGGTGGTTCAGTGCGGCGTCTGCAGTTAAGCGGGCGCTGTACCGGACCGTTGTGGTGAAGAGGGAGCTGAGACGGAAGGCAAAACTCTTGATTTACCGGTCTATCTAACCCTCACCTATGGTCATGAGCTTTGGGTAGTGAGCGAAAGAATGATATCGCGGATACACATGGCCGAAATGAGCTTCCTCCGTAGGGTGGCTGGGCTCAGCCTTAGAGATAGGGTGAGGAGCTTAGACATCCGGAGGGAGCTCGGAGTAGAGACGCTGCTCCTTCGCGTCGAAAGGGGGTCAGCTGAGGTGGTTCGGGCATCTTATCATGATGCCTCCTGGACGCCTTCCTTTGGAGGGTTTCCGGGCACGTCCGACTGGTAAGAGGCCCCGGGGTAGACCCAGAACACGCTGGAGAGATTATATATCTCGTCTGGTCTGTGAATGCCTCGGGGTCCCCCAGAAAGAGCTGGAATACGTTGCTGTGGAGAGGGACGTCTGAATACCCCGCTAAGCCTGCTGCCCCAGGATAAGCGGAAGAAAATGGATGGATGGATAATTGCTGTTCACTTCTTTGCCTGATGTAAAACCATTGTTTTTATGTCTGAGAGGTGCAACACAAATCAACTTCCCTTTGTATGATTAACAGTCAACAGCTCATGGAAGATTCTGTGAGACATGATATGAAATGTGTTAACTCACTAGACTCACTAATTGATACCCAAAAGGCCCTGGAACGACTCCATCAGCGGAGTCACTATTGATGTCAGGAGGTGTGTTCACAGTTATCAGCGGCTCTGTTCGCTATACGAGGTGGAGGTGTAATGATGTGAGCCCGAGGCAGACCCTGGAGCGGTCCCGTCTGTGTGGGATTAGAGGTGAAACCGTTTGTTGATTCTTTCATTAGCTAAGCGTCTCTGGAGCCAGCTTATACTGTATAGAAATTATGCTTTGAGAAGTTCCTTTGGCTGGCGGGCTGTAGTCAGGCCTGCCATCTCTCCTCAGTTAAAGGGTAACTTTGGTATTTTTCAACCTTTCAACCCTATTCTCACATGTTTTTTTTTTTCTTAAGTGACTAATGGGGTCAACGTTTTATAAAGTTAGTCCAGTAATATTTAATTATAGTTTATTTTGTTTGTTTTAATTGCATAGCATAGCGCTGTGAATAGGTAGAGTCATAGGAAAGGCGTTTCCCAGTGAGGCCGCACCATATATTCAGGTGTGTGCCTCCCTCTGTGTGTGGCAAGCGGCAGAGCGAAACGTTTTTTGACCGCAGTGAAGTTTGTTTTGAAAGGTTGAACGCTGACAGATATGGTTTGATACATGATTTTTCGTTTTGCAAAAACATGTCATGGATTTTGGAAGTGCTTACATCTATTTTATTTCAATAAATAGAGAAAAAACGGACGTTGGGGAATCGGCTTGTGGCTTCAACAGTGCGAGAGCCTGTAGTCAGCCGAACCAACATTTCTGACATGTCAGAAATTCATCCAACTGTCTGCAACTGGTTGGGAGAAGTTAATCGGTCCTCGTTCCCCCCTGTACACTGCAAGTCAAACAACGCCCAACGAAGCTGAAATTTGGCCCGACTCTAAAATGAGTCGTGCAGCTCAAAATTGGGGCCAGAAACGGGCTAAAATCGTACAGCGTACGTCCAGCTTTAGTTGTAGCACATGAGCATCGTATCACGCAGGTGTTGATAAGCTCACACACACACAAACATACTCTCTTTGATACATTTCATCTATCACCACCTTCTGCTCTCTCTCACCCCCTATTACTCCTCCAGGGTGTGTGTGCGTGCATGCGTGTGTGTGTGTGTGCGTGCACATCAGTGTGTCGCAGTGTGACAGTGAACATCAATCTGTGCAGTGGTAGTGATGCCCAAAGCCCTGGCTGGGGTTGAAGATGATGCTACTATCAATCAACCTGTGTGTGCGTGTGTGTGCGTGTGTGTGCGTGTGTGCGCGTGTGTGCGTGTGTGTGTATGTGTGTGTTTGTGTGAGTGTGTGTGTGTGTGTGTGTGTGTGTGTCCGTCCGGTGTCTTAACCGCTTGCCCTGTTTCTCCTTCTCTGACCGGATCAATACCATGGTTTCAACACTATACACAAAACACTATCAATCTCTCTCTTTCTCTTTTCTCAAACACACACACACACACACACACACGCACACACACACACTGACAGTGTTTCAGATGAGGCGGGGTCAGGGCTCAATCTCGTAACATGTAAAGAGATCTCATCAGTGTGTATGAATCGGTGTAGAGAGGAAATGATCCCACGATGTCATAAAGTGAATTTGTCCTTCAATAGCTAACTGGGATGTCCAATAAAAGGACCGTCGTCCTGCCCACCTTGTTCCTCTCGAACAGCTCCGTCTGGATGGCCTTGAGGTCGGTGTCGAGTGCGGAGGCGGCCTGCCGCCGTTTCTTGGCCAGCTGCTCCTCCAGGTCTTCGGCCTGAGCTCGCAGCTTCTTGTTGTCCCTCTCCAGGGCCAGTTTGTCCGTCTCCAGGCGCTCCCTGCGCCCCCACTCTGCGGCGTTCTCCACCTGCAGCCTCTCCATCTGACGGAGACACAGAGAAGAAGAGAGGCTGAGGACACTGGAATGTATTTTTGATGGTGATAACATAAATATTAGAGAAAAGGTTGTATTCCTCCTGCTCAGTGATAAACAGCCTGCAGTTCTACAGGGAAACTCCTGCTGTGACAGCCCAGTCGCACAGCAGCTCCTGAAATAGTCACGAAATTTAATCTATTGATTCGTGTACATAGACACAAAATTCACCTTTTTTTTCGTGATGGTCAGCACAAAATCAATTTGCATGTAAGTATAGAGAGCGGCGAACGCTGGATAGGGCGGGTTGGTCAAAAAAACACCGGACTTTTGCCCAGGAGACCGGCATTTGTGTCCCGTGTGAAACCACAAGTCAAAGTTGATTTATTCATCACGTAACTATCTAAGTTACGCCACTTCAGGTGTTATTTAAACCCAAACTGCGATCTTTTTTCCTAAAACTAACTAAGTAGTTTTGTTACCTAAACCTAACCAAGTCAATCTACTCCTAAACCTAACTAAGGAGTTTTATTTTGAAAAGACTGGAGCGTAAATTGACACGGGTGTCACGCGTGGCTGCACGTAAAATATGATGTTGAGAGTTGTGCTGAGCGTTTCTGTACACTAATCAATCAATGACTGCAAGAAAATATCATGCAAGATAAGCATGTCGTTTGTTTTCATGAACGGTGCGTCGCTTTAAAAGTTGCGGCTGCAAGGAATTGTGGGGCGGCATTATCTCCATTCCTTTCGTAAAGGATGGTCTAAAGGAGACAAGGAAGGAAGCATTGAAGCACATTTCCTTAGCATTTGGAGAACTCAAACAGCTCTCATCATGGCTGCTACTGAGATACTTCTGGGCCATTTCACTCCGTTAGGAACCTTCCTAAGAGAGGAAAAAGACTTTTCGACCGCAGCCCAGGCGAGGTTTAGTTTGTGAGGAGCTGCACCATCAGCCCACACACATTAACTCCTCCTCTTCCTCTTCCTCTGCTCTCCAGTCTCCTCACCTCAGCTCGTAGCTCAGCTAGCTTCTTGTCCATACTGGTCCGGGCTCCCAGTTCGTCCTCCAAGTCTTCAGATATGCGGCCGAGTTCATCCTGATGCATTTCCTTCAGCAAGTTCAGCTAGATGGTGTTAGGAAGAGGGGTGGGGGGAAGACAAAATGTGCTCTTTATTGTTAATGTTTCTGAGCAAACACTGCAGGACCACTGAAACGTAGCAGCGTTAACCCAGTAGACATTATCCTTCCTTTGACATCCCCTGTTTTTAAAAGGTGCAACTCTACAACGACAGCTGGAAACGAGTGCTAGGATCTACATTCACATCCTTGCTGCTTATTAAATGCACAGACCGTACCGTAGACTGTTCACTTCAGAAACGCATGATGATACTTTGAGGGGCATATGAAACCAAAAAATACAAAATTCAATCATTCAATATCTCAACAACATCTATCCTCAAACTTTGCAATAGCTTGACATTTAGTGTTATCTACACATTTAATTTGGAGGTAAAGACGCTCCCGGTCCTTCTTCAAAGGAACCGAGCATCCTCTGTGATCTGTAGTATCTCGGACAACAAGCGTGGAGATAAGGGTGAACCCAAACTCCTTTACCTTCCCCTTTTATCCCTCCTTGTTCTTATCTGATCATTGCATCTCTGCCTCCTCTCCACCTTCAGCACTTCACCCTCTCCTGCTTTCATCTCCATCTCTTCTACCCCGCTTATCTTCAGAACGCCCACCATCACCATCTCACATATGTTCTGACCTCTCCCCCCCTTCTATCTAACTGGTGTTGTCATTCAGTGAGTCATTCTATAAGACCTGTGTTCCTTCTCTTCCCCACGGCTCTCCTCTCTGCAGGCCTGGACTGCCCCCTAGTGGTGGAGCACTGCCCAAAACATCAGGCATGTTTCTGTCTAGAGGCATTCAGCCTGAGCCCGACACTCTACGGCCCCTACACCCTCCCACTCCCACACTATGAGTGGTGGTCCCGGATGTCTCACCTGTTTGAGGGTCTCCTGTTTGGTCTTGCTGAGCTCCTCGTATTTGAATTTCCACTGAGTGAGTTCAGCCTCCAGCCTCTCGATGCTCTTACTCAGTGCGAGCTTGTCTCTGGGGAAGACACAGAGACATTATAGTCCACATTCACATCTACGCTGCAGCCGAGACAGTGATGGATTTTCTGTGTCTCTTACTCTCTTTCTTTCAGCAGGACTTTCTGGGACTCGTCCAGGCGAAGCTGCAGGGCGTTGAGTTTGCTGGCGTCTTCCTCCACCGTGCTGATGTCGTCCCACAGCTGCCTGCTGCGTTCCTGCCGGCTCAGACCGGAGGACGAGCGCGAGGTGGACGGGTTAACGCCGCCGCGACTTTCCCAGGCCTCCTGAGTGTCACCGTCCGGGGCCCTGGACCGCAGGACCGACTCCAGCACCTCCAAGTCCTGACAGAGCAGGAGACAGAGAGAGGGACGAGACAATAACATAAGGGGGGCATAGTGATAGTGCAATAGTTTGGTCAAGGGGTGGACAATATGGACACAATCCTCTTTCACAGTAAATGTCATTTTATATCGCGACATTGGCTAATATCATAGAGAGTCAGCTTTCTGGAAAATCTACTGAGAAACAGCCTCAGAGCTTTTCATGTTGTTCATCGCTTCACCATCTATAGTCAATAAAGTAGCTAAATATGCTAGTGTAGGTTATCTGAGGCCACTTCGTCGACTTTAGATGGTGTTCACACGTGTTTTACTGGATTTCTTTAATACAATCGCTCTAGGAGAGACGATTAGCGTACTGTTACCATGGAAAACGTCGGGTCCGGTCCAGTGACACGACACCAGAACACACTCGGCACCTGATTGGACGAATGCTTTCCCTCCGTGGGCTGCTGCTCCCAGCTTTCAAACCGGAAACAACTTGGCTTTCACGGAAATAGTTCACCGACACGTGTTTCTGAAAACATTTGAGGCGAGAAATAAGCCGTGCAGTTGCTGAATCTGTCTTTATTTTGGATCAACGAGGCTTAGTTTAAAAGTTTCTAGAGAGTTTCGAGAGGCGGCGAGTCGCGTCGGACGCCCGTGATTTGCATAAAGTAGACTAGACCTCAACTTTATGCCAATCACGGGTGTCTGACGCGACTCGCCGCCTCCGAAAACTCCATAGAAACTTTTAAACTAAACGTTGTCGTTGGCTTATTTCTCGCATAAAACATTTCGGTGAACTATTTTACGTTTCCAAACGAGCCGCCATGTTGGTTCCGATTTGAAAGCTGGGAGCAGCAGCCCACGCGGGAAAGCGTTCGTCCAATCAGGTGTCTAATGGCAGCCCATCAAGCATCCAACGCTGGGAAGCGAGGCGATCCCTCGCGATAAAAAAACGCCCCCTGTGGACACGTACCATAACGTTCCTTAACTCCTTACAAAACATCAGCAGGGATAACGGCTTCCTTTCACTTTCAAATACAATATGAGTCTCATTCCAAACTACTCATATCTCTTGTCCGGACTCATACGAAGCGCTCTGATGTTGAAGGAGTTTTCAGAAATATGGGCCCGTTATGAAACAATATTTCTCTCTTCTGTCCTCACGGTTTTCCACTCCGCCCTCCGTTTCCTCCCTAACAAGGCCACAAATCAAACTCTTTCATCTCTCAGATTCCTGCCAGCCAGAACCCTGACACTCCTGGGTGGGTTCTCCTGACCAAACATTTTCACATCTCATTTTGTTTAACGGCCTTAACAGAAATTAAATTGGAAATGTCGAGCCTGTCCTCCTCTCCACGTAGTAAATCTGTCTGCTTTGGCGCTGCAACAGTAAAAATGTTTCCCTCCTCACCCCTATATCCTTCACAGCATCTGCCAGATGTTGAGGTCTCTGTCTCACACAGGCTCCGTAGGGCTGCGTGGTTCTTTCAGATAATCATCATGCAGCCTTTAAGGAGTCGCTCATAAATATCTAATTCTGTGACTGGGAGTTGTAAAGAAAAAGTCCAACATGATGGACCCTGTGAGAGTTTTATTTAGTGGTGAAGCAGCATAGAGCTCCTGTAGTGGTTATAACACACCACATGATCAGGGCTGATACCGAGCACACTCAGATCCACGGGATCCACCCGGGTACTGACACACAGAGCAGAGACCCGTGGCATCATACGGTATTAAGACCCGACCTGACTCAACTAGACTGAGTATAATTTGGGCTCGGTCCAATCTCGGAACCCATCGGCTATCGGCCTAACGACGGACAAGCCTCTGGGGCGAGGGGCTATATTTCCGGTGTTCTGGTGTGCAATAAATTGAGATTTTTACCCTAACCCTAACCAATATCATTCCTCATTTCCTAAACCTAACCAGTCCAACCAACGAAGGCAACGGGTACTAGCCAATCAGAGGCAGAGTTGGGCAGGTAATCCCTTCACTATAGAGAGGCAAAGTCCCGTCCCTTCCAGTGGATCACCATGGGACCTTATGTCAGAAAAAAAAGATGAACTATAGTCAACGGAGAGAGACAAATATTTTTTGATCCCGTTTGAATTGTACCATGGATAACAAATATGATGTTTGTCAATTTAAATTTAATCTAATAATTATTTTTCATTTTTCATTCTTTAAGTCACCAGAATGAAGGAAACAAAGTCTCTGAAACTCAAATTTGTCTGAGGGAGGACCCCCAGAGCCCCACTTTGGTTTATAAATCCTCCCATTTTTTGAGGTCTCAAGGTTGGCAAGTAGCTGTCTCTTTAACCCAGACCAAAACCACTCACAGCATCCACTGGATAAAAAGGTCAAAGGTCATCAACCAAGAGTCAGTGGACAAACGAAGGAAGACATTCACATCCGATCAATCCCCCCAGGAAGAGCGCCGGTCGTTGATGCCATTTTTCGTAGCGACCAAACGGCGGTACTACAACTTCCATATCCGTCACGTGATGCCATTGGGCCCCAAAAATAGTTTTTCCCATAGACTTACATTGGGAAAGAGACGTCTGTAACTCAGCGGATAATTTTTTTTGAGGGGAATCAACTTCTCAGTACGAACACTTGAATAGTCCTTATCTAAATCATTAGGTCCTAAAAGTTATAAAATGCACTAATAGCCGAATCCAGAGTTATTTCCTTTCCTCTGTTCATGTGAACGAGACCCAGAACGAGGCTGGAGCGAGGGCTGAGAGGCGGAGTTAGCAAGCCGTGACGACAGCGTGACGGCTGTGACCAAGCCATGTGACCGAGCGGACGCTACTGGCCTGCTCCATGGGCCCAATGGATGCGGAAGAACGCCGGGAGATCCGGGTACCTTTTCCAGTCAGAAGTCGAGCCATTTTGGCTTCATGCGCCACTGAGCAACTTTCATAGGAATGAATGGGGCGCCGCTGCCTCCGACGCCGTATCCAGATCTCTTAATACATCCATGCATCCGATGCCAGAGCCTTTTAAAACGTTGAAAAGTCTTTCCTGACAAAGACTGATTGTCAACATCATGATCTTTGAAAGATGTCACTAATAAGCTGTATTAAACATTTTGAGCCGCACAAACTTCACCATTAAATGTGATTTAGTATCATTGGAATACTTTCAAATCCACTAAGGGTTATTTTCAAATCTGCGGTTTGAGGATTTTCCATGACGCCATGTTTGAAAAGTGCGGTGAGGTCGATCTACAAACTGTTTACTCCACAAAGTCTGAGAAACTCACACACAAGTGGCCGACGAAGAGCACATAACATCCTTTTTAAAAACGTTTACATGCTTGACCACTAACAGGTCTACCAAACAGAAAACAGAGCTGTGATGCTGCCGCTGCTGCTGCTGCTGTCGTTACAGATCCTCCCCAACAGAGGGAGCCGCTGTGTAACAGATGTCACTGAGCCCGACCACAAACTGAGCCACATGTGGAAGTACTCAGCGTGTGTGAGAACCAGAACAATGGACGGAGACAGGAAATGAGGCTCTGCTGTGTGTGGGTACCAGTTAGCCACATTATGATGGTGTACTGGGAACGCTACGGCCTCAAAGTGTATTTCTGTTGTCCGTGTATTTGTGTGTGCCTGTGTGCATGTGTGTGTTACCATGGAAACTCCGCCTGAGCTCGCTG
This sequence comes from Sebastes fasciatus, assembly GCF_043250625.1. Taxonomy (NCBI): domain Eukaryota; kingdom Metazoa; phylum Chordata; class Actinopteri; order Perciformes; family Sebastidae; genus Sebastes; species Sebastes fasciatus. The sequence continues at coordinate 5,319,289 of NC_133796.1, read as the reverse complement.
AAGGTCAAGTCTGATAGGCAGTGATGTTTATTCACTGCTGCTTTAACACACACACCTTCACTGTGAGGTTACAGCTCACGCACACATATGGTAGTTTGACTACAACTACTACTTCTCCTACTACTACTACTCCTACTACTACTTCTCCTACTACTACTACTACTACTACTACTACTACTCCTTCTCCTACTACTACTACTACTACTACTCCTACTACTCCTTCTCCTACTACTACTACTACTACTACTCCTACTACTCCTTCTCCTTCTCCTACTACTACTACTACTACTACTACTACTACTACTACTCCTACTACTCCTTCTCCTTCTCCTACTACTACTACTACTACTACTACTACTACTACTACTCCTACTACTCCTTCTCCTACTACTACTACTAGTACTACTACTACTACTACTGGGACCATAAGTACTGCTGTCACTATGATTTTCATCTACTAGGGGCTCATCTCATTTATGAAAATAGATGAACTGAATGAATGAATGACTCAATAAATAAATACATAAATAAATATGTCATTAAATGTAGCAAAAATAATATTAAAAATAAATATAGCTATTAATTCATTGATAAAATGTGGCATAAATTGATATTTCTGTTTTAAATCCCTTCATTATTTATTTATTTTTGTATTAATTCCCTTATTTATTTACTCTTCTGTTTCATTTTCCTTTATATGTATTTATGTATTCATTTTTGCATTTATTTTTTATTTATTTTTGAATTTATTTTTAAATGTTTTTCTTATTATTATTTTTGCATTTGTTTGTTTATTTATTTTTATTTGCATTATTTTTTTATTTATATTATATTTATTTTTAAATGTGTTTTTCTATTTATGTATTTATGCATTATTTATTTTTTATATTTCTGCATGATTTTCCCTTTGCATTTCTCACACTCCGATGTCAGGGCAGCCTGGATGCAGTTTATTGCTCTGAGACTGTATAAATGGGTCGGACAAAAGTGTCCCTTTCGTCCCCAGTGGAAATCAGGCCCTTGCCGGTGGCAGTGACGCTTTTATAGCAATTATCAAAAACAAAATGTGATCCCACCTGACCGGAGGGACAGGTCCCCACCAGCTGTTGAGAGGACATTACAGGACAAAAAGTAATCTGGGGGTATGGTGACCCCTGTTACAGGTCAAGCTGCTGATGTCTAACTCACAATAGTCCTGGGCTTGTGGGAAACGCTGTGCCTTAACCCTCTGAGACACACAATATACCAGTTTTTTTTACTGTTTTAGGGGAGTACAGGGGGTTATTATGTCTCATAAGTTGTTGAAGCAATTTTTGGGTTGATATCAAAATTGTTACACAGATTTGGTGCTAAATTGAACCTTTTTTTTCCACTCGAGAACTGATAAAAATTACCAAAAACTTTTGACATTTTGAGATTTCTGAAGAAGAATTGTATTTTTTTGGCAATTGAATGCTCTAGGTCTCTAGTTTGTGGCTGTAAAGTTTCATGAGGCTGTGATTATCCTAGAGGTCACCACAGGTCATTTTATACAGTGAGGGCAGGTTTCAAAAAATTGTCTCACTACAATGAAATGTCTCCTATGGGGACTTACATCATCACACATGAATACAGTTGGGCTCATTGGATCCACAAGAGTCTCAGCTTTACAGTGATTTATGTAATTCAAGACTGATTGGGGACCCCAGTATGCAGAAATATTCAAATACATCATTTTAGAATAGACGAGAATAACACATTTATACTGCATGAAAAAAACTGCATGTGATTATCATAAAGTGGGCATGTCTGTAAAGGGGAGACTCGTGGGTACCCATAGAACCCATTTACATTCACTGATCTGGAGGTCAGAGGTCAAGGGACCCTTTGAAAATGGCCATGTCAGTTTTTCTTCGCTAAAATTTTGCCAAAATTTGGAGCATTATTTATCCTCCTTCCCGACATGGTTGGTACGGATTTATTCTAGTTTCATATGATATCTGGAGCTTCACTCTAGCCCTAAATCTGAACCTACTAGACCTCTGAAAGACAGTAAAGTCAGTCGGGATCGGGTCTCAGGGGGTTAAAGAGCACTAAAAAAACTAAACATGACATTAGCAACAATATAAATGTACCGTCCAGACAAATAGAGGGAACCACACGACATACTGTTAAGTGAGGTCATGTTGTCGGGCTGAGCTTTCAGTAATTTGAGTTCCAGAAGTTCCTGTTTCACTGTGTTTTCAGTATAAGATGGCCTCCTCACAGTGGCTGAAGGCCGAAGTATCTCGTGTGTCGAACACGAACGAGGCCGAGCGAAGCAGCAGGTCAGCTCTGTGTTTGGAAAGAACCGGATATGCTTGAGGTTCAGCGTTGGTCTGACAGAGAAGAAGTACTGCAGCATTACTGAGCCCTCAGGGATCAGCAAGCATCATGAGAACGTGTGTGTGTGTGTGTACCTGGGTATCCACACTGCCAGCGTCTCTTAAATAGGACACCCCTCCCCAACACACACACACACAGAGTTCTGGTGAGCGGTCTAACAGCAGCTAGTCTGGCCTACATTCACTGAGGCTCAGGTCACTTTGTCCACACAGCAGCAGAGGACATGAGCACGCTGATATCAAGCAAGTCAGCAGCACAGAACACAACCCCCCATGCTACTTCACATTAGCATAAACATTCAAACACAAATTCAAAAGGCTGAAAGCTGAACCTGCTCTTCCTACAGTCGGATCTAAAGCAGCAACTTTTTCACTATTGATTAATCTGTCAATCATTTTTTTAATTAATCCTTTTGTTTATAAAATGTCAGAAGAGATTTATGCCGCCGCCAACCAGACAAGTAGCAGCTTACATCCACGTCTGTCATCACTTCATCATTTCATCCTGTTAGACGTTCGTGTGAAATTGTCATAATTAGTATATGAATTATTGAGTTATGGCCAAAAACCTGTTTTGTGAGGTCACAGTGACCTTTGACCACCAAAATCTAATCAGTTCATCCTTGAGTCCAAATCTGAATAAATTCCCTCCAGGTGTTTCTGAGATATTACAAGAATGGTACAAATGGGCAACCCGATGATATAATGCCTTAAAGAGGTATAACAACCAGACAGTCATGCAGTGAATGAACCTGGTAGGAACGTACATCATCATTATGATGCTAAAATCATATCGAAATCCAATATTGTCATAAAAACAGTCATGTTCATTGATTTTAAATGTTGCCTGTGGGTTAAAGGCCCTGACGCACTAAGCCGACGGTCAGCTGTCGAACAGTTTGGGGTCATAGGTGAGCGTTTGTCGGCTTAGTTTTTGCGGTGTGTCCCGCACCGTCAGCTCTAGTCGGCTGTGTCGGAGGCTTTTCAGGCGAATTGTGCCAAATTTGAAGAAATACCTTCTCGGGGTTCCTGAGATTTCGTGTTCACAAGAAAGGTGAGTAATCTGTAAGGTCACAGTGACCTTTGGCCACCTTTACCTTACAAGTAAATAGTAAGTAGTAGTAGTAAGCAGTAGTAGTAGTAGTAGTAGTAGTAGTAGTAGTAGTAGTAGTAGTAATAATAGTAGTAGTAGTAGTAGTAGTAGTAGTAATAATAGTAGTAGTAGTAGTAGTAGTAGTAGTAGTAGTAATAAAGACGTGTTCCATTTTGAACTGATAAGGGACGCACTTTGTTCTGTATTTTTGAGAATCAATTCTTCTTCCCTAAAAAACACACTCAGTAATATCTAAAGCAGTAATATGATATATATATAATATAAAGCAGTAATATTTCCCATCATCTAGCTGCAGGATGACGGATGTGACTTTGCTTCTGTAGCCTAGACAAAAAAACATTCATCTCAATGACACCAGTTGATCAAATGAAAATGATCTAAACACACCTTTTGTCTGTCCAAGTCCACGTCCCTCACCGGTTCTGGCTCCGGAGACCCCGGCGGTCCCTCCCCCACCCTGTCCAGCTTGCCGTCAGCGTTGACCTTAGAGGAGGAGGAGGAGGCCGGGGAGGAGGGAGGTAAAGACGGAGAGGAGGAGGAGGACGCACCGCGAGGGTGTGCTGGGGAGGAAGATGGAGAAGTGGCAGATGGAGGAGGAGGAGCGTCGGTGGCGAGGTCGCCGCGGAGGCGCAGCGTCTCCTGCCGTAGCGTCTCGTTCTCTGAGGTCAGTTCCTGCCGCTCCCGCCGGACGCTGGTCAGCTCCTTGGTGAGGGTGTCCAGGCGCTGCCTCAGCTGACGAACCTCGTCACGTGCACGGTTACGCTCCGAACGAACCTGGGAAATACAGATACAGACGATACAAGATAAACTAATCAGCCTCAAGACAAGACCTAAATCTTGAACAAGTCATGAATAAAGAGTTTCAGTAACCCACCTTGCTCCACTTCTCTCTCCAGTTGGCGGTGCAGTCCGACCACCACCTCATGGTCTTCTCCATCTGGGCCGCTCTGGCCCGAGCCTCCTCCAGCTCCCTGAGCCTCAGCTCCTCCCTGCTCTCCCAGTCGGCCCCAGCGCCCTCGCCCAAGGATCCCAGGGATATCAGCCCGAAGCCTCCCAACCCGGGCGACAGCAGCAGCGGGGGGCTGGAGCTGGGGGTTCCTCCGGTGGGGCTGGGGGTGTGGGTGAGGCTGTCCGGGGAGCGGATCCCCCTGTCGGACCCCAGACCCAGGCTGCACAGCAGACCGCCGCCGCCTCCGGGTGACTTACCGCCATCGGACAGGTGGGGGCTGGGGGTGTGGTTCATGATGGAGGCGGTGGTGAGGAGGATGAAGGGGGTAGGGGGGTGTGAGCGGAGGGGGATTCAGGAGAGCGTCATCCTCTTCAGGCACTGATCAGCCTGGAGACAGAAACACACAAACAGGAAGAAATGTTACTCAGCTATCAGGAGAAGATCTAAGTTAAAGTGGATAGAAACGGAGCAAATACGATTAAAAAAAGTTATTTTCTTAAAACAGTCACTTTATCCTGAGAGTAGTGCATGAGACAGGTCATCTGAAATCTTCATGAGGAGGTGCAGAAGTCTAGTTTTCTCTCAGAACACTTGAATTACAATATGCTGAAAGGTTATTATGGAGTCTTTTGCCCAATGATGCCAAAAAACTGTTGCCTACTTGAGCTTTAACACGTACGTACACGGACATCTGTTACCCTCGTGTGTCTGGAAAATGGGCTGAATTTGAGAATAAAACAATTCAAGGTTGATCAGAAAAAGTGAGGAATCCAACTTTACAACAGAAACAGTCCGATGAAATCACTGACAGACACACGGTGCTGCCTTTAGGGAGGAAAAACCCCCTTGTCTGCTTTCTGAACCTAATCAATCCAAAGACAGGCTGACAGCTGCTACACATGACTGAGACTGGAACTACTTCTACTGCTTAATGGGAAGCAGCTTCATGTAAAACAGAAAACAAATGGCCCTGAGAACACAGACAGACAGATGACTTTCAAAGTAAGAATCTAAACACAAACACACTGTATCTGACGTATGTCCGGAACAGTCATGATTCCTTACAGCTGCACACCTGATCCTCTCGTGTTCACGCTCTCATCTCCGCCTCTCACAGCACGCCACTTTCACCACTCATCAGTCATTCTCTGACTCATCCCCGATTCCACCACAACCCCTTTTTAAATCAAAATATTTTTATCGAGGTTTTGCAAGATATAGCAAAAGTGCAGCAAAATGAACTTAATTTAAATAATTCCTGTAAATTTTAAAGATTTTTTTACCAAGTTTCTGGTGTACGATTTATTATTTTAATAATAAATACTATGTACGTATTGGTTACATTTAGTTTTACAAAGTTAGGAAAACAATGTTTAAGTCAAGCCTGATGATGCCATAAAAGAATGATCCCAATGACTTCCACACAGTGAGGCATACAGTTTATTAATTAAACACTGGTATCGGATCGGTACTCGGTATCGTTCGATACCCAAAGTCCAGGTATCGCTATCGGTTCTGAAAAAGTCGGATTGGTGCATCCCTAAATAGCAGCTAGCACCAATGCCAACAAATAAATAAGTCAGAACAAAGGATGTATATAATCTATGTATATCAACAATAAAACAATTCCCCATGGGGCCCCATACTTTTCCCATGTGAATATTGAAGCGAGTATCGGATTTTCTCAAGTGTTAAGCAGGACATGATGTCCGCCAACCATTGTGTGTGAGTGTATGAGGGAAGCGCCCTTCCACCTGAGCAGGATTGCTCGCGGAGCCAGAAGGGAAACAAAGGATAAGGTACTGATGGCGTCAAAACGTTAGTCTTTAAATAAAGTTTATTGCCTAAAATCTGTGTGCTCCAATGTGCTTTGGACCTGCTCTCTGAAGTCTCTCCTGTTAAAGGATAAGGTACGATGTCTTTCTGCAGTCATTTGCGTCTCACCTCCGGTGACCCCAAACGGAGCAACCAGAGGATTTGGTTCCAATCTGATGTTTGACACCTGAGATAAAGTGTGAAAGATCTCTATCCAATACTTGGTAAGACTTGACCAGTACATGTGAATAAGGGAGGCTTTAGAATTGTCACAGTTGGGACTAATCGTAGGATTACATGCCAAATAGTTTGGCTGTGGAGATATGAGCCCTGTGCACCACTTTAAACTGAATTAAGCCACTACAAACCCTTTGAATTCAGGCTAAATTTGTGCAGCATCACTAGCAAGAATATCCCCCTTGGTCCTCATTTGTCTAAATCCTGCTCTCCCTCCATCTACAGACGGATTATACTGCACCAATATGTAGATTCATAATTTAATACTTTTCATTCACATGTTTCTTTTTACTTTCTGGCGATCCCATAAACATTTGCAAGATAGATTGTTTGTATTTTTCTTCGGTGTAGGCCTATAATAATAATAAAACACATTTATAGTGTAATGACTAAATGTTTCCTCGGGGATCTGTGGGCCAAACTGTGATTTTATCTCCCCCGTCAGTGCCAGCTTTGGCTTGAGAAATCCCGTAGAGAAAAATACCATCTCTGGCTGTGGTGAAGATGGCCTCAAACTGTCTGGGCCAAGAAAAGCTCTACTCCTTCCTGTTTCCCTCCCACCGCTCCTCCTCCTCCTCCTCTCGCCCCTCCAGAGGAAGTTTCCGGAGGAGATCTGGAACTGTGGGAACAACTCGCAGGGAACAGGAAGTAAAGGAAATGAAACAGGTTCAGCTTTAGCAGGTGGGGGGCTTAGTGGAGGGTCAAACCACTAAAGACAAACAATATGATTGACCTTTAGAGGTGGCATATTCAAAAGCGTACTGTATACTAAGTCTGTCCCATAGTGGACGTATACACCATAACGTCACCCACTGGTTTGTGGACTCTGGTTTTGAAGCCTTGAGTTTGGCATTTTGGCCGTCGCTATCTTGTTTTTTTTTTGGAGCCAGATGTGACCATATTTGGAGGAGAGGGTGGAGCTGTGGAGGAGCGACGCCCGGCAGGGCATAGCAAACGCTAAGTTACTATCTAACGCTGAGTACACACTACATAAGAATCAAGACGATTTTGGGCCCGCTTCCCTCCTCCCGACGATCGTCAGCAAGGCCCAGATTTTTTGATGGTTCTAAAGATTATCTTTCCAGATGTTCCTGTGGTGTGAGGTATGTTAAGAGAGTTTTTTACATCCCATGATCGGCTCAGAAGTCCATCCTGGCCGCACCAATCTCTAAACATGTTATGATCTGATATCCTGTTGTGTGTGTGGAACCCCGAGGACAGACGATGACGCAGTCACGTGGGAAAGAACGATAAGAACCAAACTGACTGAAGCAGGAAGGACAACCAACGCCGTCACGGCAGCCGAGGCTAATGCATGAGCTAATGCAAAACACTAAGCATAAAGTTGTAGTAAGAGGTAGCTCAGAAATGGAAGACCTACTTGTTGATTTGTGGCAACAACACAAGTGTTTATTTAACATGTCTCCATGACTTCATCCATCTGTCCTTCGTGAATTTTCAGTACAAAGTAAAAACTAACATCGCTAATTCTTCCTGCCCGTCATAAGCCATGTTTGTTCACACTAAAGTCACGTTTGATCGCGAGAGATGTCGCGAGATTTCCCTTTTTTTTTTAGTTGGTACTCTTGTTGTTCATGAATGAATCTGTTAGTGTGTGGTGTGCTGTTTTGGCCAAATCGTTGCTCTCCACACACTATAGGAACATTAAATTTAACACAACATGTCGTTATGTGTGGGCTCTCTCACATTTTAAAAATCTATTAAGATTTGAAAAATCTTTTAGTGTGGGCCAGCCTTAACGCTAGCTAGCTTGGTTAGCAAGGTGCATCCGAACAGCCAAGAGTGTCTTTTAGTACAACCGAACGCCGGACAACGCCGTGGTAGCGACCTGTCAATCACAAGGTAGCCCCGCCCTAAAGCATCCCCTGCTTTATGGTCTATTTGACTCTAAATGGGATCATAATTTACTAAATGAACATCATGCTGTATTGAAGAAGACTTGAAACTAGAGATTGAGACCATAAACTCATGTTTACAATGTTTACTGAGGTAATAAATCAAGTGAGAAGTAGGCTCATTTTCTCATAGACTTCTATACAATCAGACTTCTTTTTGCAACCAGAGGAGTCGCCCCCTGCTGGCTACAAGTTTATGACACTTCAGCATTGGCTTCACTTTTCTTTTTTTGGAGATGCATCAGACAGAAACCATTCAAAGTCTCTTGTATGTGGACCTACAGGCTTCTGGATAATTCAATTAAATCGCTTTATTAGTGACAGTATATTATTCCTCTCAGCTCCTGAATGTTTGTTTTTCACTGTCATCTGATTGTAACTGTAATACTGTAATACTGTTTGGATGATCCTACTTGTGTTCATTATGTGGAACTTAAATAAAACTCCACTGAGTCTTGTATTTGTGCGAGTCACAGGATAACCTTATTAACCAAGCGTGTCCATTTATGGTATTGTGACGGACCCACTGACTCCAAGGCAACTTCCTGTTTGCATCCCACAAAGCAAAATGGGAACTTTTGTTCGTACCAAGCTGTGAAAACAAAACAACAAAGAAAACAATATTGTTGGAACAAGGATCAAAACTAAATGGAGATCAACACAGTCTCTGGCAAACAGACGAATCAAACATTTCCTCCTGAAGAGCAAAGTAAACACAAAGCAACGAGGGAGAAAAACTACACTCAGGGTTTCATTTCATCTCTATACACAATGAGCTGCATTCACTGTGACCGATCCAGCTTCTCCTGTTCCAAATCTCATCCTCTAGTTCATCTCCCAGTTAAACATCAGGACAGTAACTGGCAGCCATACACACACACACACACATGCACACACATGCACACAGACACACACCATAAACCACAACAGCCTATTCATGAAAAATCCCAAATCTGGGTCAAAGTCTGGGAAAGAGAGTTAGTGTGCGGAGGATGGGGGGGCATGAGGAAGGCCTGACAGAGTTCACCACAGCAGTAATTCTTTATGAAAACTTCAGCTCATGAAACACACACAACGCCATGTGTTCTGGTGACGCATCGCTTTGAATTTAATGACGCTCTATTTTAACAAACTGAGATTCTTCCCAGAAAACCTGCCAGTTAATGAGGACTTGAGGAGCAGATTTATTTGCATTAAAAGGCACAATGAGTAGGATTTACCTAAAAAAACTGTATAGACAGAACGGGAATATTACGCGGCGAAAAAGTAGAGTACTTTTTTTTTGTTGGAACAAGGTTGATTTTTCTGAGCTTTTGCACCGCGAATAAAGGAATCAACCACTCACTCCTTCCATCCTTACCTTTCACAATAAAAGCCCTAGACATATAACATTCGCAGGCGAGTATTTAGAATTTTTTTGTGTCGTTTATTTGGTTTATTCTGGCTCTCCAGTCACAACCAGCATCCATATACAGTACATGCTTCCATGCACAAAAGACCGTCTGGACGAAAAACCCACTAACATCTGACTTTTGTCTTCAATGGGAAAGGTTACAATCTGCATTCATTCCCAGGACAAATGACTCGGCAGTAGTCACGGGTATTTATCGGCTCAAACTCCGATCGTAGGTGATGGAAACATGACACCCGGCTGCACGCTAATTTTCCACCCTTTTCCGGTGCGATACTATCTGACACACGTTGAAGTGAATATATAATAAATACAATTAACAGGGATTTGGACAATTATTACAATTTATTGTAAAAAAAAAAAAAAAAACGTCTTTGTTAGTCTTTCCACTGTTCCAACAATCACCAACTTTGGTTTGGTCAAAATAAACCCTTAATTCACAGAGTTAGATGTGGAAAGAAACAGCCTTTATATGCTCTCCTCAAAGCCACCAGACTCCATTAACAGAAACAGTAATTTTACCTCGCTCATTGTTGTAAAACACTTCATTCAAACTCAACAGAAACAAACAAAAAAAACATCTTGGTTAACGTTAGTCTTTCCACTGTTGCAACAATCACCAACTCTGGTTTGGTTGAAATAAACCCTTAATTCACAAAGTTAGATGTGGAAAGAAGCAACCGTTATGTTCTCCTCAAAGCCACCACACTCCATTAACAGAAACAGTAATTTCGTTGATCCTTGTAAAACACACTTCATTGAAACTCAACAGAAACAAAATAAAACTCATCAAAACCTTCTTTGTTAGTCTTTCCACTGTTCCAACAATAATAAAAAAAGAAGTAACCACAGTAATATTTTCATTGTTTACCAACCCTATTTTCTGGCGCGTTTGCGAAGTTGAATGTGACACACCAGATAAAAACAGAAAGGTACACTCATCTACTGGCAACGAGAAAGGAGCCCATCACCTATTTTAAGCAGGACTGATTAACAGTCATCTCCTCGGCCAGGGAGCAACATATGAAGAGAGGAGAGTAGAGGCAGGACGTCTTAGCATGTTCATATACATCCATGTAGGAATGTGTCATTCATTGTTAACCTGCACTAACTTGCACTGGAACTCCCTCTTTCCAGCTCCCTAGAACAATATTTCTGGCTGGGTGTGTGGTATGCGCTAGTTGTTTTTTCTCTGCTTCCTACACTGGACTTCAAAATCTCTGTCTTATTTTTTCCTCCATATTTCAGTTCCAGCATCTTTATGTCCGTAAAAAGATGCTGCATGGTGCAGCAACAGCACCAGTATGTGTGTGACATAAATGAAAACATCACTAGCATAAAACTATACAGAAGTATACGAGAGTAATTATTCTGTGCAATCAGGGTTTATTTCCTTCCACAGCTACATTTGCACATTCACTACCTCAATTATTTTTTATTAAAGAACAAAATAAGTATCTTGCACACTTGCTAATGTATCCAGTATGTTATTGCACACTTGCAAATTTATATAGTTGGTTATTCTGTGTTTATAATTTAGATTCTGTGGATTCTGATGCTAGTTGTAGTAGTCAGGTTTATTTATAGTGTATTCCAATATTCTTTATATTTTGTATTCTATGGATCTATTTCTTTAGTGTTGACATGTACATTTGATGTACTGTTCCTTGGGATCAATAAAGTACATCTATCTATCTATCTATCTATCTATCTATCTATCTATCTATCTATCTATCTATCTATCTATCTATCCAAGCGTGTATTAGCTGTCGTTTGTATCTGATAGGTTTGATCTTATTGAACTCTAACCTGCTGCCACGAGGTGTCACAGACTGAGGAAGTATTCACTGGCTTCATCGAAATAATGAGAAATGTTCAAGCCCTTCAAAATCCATAATTCAGAATCCCTATAATTCATTCACTTTTTAATCTATAAATTTTAAAAAAAATGGGATAATTTACAATTTCCCCAACGCTCAAGATGACATCTTGAAATTACTAGTTTTCAGAAAAGCAGCAAATCCTCCCATTTGAGAAACTGGGACCAGAGAACAGTTTTTTTGCTTATATTGTTTGGGCTTTTTCCTAATGTCTTAAAGGTACTATAAGTAACAATGTACGTGTTTTAATCACTTTATATTGCAAATATGTGTACGTATTGTAACGTAACTTAAAAACGGAGACCTTACCCGACTTTCTCGGTTGCCAGTCTGTGGACTGAATTCTATGTAAAGGACTTCGAGACTGTTTTGCGGGGAAAATCCAAAGAACATGACGTTTATGCGCCTTGTCCAATGCCAATGCCAATGGTCCAAATGAAATATAGGAACATTACAGAACATTATGTAAGGGATAATGACTGAAGTGCTGTCATTATCAGGAATTAATGGACAACATGGAGAGCTGTCATGGTGTGGTGAAGGTGTCATTAATAACAAGGATCTTCTGAAAGTTACATGTAGTACCTTTAACATCTACACCTTTATGAGCGGGAACAAAACCACTCAATCATACAAACTGGGACCAGGAGCTCCATTTCAGTGACGGATTTCTGTTCTGTTGTCTACAAAAAAATGATAGCCCCAGTATCCAAGAACAATGTAGAGAACAGGAGGGACAAAAACAAGAAACAGGAAGGGAGAAACGACAAGAAACATGTAACCTGAACATTAGATTGTTAACCAGAGAAAGATTAAATGATTTAGACTCTAATGTTTCCAGCAGCAGTTATAGAGGACGCCATATTTCAGACATTCTTGGCAACCTGTTGACATCACGTCTTTTAAATACATATTTGCACAGAGTTATGTATTCCAACCAAAGACAGTGGTTGGTTTAAGTGTTGAGATTGCTTTTAAATTGCAAATAAAATCTAATTACACAGATTATGTAGTTGACTTTTAATACAAAATACCAATACCTATAAACCACTGAGGGGCGAACAGGAAGAACTGGTTTGGACTCATGTTCTAGGCTAAAAACAAACCAATGTCCAGTGTGCTGTATACCTTTGGATCTTAATCCATTTATTCACAGTTGTTTTATTCTGATTAACAATGTTAGTATTATCATTAGCGATTTCCGTGCTGAAACACACCTAAAACTAAACAAAAGCATGAATGAAATATAATTAGGGCCGTCAAAGTTAACGCGTTAACGCATAATCGCTTTAACGCCACAAATGTTTTGAATGCATTAACGCAATCAATCTTTCGGAGATTGTAGCGGGCTCAGTTTTAACATACGTTGTCGTGAAGGAGGTTAAATAACGCTCCAAACTTGCGCTAAATTTTGGCGAGGACAAACTGTCAAAGCCATTTTCAAAGGGGTCCCTTGACCTCTGACCTCAAGATATGTGAATGAAAATGGGTTCTATGGGTACCCACGAGTCTCCCCTTTACAGACATGCCCACTTTATGATCATCACATGCAGTTTGGGGCAAGTCATAGTCAAGTCAGCACACTGACACACTGACAGCTGTTGTTGCCTGTTGGGCTGCAGTTTGCCATGTTATGATTTGAGCATATTGTTTTATGCTAAATGCACCTGTGAGGGTTTCTGGACAATATTTGTCATTGTTTTGTGTTGTTAATTGATTTCCAATAATAAATATATACATACATTTGCATAAAGCAGCATATTTATTCCACTCCCATGTTGATAAGAGTATTAAATACTTGACAAATCTCCCTTTAAGGAACATTTTGAAAGGATAAAAAATGTGCGATTAATTTGCGATTACCAATTTAATCGACTGACAGCCCTAAATATACTTTATATTGTCCCTGCCTCCCTGTTTAGTCCCTTCCAGAGCTGCAGCCAGCACAGTGACTGATGTCTCTGGCAGAGCAATGAAGCCACCATTTATTTAGGATCAGTTGATCGTTAAGCTGATGGATGGAGCTGCGGTACATCGAGAGGAGCCGCAGCCAATCAGAGCAGCATTATCATCTCGTTGACAAGATGGACCAGATAACCAAGAAGTACGAGCCAAACACATTAAAAAGACACAAGCAAATATCAAATTATTATGGACTCAATGCCTCGACGGATTATGATTAATGAAAGATCTTACTGAGTTGGATTATGGATCCAGCCTTTTTATTACTGTTATCTCCACTAGGAGATTAGGTATTCAGTCATGTGTGTTCATCTCTGTGTCTGTCTGTCTTTCCAAGGCTAATCTCACATACTGCTGGACCAATCGGCCTGGTATTTGTCTTTTTACTCATTTATGACTGTATGCTCAAGGACCTCACGCGGCGACAGTGATTCACACATTTTGAAAACACATTTTACTGACTGTTCGTCTGCATAGCAAATGACAAACTGAACCGAGCGCTGACTACAACGGAGCGCGTCTTCTCATGTCGGCAGGAGGGGAAATATTCAAATACACCATTTTTATAAAACGCGAAAATAACACATTTATACTGCATTCAAAAAACTGCATTTTTTACCCCAAACTGCATGCAACTGCACTATCATAAAGTGGGCATGTCTGTAAAGGGGAGACTCGTGGGTACCCATAGAACCAATTTTCATTCGCATATCTTGAGGTCAGAGGTCAAGGGACCCCTTTGAAAAAGGCCATGACATGACATAACTTTGGAGCGTTATTTAGCCTCCTTCCCGACAAGCTATAACATGACATGGCCTAGCTTTAAAACTGAACCTGCTACAGCCTCTGAAAGACAAATCGGGTCTCAGGGGGGGTTAAAATAAAAAGCACTACAAAATCCCAAATTTAAGTGCAATGTCATTTGGTAGCCACAGTTACATCAAGACGAAAATAAGTTCCAGTTAACTCACAAAACTATAATTCACAAGTCAAGCTCAGGCAGCGGATCCCACATGAGAACTGAATGACAACTTAAGTCTCATTTCAAAGCTACTTCCACCTCCACGCTTACCTCGCTCGCCTCTGTGACTTCACTTATTTCAGCCGGAGATGAATCATAAAACACAGCTTTCACCGGCGGTCCAAACTCTATTTTCTTCTCTTTCCGTATATCCCTTTTCTGCTACTTCCCAACTTTCTCCGTCCTTCTGTCTCCCAGTTTGCCTCTCTCTCTCCCCCTTTCTTGGCCCAACGTCCATGTGAATGGTGAACCCCGCCCTCTGTCATCACAGGGCCCATAAAATGCACGGCCAGCCGGCGGGTTGAGCGGCGTGGTGATAAACTCTTTGACAGAACATCTGTCCACGCTGACCATATGCCATACAGCCCAAACTCAACTTCTATTCTCGTATATTCAACGTTATAAACAAATCATGTTGACCCGGGCGTTGTGTTCTCACCCTCTCTCCGTACCCCTACTCACACACACACACACACACACACACACACACACACACACACACACACACACACACACACACACACACACAAACACCACTGTTTATTTCACTTGTCAATGCAAATGTCAGCTTATCTTGTTGGAATGAGCAACAGTCTGAGCAAAGGGGTCATGGCCGACACAAAACACACCGCAGGCGACAGAGGGTGTTCACACACACACACACACACACACACACCACTGATTTATGTGAATGTGGCCATAAAGAGATACAGCGTGGCGCTACG
The DNA here is from genome assembly GCF_043250625.1 of Sebastes fasciatus. Lineage (NCBI taxonomy): Eukaryota > Metazoa > Chordata > Actinopteri > Perciformes > Sebastidae > Sebastes > Sebastes fasciatus. The sequence continues at coordinate 5,303,896 of NC_133796.1, read as the reverse complement.
AAGGATTTCCCCCAGTGCTCGCCAACATTTCTGTGTGTGTGTGTTTCTGTGTGAGTGTTGCAGTGAGTCAGCGTGTGTGTGTGTTCTTTTCTCTAAATGAGAAGCAGCTCTGGAGAGCTCTCTGGCTCAGTGGGGTTGGCTGGGCCTGGAGGGTTCAACCACACACTGAAAGAAAATAACAATCACACTGCTATCCGACTCAAAGGCTTCATTCACTTGTCCCGTTCTAGTGTTCGGTGCTGTCAATCAGTGCTGTGTGAAACACTCTATTTCAACACGAGAAGCATGTGGCTTGGCGTGCACAAACCCTGCTGAAAACTCCTGCTGTAATTGCAACTCAGAATGGCAGTTACAGGGTAAACATTAGTTGTTGTTTTTTTTACGATTTTGAAATAGATTTCTTATGCCAGAATCAAAATATTTGCTTCATTTGAGTCCATGTGGAGGTAGAAGGAAGTTACCGCTTTTATTGTTGTAGTATGAGTAACGTAATGTCATATCCATTCTGTATCCAACGACCAAAACACAAAAAGAAAAAGTAGAAAACGACCTGCGTCCTCACATTTTAAATCCAGCGTGGTAAACAGTACACATCCAGTAAAGGATGGAAACACTTTGGGTTTCACACATTACCAGGAAAAGCAGAGCTAGACATCACGGCTAAAGCTGCATGCTAACTCTGTCTCTGTCTCTGTCTCTGTCTCTGACAGGAAACGTTATCGTATCGCGGTAATGTGCGGTCGAGCCGGCCGTCGCTCTCATCTCCGTGGTCAAATGGGCCGACGCTACAACTGTAGAGCACCCAGACACTGACATTTATGTTAAATGCATTGAAACGGCCCCGATGGAGCTGAACATGGATGGATAAAGAGAACGGAGCTGACGGGAGAGCTAGAGACGCACTTGGAGAAGTTAGGGGAAGTATACACATGCCTGACAATGACTGATATATTTGACTTCAGGACATCTCTGACTACATACATGCTGAAAATCAAATATTTTTAATGTATTATTTTAGCTATTTTCCAAATTAAAAGTTCCTAGAAGTGTATGATTCAACTTTAGTTGAAGTTAACAAAAATCAAAATACATATCGAATCAGGAGATAGGTGAATCGTCCCAGCCCTGGCACAAACCCTGCTGAAATTCCTGCTGTGATTGCAACTCTAAATGACAGTTACAAGGTAAACATGACTCTGCATCACAGCTCAGTTCATGCAGATGAAAGGTTTTTATCTGACAGCAGCTACACGTGTTCAGTGGGGAGCCTGTTTGAAACACAAATCAAGTCATTCCTCCTCCTCCTCCTCCCGTGTGACTGGGTGTGAAGGCTGTGGAGTTGCATCAGTGCAGATGATAGAAGGAGAAGGGAATGCATCTCTGTGTATGACCACGCAGCCTGCAGGTCTGAGGGAACAGTGGTGCTGAGAATAGGAGCAGCACTGATGTGCAGTACTGTGTGTACGGGGGTTTGGGGTTTTGGGGTTTGTGGTTCCACTCCCTGAGTTTTGAGCTAGGACTGAAATATCTCAACAACTATTGGATGGATTGCTGTGACATTTAGTTCAGACCTTCATGTTCCCCACAGGATGAATTGAAAGAATCCTGGAGACCCCTTGACTGGTCCTCTAGCGCCATCGTCAGCTCGTGGTTGATAACTGCACCACTCACTGTGGATTAGGGCTGCACGATTAAGGCCAAAATGATAATAACAATGATTTTGATTAATATTGAGATCCCGATTATTTATCACAATTATTCACTGCTATTAAGGACAAAATATTTGTATTGCACTTTCACATTTAAAAAAACAGAGCAATGTTTTCACTTCCACAATGTGCTTCATTCCCGCTAATGTACACATTTTTGCATCAAAATAAGACTTAAAATAAGATTCTTCTTCACCTGAATTCAGTGCATTTTTCATACAACAGAGAGCAGAAGGGCAAAAAGAGAAATATACTGTATACTCTTCTACTCTGGTCTGCAGCCCCAACACTTAGGAGTTTTTCACAGGCTGCTGCTGTAGGATGAGCGCAAGGCGGCATGACAGCTCCACAAAAGTGAAGCCAAAACATCTCTATCGCCCCCTTTGGTGGATTATCCTTTACATGATGGATCACAGAGTGCTTCCATAAAATGGATTACCTTGGAATGAGGATGTTAATAATTAACCGTTAACCGACATTAAGAATTGGGACCCGTTAATGCTATCGGTTAAACGGTTAAAAGAAATATTAAAAATTAATTAAAAAGCTGAGCAAAACTCAGAGGAGTGGCTCGTCACTTTAAGGAGAAAAGCTGTTCCACCTTAACAGTCCACCTTAAGAGAGTCTGAACCGGTGTTGAAAGATACAGGAAGTTAGCTCAGGTCTTGAGCAAGTCCCCACGCAGAGCGCCAGTCGTTGATGCCAATCTTCATAGTGGCCAAACGGTGGTACTACAACTTCCGTGTCCGTCACGTGATGCCATTGGGCCCAAAAATACTTTTTCCCCATAGACTTACATTGGGAAAGACACATCTGTAATTTTGAGGTGAATCAACTTCCCAGTATGAACACTTGAATAGTCCTTATTAAAATCATTAGGTCCTAAAAGTTATAAAATGCATTAATAGCCGAATCCAGAGTTAATTCCCTTCCTCTGTTCATGTGAATGAGACCCAGACCGAGGCTGGAGCGAGGGCTCGGAGGCGGAGTTAGCGAGCCGTGACGACAGCGTGACGGCTTTGACCCGTGACCGAGCCATGTGACCGAGTCATGTGACCGAGTGTGGCCACGTGACTCGGAAGTCGAGCCATTTTGGCTTCATGCGCCACTGAGCAAACAACTCCTCAGCTCAAGACCATGGATGTATAAAGAGAACTGGATGCAGCGTTGGAGGCGGGCTCCCGTTCATTCCTATGAGAGTTGCTCAGTGGTGCATGACAGTTGATGGAAAAGCGCCTAATTTGGATATCTTTCTTGTGACATTTCAAAAGTTTGCTATAAATTTGCTCAATTGAATGGAAACATGACCACAATTCCAACAGACTGTTGGCCTTTCAACAAAGGTCTAAGCTGTCACAGCTAAACGCTCTTTCCCACTGATTTTGGATCAGGATCAATTTAATGTCCTGGCTTAAGTTGAGGCTGTCAACAGTAACACGACGCACTGGAGAAATATTCATAGCATATGTGAGACGACCTACATCAAAGACGACTCATGAACCGTACTGGGTATACACATGAACGCATCCAGTTATCGGAAAGGCGTGGGTTTGAGACAAAACGACTGCAACAAGTGACTCACAAAGAGGACAATAAGTCCACATGTCAGATGAAAACATTCAGCCCTAAATCAATTCACAAACACAAAGATGACTCTGACATTTTCTGTGTCAAACCTTCACAAAGAGTAATACTGGACTGATCTTTTGAGAAACAGGACAAAGCCTCCAGAAGCCGCTCCGTTCCATTATATCAAAAAATGGCTGACAGTACAATTCTCCAGCTTTAATGCAAGTCTAATCATTTCAGCTTTGGCTCCAACTTCTACATCAAACCTCTTCCTCTTCCAAGACGGAGAAATCTTGAAACTGAGCCAGTGGGAGATTTCCAAACATCAAAGCGGAGCTGGAGGTTTCTTTTTCTTTTTTTTACCCCCCCGACTGAAATAACAAGAGTTTTTCACAGGAAGAAATCTATATATGTTGGGCTGTAAACAGTCTGCTATGAGACGCCTCATCAAGCAGAATCAGTCTTAATTACACTATCAAAGGAAAGGATCAGAGGTATTTCAGCTGTATCACCGTGATGGAATATAACATAACCCCCGACTCTACAGACAAACACCTGAAGAAATGTCCCCGTAGAGATCAGCTAACAATAATCCAGTCTCGCTTGGGGGTCGCCGACCTAAAGGGCACTAGCAAAACAGAGTAACCTGGGTTGACAGGAGCAGCAATATGTAAGGGACAATGTACAGCGAACTGGTCGTTGTTGTGAAATAAACCCCAACAAGGCGATGGATGTTCTTGCATCTTGTGAGGTGTTTGTTAACATTGTCAGAAATGGAGGAGGCCTTGGAAGTTCAGTTTTCGGTGCATAATAAGTTAATATATTGTAATTTTAGTCGTATACTGTTTTTCTTCGTAATTTTATAATAAGTCTGAGGAAAATGTTGATATTCCCAACAACCTCATCCTTTTCCTCTGTCATTATGCCTTTGCATTTCCTGTCTCATGTTACCCACTTTCTAGCTTGGTAAATCGTTAGCCTCTGTGGCTTCTAGACGCCGACAGTAACGGAAATATTGGCGTTGCTTAGCAGCGGTGTTCACACGACTTAACCATTTGAACGCCAAGCATATCGTGTACACGACTTCCCATGTTGTAAACACGAGTTTCATTTGATTTGCACCAATAGCAACGGTCTGCTATAAAAAAAATAACAGACCGTAGAACGCCGTGATTGACCAGCCAGAATTGTGTATTCAACAAACCGTGTAATAAAATGCAACGTCACCTGGCAATGCACCGTGTTGGCCAGTCAAAGTCATGCCCCACCACCAATCCTTGCTGTTTGTTTTAACAAAATGGTTATTTTTGTCAATCTGAATGCCAGCGTTTGGCCTGTGAATGAAAAATTTCCTTGTTTCCAGTTCACAACCTCTACTTCTTCTTCTTCTATGTTTACTGGCCATGCACGCCTATAGCGCCAACTTCTGACCAAGCTTCGCTGAGTTTATTTTTATGGCTCAAAACCAGTTGATGGAAATACCTGCGCCCAATTCCCATTTCTTCTTTTTGAGACATTTCAAAAGTTTGTTTAAAATTCGCTTGACAATTAAATGAAAACACGGCTAGTGCCATCACTAGAGCCATCACTAGTGCCATCACCAGAGCCATCACTAGTGCCATCACTAGAGCCATCACTAGTGCCATCACCAGAGCCATCACTAGTGCCATCACTAGAGCCATCACTAGTGCCATCACTAGAGCCATCACTAGTGCCATCACCAGAGCCATCACTAGTGCCATCACCAGAGCCATCACCAGAGCCATCACTAGTGCCATCACTAGAGCCATCACTAGTGCCATCACTAGTGCCATCACTAGAGCCATCACTAGTGCCATCACCAGAGCCATCACTAGTGCCATCACCAGAGCCATCACTAGTGCCATCACTAGAGCCATCACTAGTGCCATCACCAGAGCCATCACTAGTGCCATCACCAGAGCCATCACTAGTGCCATCACTAGAGCCATCACTAGTGCCATCACCAGAGCCATCACTAGTGCCATCACTAGAGCCATCACTAGTGCCATCACCAGAGCCATCACTAGTGCCATCACTAGAGCCATCACTAGTGCCATCACCAGAGCCATCACTAGTGCCATCACTAGAGCCATGCCGGTAGCTGACTAAGAATCATACCGAGCATTGGATGTCAGAGTTCAGTACACAGTACTACAGTTAAGTACTCAGTCACAATACTGTGTAGCTCTTGTATCAGGTTGATGAGACATTTGGTGCCTTCAAACGAAAATCATGAACTTGTGTTTACAACACAGGAAGTCGTGTACACGATATGCTTGGCATTCAAATGGTTAAGTCATGAGGAACACCGCTGCTAAGCAACGGCAATATTAACGTTACTGTCGGCGTCTAGAAGCCAGAGAGGCTAACAATTTAACGAGCCAGCAAGTGGGTAACATAATGCAGTAAATGCAAAGGACTGACATGGAAAAGATGAGGCTGTTGGGAATATCATTATTTTCCTAAGACATATAAAATTACCAAGAAAAACAATATATATTAACTTATTATGCATGAATGAACATGAGGGGGCGTTCATATGGGCTCAACTCGTAAACACGGTAAACCTCATTTGAAGGCACCAATTGGTTTCAATGTGTGATGGCCTCTCTCTCTCTCTCTCTTGATCAATAGCAACCCCGGCCTGTATGGTAACCAAGGGATGGTAACCATACCAAGCAACAACATAATGGAGAGTATGTGGAGTCACTAAGCTATCACTGCCAAGTATTATTACAGCAATCAGTCACGTGATCTGTTATTTACCCAACGCATACCTACCTACTACTGCAGCAAAGTCTGCTTGTTAGCAGGTAATTAAAGACTTTTGAAGGTTTCATACTTGAAGTTGCTCTTTAAAATCTTATTAACTGTGAGACTCAACGTGGTTAAACTCAAAGCTGGAATTTGGATGATTCACCGACCACAGACACTTTGGTACCTGGTGTCTGCATACTTTGCTGGATAAAATCGCTCTATCTAATAGCTCTATCTCACACACGTCTGTGCAAAAAAATATACAAAAAAAGAGAAATTCATCTCCCATGAGGCCCCAGGTGCAGCGAAAGGCTCCAACGTAGCACAAATTATACATTCCTGAAGCATGACACACACACACACACACACACACACACACACACACACACACACACACACACACACACACACACACACACACACACACACACACACACACACCATGTGGTTCCTCACAGCATACGCCCTTCATGCCAATAGAAACACACACAAACGCAAACATAAACTGCACTATGCTACATGATTTGATTTGATTTTATCATTATTGTGTCATGCATAAATAACATGGCCAGCCCATTACACTACACCATTGTTTAGAAAGTAAAGAAAAGACAAAGGCAGATACCAGAGTAGCAGTATAAATTACAAATAATACCAGACAAATAAACCATCCTGACGTTTTCTCCAAGCTTGAGGAACAAAACTTATAAGCATTAAAGGTCCCACATCGTGCTCATTTTCAGGTCCATACTTGTAATTTGTGTTTCTACCAGAACATGTTTACATGCTGTAATGTTAAAAAAAACTCCTTTGTTTTCCTCATACTGTCGGCCTGAATATACCTGTATTTACCCTCTGTTTTAAACGCTCAGTTTTAGCGCATTTCGATTCAACAGAATTGCGTTGCTAGGCAACAGCTTGGGTCCATGTGTACTTCCTGTCAGCTGATGACATTCACATACACTGCAACCAGGAAATAAACTGGGACACATTTAGAATGTTTACATTTAAAATTGTGTATAGGGTCTAAATATTGTATATTTATGACATCACAAATGGACAGAAATCCTGACAGCTTGTTTCAAATGCAGAGTTTCTGAATACGGGCTGTGTGTATTTCCCTGTGGATTGAGCGTTTCGATACTTTCACAGTATTTATATAGGACTTCAGCCTGCTTTATAATAAAAAAACAAACATGAAAATCTCACTTTTTTATAATATGGGACCTTTAAAATTAATTAGCCGTTCCATTTTGTCATCATCCGAGCACCAAAACATTTCTGGACTTTGAACAGACATTTAATTTATAACATGTATTATGAACAATACAAAAGAAAATGCGATTCATTTTCAACTTCTACTAACTCGCATTCTTCGCACAACCTGTTGTCCTCCTGGATGTTTTTAAATCTACTGACTTCTAGGGTCAGAGGAAGGATTCCTGTTCTTAACTGTGCAACTCAAGACCTTTGACTCCTTGATAAGTTTGCTAGAACATAAGATTCAGCACCATAATTGTGCTTAATTGAATATATGTTCGTAATTTTGGTTTTAACAATATATCTTTCTACTTCAAATCTAGCAAGTTCTTCTAATTGTGTTCATGCTGCATGATAAATTACTACTATACATATTTTGTAATTCAGCTTCCTCAAAAATAGCATGAAGTTCTGTAGCCCGTGGAGCATTATGTGATTTACTCCAAAGAAAAACCTTCTTATTGATCCTGTATTCTCACATATCAAATCCATCCCATATCACCCTGAACAGCCAAAGTAGGAGCAAACGTATGAACACCTAAAAACCAGCGTGCAGCTCTGTTCTGTATAGATTCTGCTATTCTACAGTCTTTGCTACAAATGGTACAAAGCTAATCTACTAACTCAAAGTGAGTTTGTGCTTCAAGGTCAGAGTCAAAACTGTGTGACTGCAACTTTTTTGTATTTATACATGAGAGGCAGAGAAAGCCTCAGAGAGTGAGTGTGTCAGAGTGTCCAGCTCAGCACAGGCTGCTGGTGCAGTATCACATTGCCATCATTTATTCAACAGGACCAGAAAGACAAGAGAGGAGAGGATGAATGGAGGTGATATCATGTCAGGTGATGGAGGAAGAGGAGGAGGAGGAGGATAGATGAGAGCCTAAAGACAGGGAGACACTTTCCACTACACTTTCTTCACAGTTTGGTATGTGAGCCTCCTGGATTGGATGCTCTCAACAGACATATTTACAACATAAATCCCCACAACATTTGACGTGAAGTGTCCCAAACAAGAGAGGATGAAGAGGAGAAACACTCTTAATGAATATGGGAGTCACGGTACCAGAAATTTAGTAGTCGATGCCAATACCAGTGATATTCCACGATTCACTTACTACCTTTTCAAGTGCATCTCATGGGCTGTATCTGAAACCTCATACTGTACTAGTAGTACGTACTGATTTGGCCAAAATGTAGCATGTAGTATGCGAACAAAAGCAAAACTCTACAGTATGCCAATAATATCCAAATGTCGTTCTGATTTGGAAAACATCTCCAGTATGCATCGGACCTGTCTGCCTCGCCTACTGTATCCCATAATGCAGAGCGCTGGAACGGTACAGGCTGCGGTTACAACAACAACAGCAGCCAAAAACAGCTTGTTTTTTACATTTTTCGTAGCTATTTCATCACTAAACTCACTTCTGAAAACGATTTGAGGTGAGAAATCATCTGTGTAGATTTTGAATGTTTACAGTTTTACGATATTAGATGGCGAATCGAACATTTGCTCCAACGTTTTCCTAGTTAAGAAGCTCCACAAACTGCTGTGACCCCTGCCGGGGTCGCTACCTCGCCAGCCGGGCTGTCACGCTCACAGACCGCTATGAGCTGACTGGAGCTTTATTTCCTTGTTGATAGTTTGTTTAAATATCACAACACAAATGTCCATTATGAATAAACGGGAACCTCTGTTTATCTGTCTTTTTGGAGTTGAAAAGATCCACAATCACCCGCTGGCGACGTGACGCTCACAGACCGGCTACAGAGCAGCAGAGTGGCGAGGGAAGAGGCGAGGGAAAGATCCGCCTCTGACGGGGCAGAGAGATACCTGCTGAGACAACATGACCCTTTTTAACATGACTCTAATATCTGGAGGGAGATCAGTCCACTGTTCTGTGTTTATATATATTAAATAAATATATTTTAGTTTTATATTTCCCGTCTCTCCTCGTTGATGATCCTGTTCGTCTCACTTCACTATGAGCTGTTAGAATAAATAGTTTAAACCTGCAGGATCTTATAAAGTCAACAAACATAACATAAACAACTAAATCAAAGTTGTATTTTTCGATAATATTGCACTAGTGGTACGAGTTAGTTTTTGTCCGGTGCTTTAAGAGCTGGTCTAAAGGCTAAATCCTGGTCTAGTATACTGCAAAATACATCACTTTAACTGTTTCATACTGCATACTACTCAGGAACGCAGTATGTAGTCGGTGGTTTTGAATACAGCCTTGCTCTACACCAGAGAACAGAGTTTGCTGAGTGTTGCTGATGGTATAGGAACAGCTCAAATTAGCACCTCAATCAAACCCTTTGTACAACAGCATATACTGCATTATAATGACCACACTTTAACTATGTTTTTAAGTCATACACAATCGTTTATCTGTAGTCACTATGACCTTCATCGTCATCATTATTATGTGAGCTTATTGAAGCATTTTCAACTCGCCTCAGACGTTGAGAACGCAGAGCTAAAAAAAGGTGCATTTCTGCAGGCTACAGCAGCTTCAAAGCTCAGAGAGGTTTGCATAATGTGTACAATTAGGTAAATAGACGGAGGACGCAGCTCTTCTTCTTCTTCTGCACTACAGAAGCTGCTGAGGTGGGGATGATGAAATTCCAGGACAGAGATAGAAATAGATATTAAGGCAAGAAAAAGAGATGATTACACTTTCACAATAAAACTTCATATCGCCCACATTCACTGCCAGAATGGCAAAGGTATACTACTAGCGAGTCTGTGGCTGTATTCGATAGCTCATGGCAGTTTGCGGAGCTTCTAAACTCAGAAAACGGTGGAGCAAATGTTTGATTCACGATCTAATATCGTTAAACTGCCAATATTCAAAATCTACACAGTTGATTTCTCACCTCAAACATTTTCAGAAGTGAATTTAGTGATGAAATAGCTACGAAAAATGTTCAAAAACAAGCTGCTGTTGTTGTTGTAACCGTAGCCTGTACCGTTCCAGCGCTTTGCATTGTGGGATACAGTAGGCGAGGTAGACCGGTTCGATGCATACTGGAGATTTTTTTCCGTTTGCTTTAAAAACAGCACCAAAAGTGGAAGATAGTCTTGCAGATAAAACACTATGAGCATGTGACTGTAGCGTAGTGTCAGTGTCTGTGGATGAGACTAACAGCTGTCTTTGGATATGTAACTGTAAGGCCTCTGGTCTAATACCGTCTGAAATGACCAGGAATCTGTCTGGCTCTAATCTTTTCCCACAAGGAAGCAGAGTTCACAGCCTGTGTGACACAAAGCTCAGTGTGGGCCCCCAAGGCACAGAGGGATAGAAGGGGTTAACGGGCCCTAATGGGGATCAGACCACTTTTTAAATGCAAGCAAATCAGCCAAACAAGCTTACAGCGCAACACACAGACACAAGGGAGCTTATCCAGCGACTTAAAGAACTTCAAAAAGGGGGAATATGGGTGTGTAAAGCACTAATGACTAATCCCTACACACACACACACACACACACACACTCACTTACTGCACACTGCTGTGACCTTCTACTCCTACAACCAAGAAATAATGGACAGTATAGACAAAATGAATATCATTATTGTCTCGACAACATCAACTGAAGCAATCAATCACTGCTCTGGTATTTTGAGGGAAAGATTTTCCCTCAAAAGGCTAAATAACGCTCCAAAGTTAGGATAAATTTTGGTGAGGAAAAACTGTCATGGCCATTTTCAAAAGGGGTCCCTTGACCTCTGACCTCCAGATATGTGAATGTAAATGGGTTCTATGGGTACCCACGAGTCTCCCCTTTACAGACATGACCACTTTATGATAATCACATACAGTTTTGGGGCAAGTCATAGTCAAGTCAGCACACTGACACACTGACAGCTGTTGTTGCCTGTTGGGCTGCAGTTTGCCATGTTATGATGTGAGCATATTGTTTTATGCTAAATGCAGTACCTGTGAGGGTTTCTGGACAATATCTGTCATTGTTTTGTGTTGTTAATTGATTTCCATTAATAGATATATACATATATTTGCATAAAGCAGCATATTTATTCCACTCCCATGTTGATAAGAGTATTAAAAACTTGACAAATCTCCCTTTAAAGTACATTTTGAACAGATAAAAAACGTATGATTAATTTGAATAACTATGGACAATCATGCGATTCATCGAAATTAAATGTTTGATTGACAGCCCAAATTTTTACAAACAATATGTGTCTCACCTGTTTTAACATCATTTGTGGTTATGTCACACTGAAAGCTGCAAACAGAGGAATTTACAGTGAGTTGAGAGTGATATAAATTTATGTTAGGGGGTGTAAACACATAAAGCCTGCTGTCATGCTGAGTGTGCAGATGAGTTTGTAAGGGCCCTCTAAAGAGCCGTTAATTACACTCTGCTTTAAGGTTAATTAAGCGTTGAGGCAGGTGAGGCAGAGAGGTCAGGCCTGGAGTCGTACATCACAGGAAACACTGTTAACATTCACATCACATTCACGCTGTCACACACAGTCATGATGATTCAAGCTGGATTCTAATCACGCCTCCACTCTCAGTCCTGTGTTTTACAGTTTACAGTCACACTTTACGGTTGAAGCCGCTGTACAGACGCAGACGGGGTGAAAACTCGTGGTGCATTGGTTAAAGCCAGAGAGACTGAGATAAGAATACACTTTAAAGACACGTTATGGGAGCAGAAATGGATTAGAGATCCTGATGTGACCGAGAGGCAGATCTCCATGGTGTTGTCTGAGTAACAGCAGAAGCAATTGAGCATTAAAGCTGAGTAAATCTGTCTGTGACCCCGGGTGGGGGGCAGAAGGCGGGCCCACTCACACACACCACTGTGTGTATCGCTACAGAAGGCCACGGGCATGGGTACAGATATAAACTATTCATTGCTGGTGGAGAAGGAGCGACAACGAGAGGCTCCGACTAAGATGCTATGGATGATGAAAGTGCAGGCAGGGAGAGAAGGTGAAGAAGAAAAATATACTACTTTCAACCACAGTGGCTAACGCAGTACCCATGGTTGCAGTACGAGGGGAAAGCTATGCTGCGTGTGTATTGTAGGCAATACGGACTGGATGCAACGTCACTGATTAGCTAATACCATGCTGTACCAAAAAAAAGGTGTGACCAAATCATGTGCTGTTGCGACCAACTGAGAAAGTTAGCCTGGAGTCCTGCAAGAAAATATAAGCAGAAAATAACCGTTAAGGTACGTGTCCACAGGCTCCGTCCTTTCCACGCTTCCCATTCATTGTCTATGTAAGCAAGCAGTGCAATGCATTCTGGTAGCGTGGCGGCGCGATACAAGAGATGGACCGTCACGTTGGCCGCTCCTCATTAGCATAAAGTTGAGGTCTAGGCTACTTTATGCAAATCATTGGCGTCCGACGCGACTCGAAACTTTTAAACTAAACGTTGTCGATCAGCAGCGATTCAGCAGCTGCACGGCTTATTTCTTGCATAAAATGTTTCCAGAAACAAGTTTCCAAACGAGCCGCCATGTTGGTTCCGGTTCGAAAGCTGGGAGCAGCAGCTTGAAGGAAAGCATTCGTCCAATCAGGTGCCGAGTGTCTAGTGGCAGCTCATCAAGCGTTTAAAGTTGAAGTAGGCGAGATTGGAGCAAACATGATTAAAAAAAGTTATTTTTATAAAACGGTTGCTATATCCTGACAGTAGTTCATGAAACAGGTAACCTGAAAAAAATCATGTTCCTCTATGTCCTCCGGTGCTCCTAACGGCATCTGCAAGATTTCACAGACCGGAGGAAAACAAGCAGTAAGAGCTGATCTGAGGTCTGCTGTCCAGCTGCTGTCTATGAGAGCCGGCTGTCAATCACTCGCGAACTCCGACCAAACGGTCAAACTAGGCAGTGCTGATCAAATATGAATCAATATTATGCTACGTTAATGCCTATTTCTCTCCTCAAATGTTGTCAGAATCATCTTGTAGTGCACGGTTTAGCTGTAAAATGAGAAAGTTTGAGACGCCGCCACCATTGTGAAATCTGGTGAAGGAACGCCAAGTTCTGGTCACATGACCGGAGCACAGCCAATAGGAACGCTCTCTCAATGAAATGACCTGTGATTGGTCAAAGTCTCCCATCACGGGCTAGATGTTCTAAAGCCTGAAAACAGAGCCATGAGGAGGAGCAGAAGTCTCGTTATCTCTCAGAACACTTGAATTACAATATGCTGAAAGGTTATTATGGAATTTTTGTCCAATGATGTCAAAAATATACTACACCCACTTTAATGCTGGGAATCCGGTTGTGATCCCTCGCGATAAAAACACCCCTGTGGACCCGTTCCATCAGTTGCAACCTCACCCACAAAATGTTGATGCATTAAATTCTTGTAATATTTTGCAATATTTTTGGCACAACATTGAATATCAGCTTCAAACATCAGTAACTAAAACATAGTTAGGGTATAAACCAGAACTAGGCCTAAATAACAGGAGGGTGGTGGTTAACCCCCAACTGTCAGTGACTCCACCCAGCACGGCCATCTGCTGCTCCTATTCTCTACATCTGGAAGACAGATCACCTAGAGGCCACCAGAAGCAGCCGATGATGTCATCCGGTGGTTCCACTCAAACAGGAAGGCTGTGTGTGTGTGTGTGTGTGTGTGTGTACGTGTATGTGTGTTCATATGCATGTGTGTTTATTACGAGTGTGTTACAGGATAAGTTATGACTTCTTCCTAGTTAAGGAGCCTGGAAAGAGAATGTGTGTGTGTGTGTGTGTGTGCGTACGTGTGTGTTCAAGAATTCAGAGGTCAATGCTCAAAGCACCACCAAAGTTACACACACACACACACACACACACACACACACACACACACACACACACACACACACACACACACACACACACACATGCACACACATGCAGTCAATCAAAAATGCATACTCCTACCAAAAGAATGCACACACACACACACACACACACACACAGAGAGAGAGAGAGAGGTTAAAGCATTTGAACGGTTTCAGTGACAGGAGCAGACCAAAGGCATTCCTCTGCTTGCTCTAACTCAACTCTGCTGCCAGCCATAATTACCAAGTCCTAAACAAACAGCTAAACATAGACACACACACACACACACACACACTGTTCCACTGAAATGGACACACACTCCCTCCAAGAATAAAACACACTGCAGCTCTCATCACTGCTTCTGTTGGAGTTTGATAACATTTTATGCAACTGTGTATTAACAGTTCTGAGTGTGACCTACGGTGAATCAACAGTTAGCGTATCACCTCACAACTGACAGTCAGAGAGAGACAGAGAGACATTTATAGAGCTGTACCAAATGTCTTCTTTTTTTACATTCAAAGCTTTGAATGTCTGTCCTCCTATTTTAGGACGACCTCACCCTAACCCTGTTCATACACTGGATGATTTTTAGCCCGTTTCTGGCCTGAATTCTGAGCCGCATGACTCATTTAGAGTCGGACTGAATTTCAGCTTCGTCGGGTGTTGTTTGCCAGCATCAGTGTCTTTCTGCTCCTCTTTTTACAGTAATCAGAGCATAGATATCAAGATAACAATGTAGGCTTTAATAGATATAGCTAGTAAAATGTAGCTAGCTTACCTCCAATTTTCTCTGCAATGGACAAGCCATACTGTCCACGTCTTCCTTGAACTTTTTTTCTGCCTTTCTTTCTTTCTTTTGGACAATTTTCGGACGTTTTCAGAATTTTTTGGGACATTTTTGGGATATTTTTTGGACTTTTTTTCCAGAAATTTTTCAGACTTTACAGACATGACATCAGTATCTTCCCTCAGCTTTAAAACTGAACCTACTAGAGCCTCTGAGAGACGGTGAAGTCTCAGAGGGAACCGATGACATGAGAAAATGAAAAATACAACCATCTATAAACATGTGACCTGAGCATCTTCATCAGTCTGACAGACCCTCCTCCTCCTCCTCCGTGTTTTTTTTAATCTATTTTACACGTACGATCGGGCCGTACAGTGTGAGCACATAAATCGTTGCTTTGTCTTTTCATCGCAAACGATCTACTCGTTCAGTAGGAGTAGGAAGTACACAACAACATTTCTAAAATCGTACAGTGTACGCCCGGCTTAAAAAAAACTAAAAGGAAAAAAAAACTAAATTTAAATAAAGTGATTCATCGGATTAAAAGAGTCTTTTTTATTAAATCAACTTTCCTTAATAATGAATATAACTCATCAGTGTGTCCTCCCTTTGCGAGCAGCAAGCTGGAGAGATAACAGTGTTTGACCGCAGTGAAAATACAAAGCCCAACTTTGGCCGCTGCACGCTGTGTCGCGAGCATAGACTGCTCTCATCCGCCGGGAAACTACATTTGGTGTAGCTCTATCGTTGTCCGGGTGGAAAGCAGTTGAGCTTATAGACGCTCCACAGCGCCAGAAACAGGCTGAGATAATGAAAAGGGGAAAAAAATGCCATAGATTGGGAGAAAAATGGGAGAATTGTGACCCCGGGAGGAAACCAGGAGAGGGCGATGAAAAACGGGAGTCTCCCGGGGAAAATGGGTTGCATTGGCGAGTATGCTTCTACAGTCCCTATGCTGACAACAGCTTGACTTCCAAGACCTTGGAGAGGCCTGACTGACTGTCACTGAGATGGAGAGAAAAACACAGAGGGAGGAGAAAAAGATTGAGAAGTTAAGAGACAGAAAGGGCAGAGCGTGTGAACGGAGAGAGTTTAGAGAGAAACAAAGAGAAAGAGAGAGAGAGAGTTTAGGTAGAAGAGAGATGCTGAGAGGAAAGTAAACAGTGTGAGGGGGATTGGAATGTGTTTAAGCAGCCGGGGTGACTGAAGGTACACTGTCGGCCTGGCACACACAGGCTGTCAGATACATACCAACTGCTTCCAACTGCACGAGAACAAATATGACAGCATTCTTCTTACCACAGAAGTCAGCTTTGTTCTTACAGTAAGGGAAATACAGTTCCAGAAAGAAGCAGTTTGAGCAGATAAGTGATGGGACAGAGAGACGTGTACGGAGACAGAGGCAGTAGAAAGACTTGGCTCGTCTGGTTTGGGTTTGAGTTTCAGAGGGTGGAGCGACAAATGAGAGGATGTTGATATCCCACACAGGAAGACAGACAAACAAAAGGTCTGCTGGACGGACCCAGGACACACACTGGAACGAACGGACCAAACCATCAAATCTGAATACGCATAAGAACTAAGCATTTGGTGCCAGCTTTACAGTTTTCCTGGTCAGTATTCACTCAGCCCTGCCGTGCCAGAGCAACTCTACTATACAGGTCATTCCTATAGAAGTATATCATTGAAATGAGCAGTTGATAGAATATAAATATATAATTCAACAACTATTTTGATTATCAATTGCTTTTGTCATTTATTGATAAAAAAAATGCCAAAGATAATAATAACTAATGTGAGGAATTTGACGCTTTGCTTTGTTTGATATCCACCATGAATTGAAGGTCTTTGATTTTACAGTTGGAACAAGCAACTGGAAGGCATCGCCACGGGTGTTTCTGACTAGTTTTTAGTCTCAACCAGGGTTGAACCAGGGTCGATTGTGTGTATGAAAGGGTTAACCCGCGTTGACTAACTCGGCTTCGTGACCCAGGTCGAGAGGCGGGTCGGACCAGGGTCGATTTCGATGTGAATGGCACGCCCCAGGGTCGCTAACAAACATATTCGCTTGCAAATGAAGGCGCACAGTCCGTGACGTAACGGTCACAGGTCGCCGTAGCTCATAAACAAACTGTGGGGCGGCAGCAGGAATGATTTCAGACACACCGGAGGTGAACGACGGACGAGGAACAACACGGATGTGTGGCGAGACGTCGAGGTGCGGGAGCTGCTGGCCGTCCGCGGTGAGGAAGAAAAAAGCGGTAGATGACAGGACGGCGAGGGACAACGTAGTGTAACGAACACAACAAGGCTGCTGAATGAGAGAGGCATCCGTCGTAACGCGACACAGAAACACACCGTGTTCATAATAAGCCGACCACCTCACGGTACGGCACGTTTGCACATGTTTCTATTTGTAAAGTTACCTTTTTAACTTTTTATCTTTCCAAATAAACCTGCAAAAAGATCCCCATGTCACCTGTTCCATCCGTCATAAAAAATGAAAACACGGACAACTCCCGGACCGGACAACGTCGTGGTAACGACCTGTCAATCACAAGGTAGCCCCGCCCTAAAGCATCCCCTGCTTTATGGTCTATTTGACTCTAAATGGGACCATCATTTACTAAATGAACATCATGCTGTATTGAAGAAGACTTAAAACTAGTGACTGAGACCATAAACTCATGTTTACAATGTTTACTGAGGTAATAAATCAAGTGAGGAGTAGACTCATTTTCTCTCAGAACCAGAGGTTGCCTGCCTGGTACAGACGGACAGACTGACAACGCGAAAGCATAATTAAATCCTTGAAAAGGCATCACAGTAACCAATCCTTTCCCACAGTTCTTCTTCAATGTTTTGGCTCATTAGCTCTCAACAATATCAATTAGTGGAGCCTTATTTACATACAAACAGTCTATCCTGAAGAAGAAGACCTCGTTCTATGATACTGTACAGGTCAGACACGGTGTCTGAACCAGGAGCACATGGCTCTATTGGTCGGTCTTTTGCTTTCAGAAACACGTTGTTTCCATGACAACCACACACAGAACAGAAGTCACCCTTTGCAGCGTGTGCAGGTGTGTGTGTGTGTGTGTGTGTGTGTGTGTGTGTGTGTGCCGTCCACATGTCAGTGTATGTGTGTGTATGTTTACGAGAGAGACGGATAGCTACGGTTTACAGCGTTCAGAGCCAATAAGGCCGACTGAAGGGAGTTAAATGGAGGACAGGCGTGTGAGAGAGCAGAGAGCAGGCCGGTGGTGGCGTCTCACCAACAGATCAGAGCAGCTACAGGCAGCAGAACAGATGGTGCTGACTGCTGCTGTGTGAAACCAGAAAGGGACACCCCTCACATCCAACATGATCCTCAACACCTTCCCATCAAATATTCTGATTTCAACCACCTTATATTTCATTCCACCTGCCTCCAGTTTAGGGCTGTTGATAATGAACCGTTAACCGACATTAAGAATTTTAACCGATTAACGATAGCGGTTAAAAGAAATATTACAGATTAATTAAAAAGCTGAGCAAAACTCCGAGGAGCGGCTCGTCACTTAAAGGAGAAAAGCTGGTCCACCTTAAGTGAGTCTGAGCGCTGTTGCAAGATACAGGAAGTTGGCTCTTGACAAGCCCTCAGGAATAGCGCGGGCTTTGATCCCGACTTTCATAGTGGCCAAACGGCGGTACTAAAACTTCCGTGTCCGTCACGTGATGCCATTGGGCCCAAAAATACTTTTTCCCATAGACTTACATTGGGAAAGAGACATCTGTAACTAAAAATGTTTTTAGGTGAATCAACTTCCCAGTATGAACTCTTGAATAGTCCTTATTTAAATCATTAAGTACTAAAAGTTGTAAAATGCACTAATAGACAAATCCAGAGTTATTTCCCTTCATGTGAATGAGATCCAGACCGAGGCTGGAAGCGGAGTTAGACCCATGTGACCGAGCGGAGGCTACCGTGCCTGCTCCATGGGCCAAATGGATGCGAAAGATCGCCGGAAGACCCGGGTACTGTACCACTTAGAAGTCGAGCCATTTTGGCTTCATGCACCACTGAGCAACTTTCATAAGAATGAACGAGGCCCCGCCTCCAACGCTGTATCCAGTTCATCCATGATCTGTACGGGTCACAATGCTAACGAGGCAGAAACGTGCTGCCTCGATCATCTGTGCCATCCTGTCTGCTGAAACGTCTAAAAAAAGAGGCAGCGGTGTAACTTTATATGGACTCTCAGGTGGTGAGGAAGACGTGGACAGTATGGCTTGTCCATTTTGCAGAGAGAATTGGAGGTAAGCTAGCTACGTTTTAGTAGCTATATCTATTGTAGCTTACATTGTTATCTTGATAGATACGCTCTGATTACTGTAAAAAGAGGAGAAAAAAGGCGCTGACGTTGGGGAATTGGCTCGTGGAGAGTTTGTAGTCGGCCGACCGAAAATTTCTGATATGTAAGAAATTCATCCGACTATCAGACGGCCGGTCGGGAGGAGTTAATCGGTCCACGTTCCCCCCTGTGCACTACACAGCAAACGACACCCGACGAAGCTGAAATTCAGTCCGACTCCAGAATGAGTCGTGTGGCTCAAAAATCGGGTCAGAAACGGGCTAAAATCGTAGAGTGTATGCGCAACTTTGAATTTCATTCCACCTGCCTGCAGTTATATTTCTGTTTGTTCCGTTCTCCTGGATGCTGAGCTGATTTTCCATTTCTTCATGTGGTGGTTTGGAGATGATTCATTGACTCTCTAAAAGCGGTCAGAGATTTAACCACTTCTAACACAGAGGGGATTTGGATGGTCAAATCTCCAGCGGCTGCACAGGCTCCGTCTACAAACATTCAGATCACCCAGGAAGCAGGTTACCTCTTTCTCTCGGTCACGACAAATACTGAATGTCCATGAGCTCTACAGCAGAGATTGTGAGTCTGCTGGGACCGAGGAGACCGGCATTTAAATTGAAACTATAGCAGCACTTCAGTTGACAACAACAAAAGCACAACAATAATAATCCATGCTAACTCACCAGGCTGGAGACCACCCAGGATATTTCACCATATGAATCAAAAACAAATGCTGTTCTCCCGCTGCTGGAACGCAGAATACAAACATCAAATCTGTTCAGATGGGAGCTATTGGGATGAAATGTTGTGAAGGTGGGGCTTCCTGTAGTTGTTTCTATTGTTTTTAGACAAGTCAGCCCAAACGTTACAAAGCCTGAGGATTTTCTGTGGGATGTATTCTTCAAGCTAGGGTTGGTAAGCTTTTTCAAAAACATTTTTTTGTTATATTTGTTGACAGAGTGCTGCAGGGCTGACATATTTTTGGAGGCCAACCAGGAAGTTAGCATCGCCCTGGTTCCCTCAACAAAAAGCCAATTGGATTTTCCATTGGGTTTTGGATTATTGCAGAAAATAAGCTCTGTGGCAAACAAACTTTTATGATACTTACACGTTTTGTTCAGCAAGATAATCTCCACAAATGAAAACCACTTTTATGTTTTTTGAAGCTTGTGAATGCAATCACCAGAAGTAAAACGCTAACGTTAGGCTATAAACGAACTACACCACGGTTGCATGAGCGCGAGTATACACAACGAGGCTGTAACGTCGTAGCAACTGGCTTTTTTAAGACACGTAAAGGCTTCAAAATTTGCGAGTGGGGTATTTACCGACGTATTTTATATCGTAGAACAAAACGTTAAAGACCTTATTTCAGGCTTATTACTAAAACGCCAATAAAAAAACCATTGACTTCCAGACAAGGGAACTGAAAGTGCTTTAATTTTGTGCAACCCAAGAAAAACATAAATAATTTTTTGTGTATTAAAGTAAATAGTATATGTAACATTAATATGGACCAATATAACTGATAATAAAACATTTGTACACGTCCAACAAAGCAGCCAAGAAGATATTGCAACCATCTTTGTTTGGAAAATAGAGTCACAGCTTTGGACACTGGTTAAAAAAACCTTTCAAATATGCAGACAGAGTCAGGAATAGTGACTAACCCCATGGCTAGACACTTTAGTGAGTATCACGGTGCTAATGATTCTTTGTTGTGCATAGAGGGCATCGTACATATTAAACCACTGATCAGGGGGGACACAAAACTTTACCAGAGGGAGACTTTTTGGATCCATCGACTGGATGCCTTAAAGTATCCTGGTCTTAATGAGGATATAGACTTTACATGTGAATTAGATATATTCATATACTGTATATATTTCTTCTCCCTGAATAGGCTCCAATGTTTGTTCTGCAGCCTCCATTGAAAAGTAGGAGTGGTTTCATTGATGATGGACATAAATGACTTGTTTCTGTGTTATTTCTTTGTGATATTTTGTAATATTTTGTAATACTATGGTGATCATGTGACTGCCTCCCATTGGTTGTTGATACCATATAGGTGAGGACACATCCGCTCTGTTTGTTTTAAGCCCTGACAAAGACCTACACTGGTCGAAACATCTTGACTTTTTAATGATTTAGCCACTACAATAAAGGCTTTTTAATATATCTCCTTCCTAATTGTTTTAGTATTCTGGAGTGCCTGGATTGCCTTCCTGTCTATACAGACGGGACATTTTGGAAGATTTGGCAAACCAGCAGTGAGTGTTGTTACATGACCGTCTCTATCGGTCCCTGCAGATCTTACAGGATGCTTCACTCTGTGACTTGAATGTACGCGAGAGCAGGGCTGCACAATTAATCAAATATTAATCGTGATCACCATTTTGGCTTCCTGCAATTAAATGAATATGATCGACTACGATATCGACGTTTAAAATGTGTGCTCCGCTTGTAGAAAACGCAAAATGAAAAGGCACTGAATTCAGCAGAAGAAGAAGAACCTTAGTTTAAGTCTTATTTTGATGCAAAACAAATTATAATTAGCAGGAATTTAGCACAACATGGAAGTGAAAGCAGTGCTGCTTATTTAAATGTGAAAGTGCAATAAAAATCTTTTGTCCCTAAAATAAAAGGAATAATCGTGATAAATCATTGTGAATATCATTTTGGCCATGCATCGTGCACCCCTGTAGGAGAGGCACAAACTGGGACAAACCCAGCCCTAAACCTCCATGACACAGTTCCCATGAAGCTGATCCCAGACCACCACAGTCAGGAAGACCACATCTCAGTGTGTTCAGTACAGATAGTTTACTCCAGTGAGCTGGATCCTCAGGTCAAATCTCAAATACCAGAGACCCATTTTACTGCAGCTAGGAGTGAATGCATCCTTCATGATGGTGTCATGGTGGTTACAGTTATTTAGGTTTATGCAGAATTAGGTTACTGAACTTCTTCTTCTGGAGGAGCCAGTCTGCCCTTTCCTGCAGCCCTGCTACAGGCTATACTCTCTGGGAACTGAAGTCATGTTCCTTACATTGCAGGTAGTTACACATCTACAAACACATGTTAAACATTTCAAAAAGTCAATATGCAAAAGGAGGAGAAACAGTGTGAACTTCACAGTGGCTCCAACGGTGAAAAGAGCCTTTTACTTACTAGCAACAATGAATCTGACAAACCAGGAGACATTATGGATAAAACAACAAAGTAGCTGAACTCTCCCTTCACAGCAGACTATGTGTCTATTCTCTGGTGATTTATACCCCAAAAAGAGAGAAGAAGGAGGAGATGGTTTACTCCAGTGAGCTGGAACCTCAATCCTCAGGTCACATCTCAAATACCAGAGACCCATTTACTGCAGCTAGGAGTGAATGCATCCTTCATGTGTGCCATGGTGGTTACAGTTGTTTAGGTTTATGCAGAATTAGGTTACTGAACTTCTTCTGGAGGAGCCAGTCTGCACTTTCCTGCAGCCCTGCTACAGGCTATACTCTCTGCAACTGAAGTCATTTTCCTTACATTGCATACGAGTTAAACATTTCAAAAAGTCAAAATGCAAAAGGGTGAAAACCACAGTGTGAACTTCACAGTGGCTCCAACAGTGAAAAGAGCCTTTTTCCTTTCTTGCAGAACAATGCATCTGACATACCAGGAGACATTATGCATAAAACAAACAAAGTAGCTTTACAGCAGACAATGTTTCTATTCTTTGGTATTTTTTGTAATTAATAACCCATAAAGAGGATGCACATGGTGAGAAAGAGAGGAGAAGGAGATGGTTTTTGGAGTCATTTGACACCAGTGTGTCTCTAACTCTCTCAGCCACTATGACAACAGAAGCAGAGGAACATACCGTGAAAGAAAGGTGATAGCTGCTGTTATCTCCTCCTGGAAGGTGTGTTTATATCCTGGTATAGTAGCAGAGGGTTCCCTTTTTATTAAAGCAAAACCTCGGTGTGCTGGTTCTTCTCTTTCTGCTCTTTTCTTCCTCCTCTCTCTCTCTGCTCTCTGGATGGAAAACGTCGTCCTCGCTGAGGAGGGAAAAGAGGCGGGTCCCGACAACCCGTCTGACCAATCAGCTGTCGATGTGACAACAGTTTCCCTGCTCTCAGCCAATCAGGTTCTGCTTCTAACACACAGCCGAGCGCTGATTGGTTGGCTGAGTGGAGACCTCCCAGTTGAAATTACTACAGCACCGGGAGAAGAGCTGCTGGAATGTGCTCTCTCTAATAAATTCAGATTTATATATATATTTATTTATATATATATAAATGAAGACAAATACAATAATAATATATAAAAAATATAAATGAAAAAAAAATATATATATATATAAAAAAATAATGTATATATTTATTTTGATAAAAATGAAAAAAAAAAAATATATATATATTTATATAAATGAAATAAATAAAACAAATAATATATATATATTTATTTTTACATAAATAAAAATATATAAGAAATAATATATATAAAAAACAATATATATAGTTATATAAATAAAACAAATAATATATATAAAAAATAATATATATATATTTATTTTTATATAAATTAAAATAATATATATATATATATTTATTTTTGCATAAATACAAATATATAAAAAATAATATATATATATATATATTTTTATATAAATTAAAATAATATATATATATATATTTATTTTTGCATAAATACAAATATATAAAAAATAATATATATATATAAAAAAAATTATATATGTGTGTGTGTGTATATATATATATAAACATAACATAGAGAAATCAAAAGAAAATACAAATAAGAAATATATGGAGCTATAGCTGCCGATATGGCTAAAAAATAATAAATATGTTGTTTAAATATGTATAAATATACAACACATGCACATGAATAGAGCAGAGAAAATGTAACCTGGCTTCCCTTGATAATTTCACCATGGTATTTTGTATAGCATGCTAAAGTATTTTGGGGACAGCTCTGGTACTTTTACATGTCTATGTCAGTGCCCACCAGGGACCCGTTGTTTTATACTCTGTCAATAATTAAACAGCTCTTAATGTGAAAAGATGTATCATAAAAAGTCTAAATAGCTCAATAATCTAGGGAAGTTACACTGAGCCAATAAGGAGTTGGCTTGATCAGCCTAGATAAATGCTAAACTAAAAACAACACACCAGCTAAATCTCATGAGATTAGTTTGACAAATACATCAGAAAACACAACACTGGTGCCCCCTGATGGCCATAACAACACTTCATACTGTACATACATACATAACAGTTCTATGTGGTTTCCCTTAAAAGTAGGTCTATGGCATGGCTTGAAGACCTCTATTGAGGTCTGCTGCACATACAAATGACACCTGCTGTCCACTTTATTTCTCAGGAAATGACACAAGACCCAATAATTACTGAGTGAAGAAATACATCCAGACTTATTGCAAATTCTACAAAATGTTTATTGAAAAGCAAGACAGAACTATAAGAACATTGTACAATCAAAGAGGGGTCGTGGGCTCGTCTTTCTTTTTATATTTTTATAGTAAAATATAGAGCTCTGCGTAGCTATGGTGACTCAAGCCTCTTCTTTCACAGTTAGTCTCACCTTGCAGAGGTAGATTCTGACATTACCTGAGAGTCAATCTGGGGCAACGCCAAACAAAGAGGAAACGGACGCTGAAAAGTCTTCCCTGTTGGACTAGACTAGACCTGACCTCTCTATACCCGAAAGACAATCAACGCAGCTGACCCCGTTCACATCAATTTAGATTTTAAAATCCACACGATGTGTAGATGAACGCATGAGATGGAGGAGAAACGTAGGAGATCAGATCAACGGGGCTGCAAGGCGACGTCTTTAGAGGACGTTACACCCAGCTACATGTGGGTCACCCAGCAGTCGTTGTGTTGTTGAGGAAGATTATTTGTCAGTATGGTTCTCACTGACTTCACAATAAAGGACAGCCACTTGAAGAACTGCTGGCTGGAACAACAAATGTGGGAATCTTCACTACATTTTGTTGAGTTAACGTCTTTCCCGTCCGCTGTGATATCTCAAAGGATGGAGATTGGAGAGGGGAAAAAGAACTTCAGTCTTGTAGTTATACCCAGAAATAAAAGACTGAGATTCCAAATAAGGATGCAGGGAGGTTAGCAGATCATCATTCAGTACTATATCGAAGGTTTTTGGACCTGTTGCAGAACTGCATGATGAGCGTTTGCCTCGGTAGTGGAGCGAGCGGGGTTAAAGATTTGACAAAGAAGAAAACTAGTGACTAAGATTCTTAACGCTACTAGTTTCACGAGTACAACAAGCCCACAATGGGAAATCTACAACTTGCTTTGACGCCGCCAACGATCGATTTCCTACATTCACCGTATCAGCTCGCTCTACACTCACGGATGAGTTTCCTTGTGTACAATAACTGCAGCTCCTATTGATATTCATCTGCTGATGGAAATCAATCTTTTTATTCAGACGCATTAGAAAAGAAAACCAGTCTTCTTCCGGTATCAAGTGTCCGAGATGTCGAGGCTAGGCATGTCGGGGTAGTCGGTGTTACACGGTGGTCGGGCACACACCGATTACATTACATATCCACCACCACCACTGTCGTTTTGCTTTTTTTTTTAGAGAAATAAAACCCACTTAGTTAATTTTGGCGTATCAGCACCGTGTTATCAATAGATAGTCAGACAACAGACGCTACAAACTGAAGGTGAATGCATCTGCTCCGTACAAAGTCTCAGCTCAGAGCAGCAGGTGTCATGTTTCACACACGGGACGAGAGTCGACAGACAAGACGATGGCGAAGGATTTGGTGTCAAAACCTGCGGCCTCGCAGCGAAAGCTGGACCGAAGAGGCCAGACACACAGCCACCCGACGGTAAAGATCACAGTAAGCACGCTACAGATATCGACCGTCATCTTTTCTTGTAACATGTCCGTTGTTGTCACGAGTTTATTAACCGATGGGAAATTTTCCTCACCGTCACATCCCTAGTCGAGGCCCATTATTCTGACGGGTTTTTGATTTTGCAAACATAATTTGCCAGTGGACGAAGGCGTTTCAGAACTCCTGACTCGTACACGACCATATGGAAATCAAATTACATGGTTCATTAAAAAAATCTGGGTAACATTTCCTTTTTACCGGTACGCAAATTTCATGGTAATTTGGTGATAATTAGCAAGGAACCTTATTTGAAATTACTTTGAAATTACCCCAATATTTACCTCAAAATTGATCTAAAATGACTTTATGGACATTATTTAAGAATTCTATGCTAAAATAGCATAGAATGGTTAAAATAGGGCCCTTAGGCTTGAGAAGCGGCTGCTCTTCATCGGAGGTGGAAAACCAAAACTAATTGAAGACGCTTCTGATCAGGCACAAATCTCACCATTGTGTGACTTATTGTCTACACAAATGTAACCTGGTAGCTGATGTCATGATTCAGGGAGTTATTAAAGACATTTCAAAGGTATTTGCTAATTATCAACTATTTATCAGCAGACATGGAAATAAAGCATATCAATTAACTTTGTATTCTGTTCCTGGAAATGTATTAAATAAATTGCCAGCTATTGGGAAATAGCAAAAATATTATATGTTTTAAATTTTGAGGTAAATATTGGGGTAATTTGGCAGTAATTTAAAAGAAATTTTAAATGGGTTCCTTGATAATTATCACCTAATTACCGTGAAATTTACAGACCTGTAAAATGAAGTGTTACCCAAATTTGCACAACAACATTCACTTGAGCTTTCAACTCCTTACATCACTTTAGTCGTCTCTCAAGTGGGCAACAAGCCAGCAACAAAATAATTGTCTTTGACCTGCTTCATTCATTTTGGTTAAATTTCTCATATTTTTCCATTACAATTATTATTATTACATTTCTTAGGAGGGACAGAAAACAGGTGAAATCGGAGATGAAAGTTGAAGATTTCAGTCCTGGTTGACTTGGTGCCACCTCTGGGAACAGAAGTTAGCTTTAATACTACAAACGACACATGGATCGACCACTAGGGGCAGCAAACGACCCCAAACAGAGGAGGAGCAACTGGTGTATCTGTGACATCATCACATCTCGCTCTACTACTGAAGACAGCCAACGATGTCGGCCGATACGGTACTTCTAAACTCATGATTGAATGTTAACGTACAGATCAGATATCAGATCGAACGGGCCCTTCTTCTGCACTGCCAAAGCATGCTGAATCTTTTGCTGTAAATCTCTGATGCTCTATTTCAATAGTGAAGTCATGATATTGCAAGAACATGTCATCTAATTTAAACATAATCTACTCTAATTTAAAAGATAATTTTGCAAGTCAAGAAAGTCGCAGTTTGTTGTAAAACTGTTGAAGTATCAGACTGTGAAAATATGTAATTAGAAAGACGACACACAAAATTATGTTTTAAATTGACAAACGTGTGATTCATGGCGCAATTCAAACGGGATAAAAAAAAAATGTATCTCTCTCCGTTGACTAGCGTTCATATTTTTTACGAAATAAGTCCCCATGGTGGTCTACCGGAAGGGGCGGGACTTTCTATTTCACTGTGACTTCCTGCTCTAATCAAGAAAATAAAACTTATCCAAGTTATATGACGTGATCAAAAATATTTAATACCCTGCAGCCGAACACAGACGTGAAATAAGCCCAAGCTCTGACTTGTTCTACACTCTGACCCCCATTTCCTCTTCCATGTTTCCAGATCACATGCCGACAGTAAGGCTACGTTAAGAAAAAGTGACCTGTGACAATATGCATGTGATGTTCCCACTGTTGAATTTAATCAAACTAGAGTTTCCAAATGAGACATGTGACACTACAGGGAGCGGCCGTGTGAAGAGAGAAAGAAAACGGCCAATTTGACTGCATGGAAATTTCCTATGAAAATACAGTTATGGTAGAAAACAGGGAGTACTAAGTGCTCACCATAAAGCCAATTATTACAACCAATGTAAACGTGGGCAAAAGTTTTAGAATAGAATCCTCGATACAATCATTTTATTCCTCTTTAACTATCGCACAAAAAAAAAGATACTGTATGGGTTCAGTTTCTGTCTAGAATTAAAAAAAAAGAAAAGAAATCTCTATCCCCATCCAAGATGGTTTTTCTGGCTAGTTATGGAACTCGGCTGGAGGTGTGTGATGACACCTTTCACACCTACACACACACAGAGAGGCGGCGGAGGCTCGTTCAGTCCTGCTGTGAGGTCGGTGTCTCTGCAGGCTGGCTGGGCGTCGTCGTAGCAGTAGTGGTTGTGTCAGTAGCAGCCGGTGTGGGGTCCAGTTCAGGTGGTCTGGAGGCTTGGTGGATGCCCTCCGTCTCCAGCACGTCACCCTGAGCCAAGCCCTCCTCATCTTCCTCTTCTGCCTCCTCCTCCTCCTCATCCTTCTCCTTCCCCGCCACGTCATCATCGCCGCCATCTTCCTCCCCGGGGGAGGGCTCCCGTGGCTGGGCTTCAGGAGGTGCTGTGGTCCCTTTGTCTTTGTCTTTGTCTTTCTGCTCCTGCTCCTGGAGGAGGCTGAGCTGGTTGTTGAGGTCGTTCCTCTCCTTCTGCAGGGCTCTGCACAGCCTCTCCAGCAGCTCCAGCTTCCCCTGCAGGGCCTTGAAGTGGCCATCACGCAGAGTTTTCTACAACACAACACAACACAACGTTTCATGAGCATCAAAGGAGAGTTGACAGACAAGACAATGCAAAGCGAAAAGCAAAAGCGCCTATTTGGCAATATTTCAGATTTAAACCCAATGCTATAAGGGAACCATAACGTTAGTGAGGCCATCGCCGTGCACACCGGCTGTGACCGCTCCGTCCTCAGCACGGCGAAGCAGCGCCAGGTGGAAACCTGCGACCCCGCAGCAAAAGCTCTACCGGAGAGGCCAGACACACAGTCACCAGACGGTAAAGATCACAGTCAGCACGCTACATATATTGACCGTCATCTTTTCTTGTAACATATCCAGTGTAATCTGTAACACCGGTGTTGTCACGAGTTTATTAACCGGTGGGAAAATTCCCCCCACTGTCACATCCCTACCTTGGAATTAGCAGTTTGGAAAAAAAGTAGTAGATGGGCCTTAAAACGAGATTATCCTGCCAGAGCTTTCAATCACATCTCCCTGAACTGAAAGCCCTGCGTCCAGGAGAACGCACCCTATTTTTTCCCCCAAAAATGTTGATAATGATAATGTGTTGAAATCGGTGAGCAGCAAAGAGAAGTGTGTGGATCATAAGAGTCACCTCCTCGGCCATCTGCAGCAGGGCCTGGTTGTTGCTCTCCCATTTGGTCCTCCACTGTGTCGTCTCCTTCTCCAGCTTCTTGATCTTCTTCGTCATCTGGGAGGTAAATCCAGACAGTTAAACAGCCGGCAGGGAAAAAAGTGAGACACAAACAAACACTAGCCAACAGGAAGTCCGGCAGTTACCTTCTCCATCTCCTGTCTGAAGGTGGTGAAGACTTCGTTGCTTTTAGCTAGAGTGCTCTGAAACTCCTCAAACTTGTCCATGTACAGCGAGAGCTGAGGGAGATCAGATGAGAGCAGGTGTTATGATTCAATATATTGTGACTTTTTAAAATCAAATTTTAGGAAAACTGTTGTAGTATAAAAAAAACACCACCATATGCATAAAATCGGAGTATAAAAAGTTTACTTCTTTTATGCAATCAGAACGGTGGGATCTGCATTTGCATTAATCCCATTCCCTGTAACATCCAACCAGGGATGCAACTAATGATTATTTTCATCGTCTATTAATCTGTTGATTATTTTCTCGATTAATCGATTTGTCGTTTGGTCTAAAAAATGTCCGAAAATTGTGGAAAAAAACCAAGAGGACGTCCTCAAATGTCTTGTTTTGTCCACAACTCAAAAATAAAACGGTTAAAAAAAAATTAAAAACGGATTATCAAAACAGTTGTTGATTAATTTAATAGTTGACAACTAATTCATTAATCATTGCAGCTCTACATCCAACATCATAGCTCTACTTTGAGAGGAATAAATTATTGACTGAGTTAATCTTTGCATGTAAACTATCAATTAAAAAATGTGAACTTACCTGTTGTTTGAGCTGTGTTTCTTGCTCCTTCATCAGCTCACACTTGCGTCTGGACTCCGTGGCGTCCTTCAGCAGCTGAAGCATCACAGTACAGTCAGTTTCATGATCCTGAATATTGTTAATACCACTGATTGGTTGGTATTTGATGGTGCAGTGAACACTAGAACAGGCCCTCAGAAAAAAAAAAGATGTACTCACAAAGTCTCTCTCTCTTTGCTGCTTCTCCTCCACCTCTCTCATCATCTCGGTGATTCTCTGCAGCTTGGCGTCCATCAGCTGCTGCTGCAGCTCCTTGTGCTTGAACACCTTGTCTATGTGCTGCAAGAGGGGACACATCACATATCTATTAAGGCCCTGACACACCAAGCCGTCGCCCGGCCGACATCAGTGAGCGTCTGTCAACCTAGTTTTTGCGGTGTGTCCCGCACCGGCGGCTCTAGTCCGCCCGTGTTGGAGGCTTTTCCAGCCGATTCAGCATGTTGAATCGGTGGCGGCGCCCGTCGGTGAGAGAAGTCACTCTGATTGACAGTTCATCTCAAACTAATCGGTGCACGGGAAGAGAAAGGAAGTGAGGAAAGCAAGACAACGAGTAGACAGGCCCTAATGAAATGTTTGGGTTCTTTCTTACAGTCCTGCGACAGCAACAGTTACCAGATCTTTTTCTCTTTTTTTTCAGAGCATTTGATTTATTGATCGCTGTAAAGATGTAAAGAGGATTTAAACAAATACCAGTCAGCAGAGACGGCAGAGTTTCAATGAAATCCCAGTTTCTGGACAACCCTGATTTCTGTGTTTGCAGTGGAGGCTACAAAGGGGCTGACACAAAGATACTGCTGCTTTAAAACGCAGGTTTTGGACCCTTACCTCCTCTCGGAGCTCGTACTGCTCGATGAGCTTTTTGAGCTTCTCGGCCAGCTCCATGTTCTCCTGCCTCAGCTTGGTGTTGTGGGAGCTATGCTGTTCCATCTGCACCTCGATGTCGGTCAAGGTCATCTGGAAGTGAAGCATGGCCTCCTTCCGCTGCTCCTCGTACTCCCTGGACCGCTGGGCGTTTTCGTCCTGCGGTGACGGGAGCGGGAATGAGAGGAGGTCAACAAGGAGTTTAAAGCTGGGCACACACTGTACGATTTTAGAAATGTTGTTGTGTACTTCCTACTCCTACTGCATGAGTCGATCGTTTGCGATTTAAAGCCAAAGCTCATGATTTATGTGCTCACAACTCGTCACTCGTCAGCCACGACCTGAGTGTTCACACTGTACGTGTAAAGTTGAAAAAAAAACACAACCGGCTCCTGCGGACGGTTCTGGCTGTTGACAGTGTCAATAAAGATTGGTTTGAAAGCTCCGAGGCAGGTAGAGTTTGTTTGGTAGCAGAGGTCTGTACGGGTCACAATGCTAACAAGACAGAAACGTGCTGCCTTGATCATCTGTGCCAGCCTGTCTGCTGGAACATTAAAAAAAAAAGGCAGCGGCGTAACGTTATATGGACTCACAGGTGGCGAGGAAGACGTGGACAGTATGGCTTGTCCATTTTGCAGAGAGAATTGGAGGTAAGCTAGCTACGTTTTACTAGCTATATCTATTGTAGCCAAGATAACAATTTAGTTCTCTTGATAGCTACGCTCTGATTATTGTAAAAACAATAGAAAAAAGGCACTGACGTTGAGGAATTTGCTCGGTCGGGAGGAGTTAAACTGTCCACGGTCCCCCCTGTACACCGCACGGCAAACGACGGCCGACGAAGCTTAAATTCAGTCCGACTCTAAAATGAGTCGCACGGCTCAAAATTCGGGCCAGAAACGGGCTAAAATCGTACAGTGTATGTCCAGCTTTATTTGAGAAGTGGTTGTTTGCCTTATGACAGTGCGAGGTGGTGGTGCTGCTCGTTACTGTCAAGACAAACAGAAGATGAAAGACAGAAGCAGAATGGGTGTGCTGTACCTTCAGTGTCTTGTTGTGTCTCTGCAGCTCCCTACAGAGGCTCTCCAGCTTGCTGCGGGCCAGGATGGCCTTGCTGTGCTCCCCCTGCAGGTGGATCTTCTCCTTCACTATCTGAGACTGTTTCTTCTGCAGCGCTTTCAGACGCTTCTGCATGCAGCGGCTCTCCTCCAACTGAACACAAAACACACAGCCAACGTCAAAAGGATCACATTATGCTTAAACTTGGTTGTTTTTTTATTTATCAAATGCAGATATTCAGATATTCAGCTTACCAGGTCGGCATATTTCTTGCACAAAGCAGCTAGTTTCTCCTCAGGAGTAGCCAGGGAGTTCAGGGCGTGCATCAAAAGAGCAACCTCCTTTCCTGGAACATAAACCACAATGAATGTACAGGGTTGTAAACGAAGAGCATGTATCTTAAGTGCTTGTGAGACACATTGTAGTGTTCCTACCAAAAGCCTGGTCCTCTGCCTTGAGGTCTCCTCCGGGGTCGAGCTCTGCCTCCCCCAGGTCGCTGGGACTGTCCTCTCTGCCTGGAGTTTCCCCCCTCACCTCCTCAGCACAGCACAACCCCAAACCAAAGCCTGCAACCTCCTCCTGATAACACAAACACACACACACACACATCCAGATGACCACAAAGCAGCTAGAACATCTCACTGAAGAGACTCTATTTCAATTAGTCAGTTTTCACTGAGCAGCTCCACTAAAGAAGCTGTGGGTTCAGTGCTTAATGACTTAATGCCACCTCAAAGCGCCCGCTGCTGGAGGAAAATGTTGCTCACTAGAGGAGCAAAAACTGACAAGTACTGAAATGTCTGTTCATAATCTTAATGACATATTTTCTGATCTGACAGTTCCTGATTTCAACCAAAATTCTGCAGGTTTTTAGACAATTTTATGTAGACAAAAATCTTACGCCAGCTTGTGTTTAGAGAACATTTAACATGTTTGAGAATTTGTGTTTTTTTTAATGAAATAAAAAAGGAATTTGTAAAAAAAAGGATGGTTTAGGTATTGGTATCAAAACTCATGTATTGAAAGAGCACTACTGCTAAACAATGAATAGCTACTTTTAAAGAAACAGTTGCAGATAATCCATTAGTACTTACTGAACTTTCAAAACAAACAAGAGAACATCCACATCACGCCACACACACAAATAACACAAGTTGAGTTTAGTGTTTACCTGACATGGGCTGTCCAGGTCGGGTGGAGAGTCACTACCTCCCACGATTCTTCTGGTCGCCACATCAATCTCACAAACTCCTGTTGTCTCCATTAGTGCTGATCACAAGCTAGAAATGCACAGTAAACCAGACTAGTTAGAAAATATAAATGAGATTACTGCATGACCAAATACTTGTATCTAGTGATGAGTCGTGGGAGTCGCACTGAATATAATCTTGAGATGATAAAAAAAGAACAATTGGCTTGTTTGCGATGGTGAGGGTGTGCTGCTTCAAGTATTAAGCGAGGCGATAACATATGAGCCAGAAATTCAGTTTGAATAACACATCCATAAAGCTTACCAGGCACCAAAACACTGCACCATGAGATATTATGAGACAGGGTTATACAACCTTGGTTGTTTTCAAATCTAAATTACCAGCTATTGGGAAATAGTGGAATATAATTATTAAATAATATTTATAATACATTAATTTTTGATAAATTCTGAGGTAAATATTGGGGTAATTTGGCAGTAACTCCAAAGAAATTTCAAACAGGTTACTTGCTAATCATCACCTAATTACCATCAAATTTGCAGACCTGTAAAATGAAGTGTTACCAAATGTATTTACACTTTTACAATTAAAAATGTAAAAACAAGAAGTCGTAATCGAAGCTGAATAAAAACACCTTTGAATTGCAGTCTATCATTTTAATTAAAAAAGTTATCTAAGTCATTTCCCTACCCGACTGTGGATGGTGTATATAGGTGTATACCAGATTGTCAGAGTGAGAGAAACTCTTTTTCAACTTTCTTTTTTTTTTTGCTTGGCAGAAATGGGCTTCCATACCTTCCCAATGCAAACAATAAACCATTTCCTTCAGAGCTGGCCAAATAAATTCCACCGCATATGCATATGCAACCAAAAATCTGTCAAGTACGACTAAATATTTTCATCGGCCGCATCGGTGCGCCTGACATTTAGCAGTTTATCTGTCTCTGTGTGTCAAACCGCGCCCTGGACTCTTTCCTTGAGAAAAATCACAACCATAAAACAAAATGATAACTCAAAATGAAGAGAACTATTGATTGTTTTTCCTTCTGGAAAATGCTGCAGTGTGGTATAAGGCGCCGAATTCATTTCACAAGTAGGGAGGGCAAAAGGTGTGTTGTTTTACTTTTGTTTTTTGCTGTGGTATCGAATTGGTAGAGCATCGTGGAATTTCACAGGTATTGGTATCGACTACTAAATTTCTAATATCGTGGCATCCATAGTGTAGGCCAATGGGAACTGACAAAATGCTTAAAATGTGTTATTGCGGTGCTAAAAGGCAGGGTAGAAATGTTTTGGGTGCACCTAAAATAAAAAAAAGTTAGATGAACCAGTGCAACCAATGTGAAAAGTTAGTCTGGAGCCCTGTACAGGCTAACAGCAACAGATAGATGTCAATAATACAATGTCAAAAACATAACTTCTCTGAAAAAAAATTAAATAAATGTGCTTAGCTTTTACAGTAATTGTAGCTGTTGCCATGTGACAAACCCTGATTGAGAAACAAGCGTGTCACGTTAATACCATCTTAGCAATGCAATAAGAGATTTATCCTTTTCAACAGCAGGCAGCAAAAGTCAACCACGTGTGTACAGCAGCAGCAGCAGGCTGCCTGGAACTGACTAATGTCACTCAGCATGCAGAAAAAAAACAACGAGTTACCCTCTGATTTAAAGACAGACATAAAGTTAGCTCTCCAAACTAGACAGAATATAAATCAAGTATATCCAGGCCACCACTTTTACCATGTCAGTGTCTCTGGCCTACACAAAAACAACGTTTACTGATCCATCTTTCAACGTTAAATATACAGCTGTACAACTATATAGCCAGTGTTGTTGTTGTTGAGAATGGTAACCTTATTATGCATTATGGACCTTTTGGAGAAGAGACACTATCCCCAGCAGGTCGTGTAATATCAGAGCCAACCTCTGCAGTTTCCTGCAAAACATGCAGCCTGCTAGCTGCTACAGTGCTAGCCTTGTTAGCTCCTATACGCACTCAATATGATGCAAACTTCTGTTCATTGTGTGCAATATTAATATCCAACATGTGCAATATTACATATTTTTCTGATGTTTGCTTACTTTACCTTTTTTATTTTACTTATCTTATCTTATTTACTCATTTTACTAAATGCATCTTACTTAATTATTATTCTAATAGGCACTGGTGCTAGAAATAGTACTTTTTTATTTTATACATTTGAACTTGTTGTATTTTCGAGCAATCTCTGGCATAAGAATTTGCTTCGGGATTAATAAAGTTCTATTTTATCTTATCTTCTACCTACATCCCATCAAATCTACACAACATGCGTGTAACGTTAACCTACTTCATGTGCATAATCTTGCATACTTGATGGAGGTTCCTGTAGCTATAGATCCCTGGTTGTAACTTCAAAAAGTAACAAAAAATAAAGGAATGCGCACTAATTGAAGTATAATATTCAAGCCGAATTGAAAGACACTTTATCTACATTAAAAAAACATCTTAAGGGATGTTGTATCAGCAGTGTCTTCTGACATATCAACGTTTAAATCGTAAACCCTCGAGATTTCAAAGGGAGTCTGGTGTGACGTTTTGATATTTTTCGGATTTTTACTGACATTTTTCTAACTTTTTTTCTGACATTTTTCGGGCAAATATTTTCAGAACATTTTTGAATTTTTTTTTGAAATTTTCCAGACAGTTTTTGAAATGTTCACACATTTTTCAGACTTTTGGGGGGATTTTTTTTGCTTTTTATTTTTATCCTCATCCTCATTTCTCCGGACATTTTTCTAACTTTTGCTTTTTTTTAAGGATTGTTTTTTAAATTGTTTTTAAATCTACACAACCTGCGTGTAACATTAGCCTACTTCATGTGCATAATCTTGCATACTTGACGGTGGTTCCTGTAGCTGTAGATCCCTGGTTGTAACTTCAAAAAGTAACAAAAAATAAAGAAATGCGCACCAATTGAAGTATAATATTTAAGCCGAATTGAAGGACACTATATGTACATTAAAAATATATCCTAAGGGATGCAATATCAGCAGTGTCTTCTGACATATCAACGTTTTAATCTTAAAACCTCCAGATTTCAGAGGGAGTCTGGTGTGACGTTCCATCCACTCAGGACAGAACGGCGGTTCCTGGTCGTGTTAGTTATGCTAAGCTAACGCTACTTAGCTCTACAGCACAGGAAGCACTGTATTTATCACCGCTGTTAACACTGGCAGTGTGAGTACATGGCTTATTGACACAAGTTAACAGGAGAAGTGTGAAGCACATTTCTAATATAACCTGACAAGTCAGTGCTGCTGTTAGCTAATGGTGCTAATGCTAATCATGTGCTAACAGGCTAACAGCTAGCTAGCCTCGCTGTGCTAACACGAGATGTCAACTTTTACTTCAGCGAATACCATGAATGATATCGAATATAAAAGCTACACGCTCCGGCTGACAGTGACAGGTTACATACCGTATTGAAGTTGTGTAAAATCAGGTGAGAAAGCTAGAGAGGTTTACCTGTCTGTGTTTCTACACTGGATGAAGCAGGACGAGGTGATCAAGCGAGCTGCTGCTGTCTGTGACATGTAGAACATCCGGTTAAAGGTTTTCAAAATAAAGCAGTGGTCGAGCATGGATGTATAAAGATCAGATTCTACCAATAAAATAATTTTACTCCAAAATTCATAAAACCCTTGTAAAATATTTATTGTTTTCCTGTTTAGCAGGCAACTATTATTATTATTATATATTATTATTATATATTATTATTATTATTATTATTATTATTAACTAAAGAGATAAAAAAAAAATTCTTTTGTTTTTAAATCACAGATTTCCTCTTTCTTTGTCATTGATTTTTCACCAGTTTTTAATTATTATTTTTAATTAACAAGTAACCTATTTCTGTTTTAACGATTACATGCTATTTTAGCATATACTTATTATATAATGTTTATAATAAAGTAATTTTTGACAAATTTTGAGGTAAATATTTGGGTAATTTGGCAGTAATTCTAATTATTTTATTAATATTTCTGCTGCACATCAAATCAAGCGCTTCCTAAACTAACATCCAGCCACCAGCCGGCGTTCGAGATGTTTTGGCTTCACTTTTGGGGATAGATATTATCTATACAACCAATGTGTTTATGATTATATTGAGGGCATACAATTGTTTATCTGGCCTGTTTTGACGATTACATACTATTTTAGCATATACTTATTACATAATGGTTATAATAAAGTAATTTTCGATAGATTTCGAGGTAAATATTGGGATAATTTGGCAGTAATTCCAAAGAAATTTCAAATAAGTTACTTGTTTATTATCACCTAATTACCATGACATTTGCGGACCTGTAAAATGAAGTGTTTTCAAAGTGTTTTAAACTTTACAAAGAATTATGCAGAAAGAAGTTTATGCAGGCTTAACGTACAAAGCAAGCATACAATCTATCCAAACCCACTGCATGTGTCCTAATCCATGGCTAATCTCCAGCTCAGTACAGCTCATGGTTAAAATAGGGCCTTTAGGCTTGAGAAGCGGAAAACTAGTAGAACACACTTCTGATCAGGAACAAATCTCACCATTGTGTGACTTATTTTCGACACAAATGTAACCTGGTAGCTGATGTCATGATTCAGGGAGTTTTTCACAGAAATTTCACAGAAGTTATTTGCTCATAAATTAAATGTATTATATTATTAAATGTATTGAATACATTATCAGCTATTGAGAAATGGTGGAATATAATTATTAAATAATGTTTATAATACAGTCATTTTTGATACATTTTGAGGCACATATTGGGGTAATTTGGCAGTAATTCCAAAGAAATTTCAAATAGGTTACTTGCTAATTATCACCTAATTACCATGAAATATGCGGACCTATAAAATGAAATGTAACTATATCTCATTTAATTAATCTGAAAATAAGTATTAAGTATAATATTAATTAACTTCACAGCAAATATACACACAAACTGCACCATACCCATCATATGGAGGCTAATTGTAACCTCTTTTGCACTTGACATTTGTTAGGCTTTTAATGTGGAGGTATACCCTTACACATCCGGTAATAATCTGACTAACTTGATGCAGCTAAAGTCAAAACCAAAAGCAAAAAAGCTCTGAGCTCAGAGAGGGAGGAAAACAACAGCCACTTGATACCCAATCCCATCAACAACTACAGAAACTACTTACTGTGTCTAAACCATCTCAGGGAATTAAAGTCATCATCTTCTTCTTCTTTGGTATAACTGCAGCTTTTATGTTGAAAAAATGTCATGAAGGTTGCCTCCTAAAGGAGAGTAAACTGTAATGTTGGAAGTGATTGTGAGGTGACTACTAATTCCCATTCCCTGGTATGAACCAAATGGAAATGAACATTTAAATAGCCTAGTGTGAGGAGTGTGTGGAGAATTAGGAACGCGTTTTAGAAAGCAAAACCAAATAGGTCATAATAATAATTTGACAGGGAATTTAAAGTATCAGAGTTTACCAGGTAGATCCCTACACCAGATGGTGGATCTTGCCTTATAATGTGAAGTACAAGTTCTCTAGTGGTCCAAAACATTTACTTGTTTATGTTGTGCTTGTCTTCACTTATTTACTTGACTTACTGTGTACACCAGAAATACTCACGAGGCATCATTCTGGTAACAGTAAAATGAACAACCTTTTAGAGAATTTGAGAAGTTAAAACGGTCCCTTAGTCTGTGGAAATTGAGCACCAGAAGGATTATATTAAATGTTTTTTTGTTTTTTTTACTAAGTAAATAGTTGCTCCCTGTATGAGTTTGGTTTGGCATTAATGCAGTGACGGCCTGTTATACTGTTTACTGGTACAGCTGGATAATGGATGCTTTTGCACAGTATAGTTAAGAACGGTAACACTTCATTTTACAAGTCGGCAAATTTCATGGTAATTACGTGATAATTAGCAAGTAACTTATTTGAATGTGATGTTTTGGCTTCACTTTTGGGGATAGATATGTGTTTATGATTATATTGAGGGCATAACATTGTTTATCTAGCCTCTTAATGTTGTTATTTTTGCTCTCAAAGTGCACCAGATTGATGCATTTAACTTTAAAATGTAGCTAAGAAAAGGAGTAGGGTGAATATTCCTGTATTTTTTCATATTGCAGAAAAAAAATATTGCAATGTCCAGTTCTCTAGAGAGGGACATTCCGCCAGATCCTACACACCAGACCTTTAACATAAATGAGAAACGTATCTTTGAAAAGTTATAAAAGTTTTATTGCAATTTGTGGTGCAGGAAACAAAACATGGAAATTTCACATTATGCAACAACAGAAAGAGGAGATGAGAAAGATGTGCGTTACCCTCAAGTGCACTAATTTAGTCCCAGACCTTTCACTCAACCAAATACTGAAGAGTTTTATGTACCTTATGAACGGGAAGCAAACACAGCAGGAAATGTTTCTTCAAAGGACAGCCGTCAGGTGTCAGCTAAGTATGATGTTATGTAACAAAAAATAACAGCCACTTGGACAGATGTAGATCAGGTTTTCCAAAAGCATTTCAGTGCTCGGATCGTCTTCTACTGTCCGCGTTTCATTACATATCGGTGTCTTGAGGGAAGCCTACTAGCTAGTGGGTTTCTGGCTACTCATGAGTCAAAATGTAAAATGACACTTCTCATGTTTTCCTTGCGTGAGCACTTTGAAGTTAACTGGTCTTAATAGCTTACAGTGACTTTCTGGTTCCTTCACCACAACAAACCTATCCCCAAACACTGGAGATACTACCACCTGAGCAGGTCCAACATGTCAGCTCCTATCCTACCAAGTTCTGAAGTGCTTTTGGGTACCTGGGCCGCGGTGAAGTGTAAGCCAGATGAGCCTGAATCCAATGTCTGTTTGCAAGGGTGGAGTCCATGCTGTCTCTGACTCTCCACACCGTTCCGTCATGTGGAGAGAAGACACTTTTCATTTTGAACTTGATGAGCCAGAGAGGGAAATGACAGGCTGGGCTGGGTGGGGGTGGGGATGGGAGGGTGCCTGGAGAGAGCCTCATGCAGAGCTGGGTTAGGATCCCTGAGCCTCCAGCTCTGATGCAGGGGTGTTGTCTGGCTCCTCGTCATTGTAGATATTCTCTGCCTGGAGAAGAAGAAGGGAGGAGGAAGACATTCATGAACACACTGTAGAAAGGCAGCAGGTGCTTCTCTAGCTTGTAGATTTGTAGGTTTCTACCTCAGCTCTCATTTGACGCTGGGTTGACCAAGGCCCTGTTCAGACCTGGTATTAACATGCATCTCCACATGCGTCTTGAGTGACCACTTGTGATCTGATCTCACTTCCCCGCTCTATATTCAAATAAACACGTAGTAAACACACGGCTAATACAGCAGACGTTGTGACATGATATTAATACATGAATGTCAGTAGTAATATCCTACATATTCCTGAATTCTGGTTTATTAACATCAAAATATGAGGTTACCGCTGCCTTTGCCAGACAACAGCGGGGTACAGAGCTCCAGAGAGCCGGGGAGGAGAGCGGGCGGGCGGTCGGTTGTCAGGAGATTAGCCATGGATTTGGACACATGCAGTGGGATAGATTATGTGCTTGCATTGTACGTTAAGCCTGCATAAACTTCTTTATGCATAATTCTCTTTGGAAAGTTTAAAACATTTAATTACACAATGATAAAGAATGCTTTTGAGGTGTTGGCATATCATACAGTGCCGACATCAACATCTGCCAAATGACCTCAGTCAGTTAACTTTGGGTCTGATGTTCTACTGGGTTCATGGGGAGAGACTGGAGCCATCATAATCCCCAAAAAAGAAAAGCTGTGTGGGTGATGGACGGCAGCTGTACTCACCATCTGCCACACTTGCATGATGTTGTCCTCGGACACTGAGCAGATGACCCAGGGTTCATTGGGGTTCCAGGAGAAGTCGGAGATCTTGGCTGTGTGGCCGCCGTGGATGAACTGATGAGGAAAAAAGGTGGAAATTAGATATAACAACAACAAGCAGGACTTTAGAAACATGGACAAACCCTACAAATGTGAAAGATCAGGGCTTTGAAATTCATTAGTAACTCCGTGTCTGAATTGTGTATTGAACGGCTGTCCAATCACATTATACCCACTGCTTGTTGTGTTCAAGTGTAGGAAGGTTTATTGGCTACTGACAACAGTAAAGATCTCAGGATGATTTAAGAGTGACTGAATACAGTAATCTTGATCATAGGATATCACTTACCAGCAGCTCTGGTGGGCCATCCTCAGCATCTTCTGCTGACTGCTCCTCACCGATTTTACTAGAAAAAGAAAATGAATTGGTTAGTTAGTTCCTCTTCAGTATTTCCATTTTAGAATCACAAATATTTACCACATTGTGTGAGCAATTGGTCTGAAAAATCCAGTATTGGTCAGCCTCTACTCACTTCTTCTTCTCAGTATAGGTGTACTGTTGAAACCAATGTGGTAACCCTTTCAAACAGCTGAAGCTTGGTCTACACTGATACTTACAGCCCTCTGGTAATACAAGTAGTATTGGACGGTGAGGAGATGATATATTGTATTGATATTAGTTATTATGATGCCCTAATGCACCGTATTTAAATTGTAATTTCCTTTAGTTATTAAACTAAATCAGTTGAGATGGTTCAGGCATCTGATCAGTATCCTGAGATTTTGCTAAAAACTCCTTACCAAAACATTTAAGATATGGATTATGAGATATGTTGGACAGTAATTACCTGAGATCCCAGACGTTGAGGCGTCGGTCGGTGCCGCTGGAGGCCAGGATCGTCTCATTGTGAGGAGACCATTGTACCTAATGAATTGGACAGTTGGTCACTGGCAGCTCAATGTAGCGCTCAAATAGCAGCATGGACTTTTTTTGTAAAAACTCTACCTAGGCTTGGTAGGCAGCACCTCAAAAAAACAGGTTCGGCTCATATCCCACAATAGACCCGTTTGTCTTTTTTAGGGGGGTACAGGGGGTCTTTAGGTTTAACTGCAAATAAACATTTGGAAGCAATTTAAGTTCTTACCTGGAAAATCTCATCTTTGTGGGACTCAAAGGAGTGGAGCTTCAGTTTGAGGTTCCTTAGATCCCACAGTGCAACAGTCTGAGAGAAACAAAACAACCGTTGCATTAAATAGTTATTCCAATTTATTCCATTTTACTTCAGAGTGTATTTTCTTCTTCCCTCTACCTTATCAGCAGAACCAGTGGCAAGAATGAACTCGCTGTAGGGGTTGAAGCTCAGGCAGTTGACCTCAGCAGTGTGAGCATCTACTGCGTGGCTGGCTTTGGATGTGGTGTTGGACCGAGTGTCCCATCTGGTGGAGGATTAGGGACAGTCAAAGGCAGCAGGGACATCATTTATTTGGTTAGAAATAAAACAATGAGACAGAGCACTTATAACTTGATCAATCTTTTGTCCCCATTCACAAAACCAGACAACAGAGCGCCAATTTCTATCGACCACTTACATCATGAGCTTCTGGTCGTCGGCCACTGAGCCAAACAGAGATTCATGGAGCAAATGCCAGGAGACATCTTCCACCACTGCTGTGTGTCCAGTGAAGATGGTCTTTGCATCCACGATCTTCCCTTCCTTTGGGCCGGCCCCGATGTCCCATAGACAGATGGTCTGGAGAAAAATTAGAGGGGGAGCACAATCAATTTTTAAGCTCAACTCAAGGTTTAAACATTTTTAACTCCAGCAACATGCCTTTGCCTTATTTTGTACCGTCTAAAG
Organism: Sebastes fasciatus; assembly: GCF_043250625.1. Taxonomy (NCBI): domain Eukaryota; kingdom Metazoa; phylum Chordata; class Actinopteri; order Perciformes; family Sebastidae; genus Sebastes; species Sebastes fasciatus. The sequence goes on along the minus strand of NC_133796.1, from coordinate 5,260,618 downwards.
GGATTCTGTGTTTATCGCATCCTCTAGCGTCATTCCATTGACTGTGTATGTAATCAAACTGTCTTGAAAAGTCACTCCGCTTTCAGTCTGAACAAACCTGTGGACCCTTCTTTCAGGCACACTATTATGTGCACTGTATAACCAGTAAACGAAGGCCCTGTTGGCTTTTAGTTCTGGTCACTTACATGGTCATCGGAAGCACTGAGTAGGTTGCCGCTGAGGTTGGGATTCCAGGAAAGGCCATAGCCTTCTTTCTGGTGGCCTTTCAGCCTCAAGTCAGGACTACACTCCCCACTGGGATCTGAAACACACAAATAAACACTACATTCACACTTCATGATGTGGTGATTCACTGGCGTTATCGTGCATTCTGATGCGTGTAGTCACGAGTAGATCAGCACAGCAGGGATCCAACCTGGCTTAGATGGGTGTTTGTTGTAGTCGAAGACCAGCACGTCAGAGGTGGGAGTCTTGGTGGCGATGATGCAGTGATTCTGGGGCATGTAGCGGGCTCGGTTGACCTCTCCCTCGTGGTTTATCTTGATCTCGATCTCGATTTTCCCACTTACTGAGCCAAATCCACCAAATTCTGACAAGAGAATACAATGAGACTTTAGTATGGACAGCGGACACCTGCAGGTTAAACCTGGCTTGGTCAGTCTTTTTTACTGCACAATATTGGTCGCTGATATTTTATTGGCTGATGAACAAAAAATTAGAAAGGCAGATAACTCACAAACCAATATGTAGTTAAACTATTACTTTACCCTTTTATTTTGATATGTACAGTATGCTAGATTGGTTTCATGTGTATTAAGCTTTAGACTTGGACTATACCTTAAAGTTGTTCAGTGGCCATGCTAACATACTAACACTACCTTCAGCAGACCTACACACAGCTGGGCACCCATCAACATACCTGCTGGAAGACAGAAGAACACAGTTTCAGCATAAAGAATTCTCTCACCATATAAAATGTCTGAGCTAATCAGTGTTTAATCCAGTTTCTGACAAATACAGCGTCTATCAAAACTCATATGACAAGCAACTGTATATATATATGACATCGTCCACAGGATGACTCCTGGTGTATTTACCTCCTTTCTCGCTGTCGTAGTGCGAGGCATCAAACTGAGCATCATCATTTGGTACCTGGACGCTGGCGATCACAAGGTGGTTCTGCTCATCTGATGTATGGGTCCCCAGAACCAGCCTGTGAACAGCGTAGTCCTTCCCCTCTGGCCTGCAAAGTTCCACAAAATGGACATGATTATAATTTGGCGTTTACTCTGTGGCAAATATAGCTTTTCCTTTAAGTTATCACAGAGAGCGGGAGGAGATTGGACAGACGTTTGATTGGCTGACACACTGAGCACTGGGCTGTGTCTGTCCCACTTCTGACCAGATGTTGGCTTTGACGTGCAGTTTGATTGTTAACAAACCCAAGAGAGGACCAAGAGAAATAGATGTTGCAGGAAAACACCGGCAAAAACAGACTCCCAAAGAGATGGATGACTGTCCGGTCATGCAGGTGTTGGACAGTGGCACACATTATTGTCCATAATAATGTACTTATTACAGACATTGGCTGTAATAAGTAGCTTGTCACACACTAACTGCTGTTGGGATTTAAACCACATTTTATGGGCACTAAGATAGAGTCCATGTAAATACCTGTTGACATCTGGAAGCCACTGGACAGTGAGGCTGGGCCACTCCAGCGCGTGAGTCATCACCAGGTCATACAGGAAAGGTGTGTTTTTCTTCCAGATCTTGTACTCTTCATTGATGACCCTTTCTTCCACCGCATCATCATACACTATAGCAAAACAACATGGTATAAATTACAGGTATAACAGCATATAGTAGCACCTAGTGTATTTTTCTAAGATTACATTTACATATTTACTCAGGAAAAGTTGATTAAGCACACAGTTACGGTTACACATAGGGCTGTGCATTGGCAAGAATCTGTCGATACGATACGTATCATGATACAGGGGTTAGGATTAAATTGCAATACTGTAAGCAAGGTGATATATTGCAATTTTTTATATCTAATTCTAGGAAAACTGTCATAGTATAAAGAACACACCACCATATGCATGAAATCTGAGTAAAAAAGTTTACTTTTTTGGGGGGCTGTCAAAGTTAACGCGTTAATGCAAATTCCTTTTAACACCACAAACTTCTTTAACGCACTAACGCAATCAATCTTTAGGGGGTTGTAGCAGGCTCAGTTTTAAAGCTAGAGTAACGAGTACTGGTATCATATGAAACTACAACAAATCCATTGGTACCAACAATGCCCCACTAGATTGTCGTGAAGGAGGTTAAATAACGCTCCAAACTGACACTAAATTTTGGTGAGGAAAAACTGTCATGGCCATTTTCAAAGGGGTCACTTGACCTCTGACCTCCAGATATGTGAATGTAAATGGGTTCTATGGGTACCCACGAGTCTCCCCTTTACAGACATGCCCACTTTATGATAATCACATGCAGTTTGAGGCAAGTCATAGTCAAGTCAGCACACTGACACACTGACAGCTGTTGTTGCCTGTTGGGCTGCAGTTTGCCATGTTATGATTGGAGCATATTGTTTTATGCTAAATGCAGTACCTGTGAGGGTTTCTGGACAATATCTGTCATTGTTTTGTGTTGTTAATTGATTTCCAATAATAAATATATACATGCATTTGTATAAAGCAGCATATTTGCCCACTTCCATGTTGATAAGAATATTAAATACTTGACAAATTAAATTAAAAAATGTAAGGTACATTTTGAACAGATAAAGAGTGTGATTAATTACAATTAATCATGGACAATCATGCGATTAATCACGATTACATATTTTAATTGATTGACAGCCCTACTTTTCTTTTAATGCAATCAGAACATCTGCATTTATCACAGTCCCTGTAACATCCAGCATCATAGCACTACATGTGCTATGATGCTGGATGTATCAGTATCTTCTAACCCTTGGTAGAAGATACAGGACCCCCAGGACTCTCACCAGCAGACTGAGGAATATTTGTTTTCCCCCGGGCCATCAGACTTTTAAATAGATAATTCATACGACACCTTCTCACACAAAAATGTATCTTATACTGTATATGTTCTTAATATGCCTTGTACAAAGTATTTCCTTTTATAATTGTAATATAACTTATTATTTTAATGGTTGCAGAAATGTGCTCTACAAATAAAGCTGCCTTGCCTTATGACTTTATTATCATAATATCACTTCTTTTTCTCTTAAACTTATGCTCTTATACTGCACTAGAGCTTTTATTCTTGTGTGTTATATTCTATCCTAGCTTTTATTTTTAGCTTGTTTTTATTTTCCAATCTTTAATGTTTTTATAACTGTTTTAATTATGTCTTATTATTCTTTTGCACTTTGTCTCAATGTTCTTGAATGTTTATGTAATGTGCTCTACAAATGAAGCTGCCTTACCTGTGAGGGTTTCTGGACAGTATTTGTCATTGTTTTGTGTTGTTATTTGATTGCAATAATAAAAATATGCATACATTTGCATAATATCCATGTTGATAAGAGTATTAAATACTTGACAAATCTCCCTTTAAGGTACATTTTCAACAGTTAAAAAAAATGTGTGATTAATTACAATTAATCATGGACAACTAGTTACACATTAAGTGACGTTATAACCAGATAGAAACAGAACCAGTGTGGTGTTGCTGAAGCAGCTGGAGGTTCAACAGACACATGTAACTCCATTATAAACTACAGGTAGAGCCTGCTAGCTTACTTCAACGTCACAATAACGACACTAAATCATAAATAAAGAATCATGATCATAGCTGGTAGTGTTGTTGATGTTTGGTGAACTTAGAAGAGTATATTGTTTGACATAAAACGTCCTTTATAACAGCAGAGAACAGCACACAGACTGTTAAACTAAACCCAACACGCCTCCTGAGAGGACTTCACTGAGCTAGCATGTTAGCATGCCATGCTAACAGCACAAAGCGGTTACACGAGGATAAACAGGCCACTGCTTTAATATTAGACATATATATAGCTGTGGTTATAACCTACCCTCTTTATCAGCCATATTCCAGACTCTGCGCTCTGTCACGATGCTCTACGGCAGAGTAGTAGGTTGTTTATAGTGAGTACTGCTGCTGTTATAGCTGCTAGTAGACTCCTCTACTGAAGAGACGCTTCCTTTTCAGCGCCCAATTACTCCATGCGTACTGCGCATGCGTCAGTACGCGCTTACCAACAAGGGTCAATACTGCGGACTGCGCATAGGTAGGGAACTGCGCAGACAACTTGTGGTGCGTTTAAGTGAAGCTCGTGAACTCGTGTGTGTACTATATATATATATATTTTTTTTTTTGTTCAATAGACTTTATTTTAACATATGCCTTACATATGAAGGAAATAAAGGGATTAATTAAAAAATAAAAATAAAAAATAAAATAAAAATGAAATTAAAAAATAAAAAATAAACATAAAATACAAAACATGCCAGGGGTTAATATATATATATATATATATATATATATATATATATAATTATTATTATTATTATTTTTTTTTTCAATAGACTTTATTTTAAATTTGTAAACAATACAAAGAACAATTAAATCAATACATATGAAGGAAATAAAGGGATTAATTAAAAAACAACAAAATAAAAAAAATAAAAATTAAATAAATAAAAAAAATGAAAAATAAAACACAAATGTGAATGTGAATCCCTTTTTTATTTGAACTACTTATTTATGGATTAATATTTCATTTGTAAATTCTTTTCATAATTTTTTTTATTGCCCATTAAAATGTCAAATAATGAAATACTTTGTAATTTTTGTCCATTTATTCATAGATTAATACATTAATTTGTAAACATATTTATTAATGACTATTTTTATTATACTAGTAATTAATCAATTAAATGCTGTATTACTATTTACGTGACTCTTGTGGTCCTCCATAGTTATGGTAATGTTTAGTATTAGCTCAAATCACAGATGAGCTAAAGTGCATCTGAGGCTAACAAGTACAGCTGATTTAATTAAGATAACAATTTTGTTTTTGTGGTGTGTAATGAGCAATACGGCCTCACTTTGCATTCCAATGAGTTTATTTTGTAAAAGTCTCGTCCATAAACAGCAAAAAACAGTTTACAGTAAATTACAAACCTTGAAAATGCAAAACATGTTCCAAATACGAGCATAACAAAGATTTGAAGGAAATAAAATTAAAAAAGCATGAGTTTACATACAGAAAGTGTCTTAATCAGCTATCATCAAAAAATAAATATACGGTAGGTCTATAATCTCATGACAACAATTAGCGGAAGCAAAGTAAAGGCAACCGGCACAGAGAGAGAAAGAGTCTGGTGTCATCTTTAATCAATCTAAGTAAACTCTATCTGTATTCACAACATTTCAGATGAAAACCATTATCACAGCTCTTCCTGATGTGGTTCAGTTTACCGTCAGGTTTAGACATTGAGACGAGGCAACCGAAACAAAAAAGTGGATCTTTTTCCTCCGAGTCCATCACACAAACTAACAAATATCAGATTTTTGAACTAAGAACCAATGAATACTTTCATATAAGAATGATCTGGAGTACAACAGTAGAGCATGCCACTATAAAAAGCTTTGAAATATACAGTGATCTATTTCACAGATACACAGAAGAACAGATGTATCACGTTTTTCCATAAAAAGATGGAGCTGTTTTTACCTAGAGAGAGCAGTCCGAGTAGAATAGTTATCCTATATTCTACAACAAAAGTCAAATATACAGAGATAGTTAATTTTGAGTTACAATGTGTAACCCAGTTGTGCACAACACTTCATACATTTATCTATGTATTTCCATTTTGTCTTTTTCTGGTTACATAAAAGAGTAACATATATGGTGATGGATAATGTTTATGACAGTTAATGACTGAATATCCCGTAACACCCCCTCCCGTAATTATCCTGGTAAAAAAAAAAGCAATTCCAAGCTACAACTAGAGTGATCAGTACACTGCAATACCCAACATATATCATAGATGGTAGGAGATTATATATATGGAAGTCTTATCAAATGTATTTGTACACAGTGACAGGTGATCATGAGTGGTACGATAGATAGGTATGCATGGAACAGTGTAAATACTGATTGATGGCTATCTATACTATGTGTGATTATGAAGTACTGGGAAGAACACGAGCCACTCCAACCCACCGTCATCTAAATGTGCCACGACTGTATTATATCATGTCACAAACTGCACAGAGAAGAAATACTGTATTTTTTACTGTAACAGAATTTATAAACTACTGTAATATTGACTTTCTGAGGACATATAACAAGTCACTTTTCAACAATAATTAAAGAGGCAGTAAGTAATCTACTGTGATGTACTTGAGAGTTTGACATACTACTACTGAATACTACTACATTTTGGGAAGGAAAAACTGGCATGGCCATTTTCAAAGGGGGCCCTTGACCTCTGACCTCAAGATATGTGAATGAAAATGGGTTTTATGGGTACCCACGAGTCTCCCCTTTACAGACATGCCCACTTTATGATAATCACATGCAGTTTGGGGCAAAAACCATGCATTGTTTTGAATGTAGTATAGACGTCTTATTTTCACCTATTCTAAAATGGTGTGTTGGAATATTTCTGCATACTGGGGTCCCTAAACAGTCTTGAATTACATAAATTGGGTATTACTGTAAAGCTGAGACTCTTGTGGATCCAATGAGCCCAACTGTATTCATGTGTGATGATGTTAGTCCCCATAGTAACCATTTAATTGTAGTGAGACCATTTCTTTGAAATGTGACCTCACTGTATAAAATGACCTGTGGTGACCTCTAGGATAATCACAGCCTCATGAAACTTTACAGCCACAAACATTTGTATTCTGATTGGGCTATTATAGTCTGAGCCTAGCAGAGAAAAGGCTCCATATAAACACAGCTAATATGATCACAATGCCTAATTGTTGCCGATAGAACACCATAATAATCAAGTCAAGTACTTAATGCCCCTTTAAATATCCTATACGTCACGTTTATTTATCAATATATACTCACAAGCATTCAGAGTCACTGGTGATTAAAAATCTTAATCTGTCTATTTTAGAGAGTTCAAGATGACGAAGGCTTTGATTACCGACGCGGCCCCTTGGCGTTCAGTTTGACAGCTGAAAAAACAGTGTGACATAATGCCCAGTTATACCCTGGCATCCACGTGATACCAGTATATCAGTACGGGTACATCAAACACATACTGGAGATCCAACAGAGGAGTGGAGGTGACGATGGCAGCCAGGAGATGGTGCTGATGAGAAATCATGTTGTAGATTCACCTTTCCAACATCACAGCTACAAAGAATGATTTCCCTTTAATGCGTTCTTCCCTTTAATGTTCTTCTATGAGCAGCTGGTTCTGGGGGGACACAACAATAAAGAAACATTATTAATCAAGTTAATTAAAACAACAAAAACCAACAGAGTGCTGCAGGGATGACGTATTTTTGGAGGCCAACCAGGAAGTTAGCATCACCCTGGTTCCCTCGACAAAAAGACGATGGGATTATTCCTTTTGGTTTTGGATTCGGTAAAATAATCTCCACCATTGAACGGCACTTTTTTGATTTTTGAAGTGTGAATTAGGGCTGTCAAAGTTAACGCGTTAATAACACGTGAACGCAAGTTTGTTTTAACGCAACTTGTGATTTTTATGTTGTAGTGGGCTCAGTTTTCTATAGCTAGAGTGAAGATACTGGTATCATATGAAACTAGAAAAACCTAAAGAACCTAATGTCATACTAGCTTGTCGTGAAGGAGGCTAAATAACGCTCCAAACTTAGGCTAAATTTTGTCGAGGAAAAGCTGGCATGGCCATTTTCAAAGGTGTCCCTTGACTTCTGACCTCCAGATCAGTGAATGTAAATGGGTTCTATGGGTACCCACGAGTCTCCCCTTCACAGACATGCCCACTTTATGATAATCACATGCAGTTTGGGGCAAGTCATAGTCAAGTCAGCACACTGACACACTGACAGCTGTTGTTGCCTGTTGGGCTGCAGTTTGCCATGTTATGATTGGAGCATATTGTTTTATGCTAAATGCAGTACCTGTGAGGGTTTCTGGACCATATCTGTCACTGTTTTGTGTTGTTAATTGATTTCCAATAATAAATATATACACACATTTGCATAAAGCAGCATATTTGCACACTTCCATGTTGATAAGAGTATTAAATACTTGACAAATCTCCCTTTAAGGTTCATTTTAAACAGATAAAAAATGAGCGATTCATTTTCGATTAATCATGATTAACTATGGACAATCGTGCGATTGTCCTTGCGGAAGGACGTGAGGTCACAGTGATCTTGACCTTTGACCGCCAAAGTCCAACCAGCTCATCCTGGAGTCCAAGTGGACATTTGTGCCAAATTTGAAGAAATTCAGTCCAGGCCTTCCTGAGATATCCCGTTCACGAGAAAGGGTCGGACGGATGGACGGACAACCCAAAAAACAGCGCAGAGGCATAAAAAGATGCAGAACATCAAAATCCCTTCAGGTCAGAAAACTGTGAGATTTGAAGCAAAGCGATTATGGAACATTAACCTTTAAACTGCGGCCTGTTCCTCCCCACCTAATGAACGATTGGAGTGCTAAATATGTCGGCGTATATGAATCCCACCTTACTGCCGGTGGTATTTTGGATGATGTCGTTGTCGGCGTCTCCTCCCTCTGAGCCGCTCTTCTGGTCGTCATCTTTCCCGTCCTTTTCCAGGCCATCCTCTCCAGACGAGATCCTCGACAGCTTGGAGGATTTCTGCTACAGACACACAGATCAGGATACGGGAACACTTGCTGAGTGTCAGAATTTTCTAAAAATGTGAGTAGCAGCACGTCATGCTTTGCAGGGGATAGACCAACACAGTTAGATTAGGACAATAAGCATTTAGACTGTAAAGGACGCTTAGATGACTCCTCTGCACACAGTGCCCCTGTGAACACATCTATAAGGAGTCTCTGTGTAGTGTAATGAGCCCCTATTAACTGTTACACCGCCGAACGACATGCTGGGCTCTCCGTCGCTTGCTATAATATACAAAGTGCTGCAGGAATGAGTCCAAAAACCCGGAAATGACTTAGCATTTTAGCATTTCTGGTTCCTTCGTCAGGAAGTCAGTGGGTTTTTAGTTAGATGCCTGAAATAAGGTCTGTGGTTAACACAAGCTGTGTCTTTGAAAAGGTGGTTGCTAACAAGAAGCTAAATGAGACTACTAGCCGACTCGTCCTCCTTTACAGCCTCGTTGTGTATACTCACGCCCATGCCACCGTGGTGTAGTTCGTTTATAGTCTAGTTAACCACGATTAATCGCAAATTAATCGCACATATTTACCTGTTCAAAATGTACCTTAAAGGGAGATTTGTCAAGTATTTAATACTCTTATCAACATGGGAGTGGATACATCTGCTGCTTTATGCAAATGTATGTGTATATGTATTATTGTAAAACAATTAACAACACAAAACAATGACAGATATTGTCCAGAAACCCTCACAGGTACTGCATTTAGCACACAAAATATGCTGCAATCAGAACATGGCAAACTGCAGCCCAACAGGCAACAACAGCTGTCAGTGTGTCAGTGTGCTGACTTGACTATGACTTGCCCCAAACTGCATGTGATTATCATAAAGTGGGCATGTCTGTAAAGGGGAGACTCGTGGGTACCCATAGAACCCATTTACATTCACATATCTGGAGGTCAGAGGTCAACGGACCCCTTTGGAAATGGCCATGACAGTTTTTCCTCGCCAAAATTTGGCGTAAGTTTGGAGCGTTATTTAGCCTCCTTCGTGACAAGCTAGTATGACATGAGGGTTTTTAGTCTCATATGATGCAATTATCGTCACTATAAATTTTTCTCTCAGGCCAATTGCTCTGAAGTGGTGTTAAGATTTTGTCTTCACACAAAATTCCGATTCAAATATATATTTCTTGACATTAATTCATTATTAATTATATTTCATCTGTAAAGTCTGCTGTCATTTTTTGTATGTGAAGATACCTAAAATGTATATGGTCACCATCTACATGGTAACAAATGCAAAAATGCATCAATAGTAGCAGTGGCACAACCTATCCCATCCCAATGCTAAATGCTTTAAGAGCTCCATTTTAAATAATTTTCCCTTTGGTCAGTGTGTGTGTGTGTGTGTGTGTGTGTGTGTGTGTGTGTGTGTGAGAGGTTGCCGTTGAAAACAACCAAATGATTGTTCCCACCTCTCACCACCCCATAAATACAGAGATCACATTTAATCTTTTCTCAGCTGTACCTCTTGTACACACACATCAGCGTACCTCTCCACAACAGCGCCACATTCCTTCGGATGCACCACATGTGCTGTGCGTAATGGAGCCCAGTTGCTAGGCAACAGTGGTTGCTAAGCGAGGGGCAGGATGCATGTGTCTTTTTCAACCTGCTTCCATTTACAGCAGCAATGGCTTACGCACTAATACAGTAACACAGTGTGGCAGTGCTCTGCAGCACTCCATCCCTTCAAACCTCAGAGCTTTTTTTTTTTTTCAAAATAAAGGCAAGGTCAAACAGAAGAGAACGCCGTAATGATGAATACGGTAAAATCATCGGGAACAGAGGCTGTTAAAGAGCATGTTGGAATGAAAATGTCATACAGTGAAGCTATAGTCTAAATTTCAGCAGAAAAAAAAACACTGAAGGAATCAGCCAGGTTGCTGTTTTCAACAAATCCTTAACTGGAACAGTAAATATTGTGTCCATGAACAGCTGAGTATCCCAATACACTGAAGAACTGCTCATAGGTTTTATACGTCCCTCTAAAAATATGCATCAGATACACAGTATGTTGCTCAAACAGGAGGAAATAGAGCATTTGCTGGAGACCATATTCAGTGGCAGATTAATCCACATTTGCTGCAAAATAAACTACAGTGTGTGTGTTCATGGTAATGATGGAACATGTCACCCAGTGCAATGGTGAGGGCAGGTTTTTAATCATGCATTCATGCATGTGTGGTCATTTGGAACAGACATGAACACATTTACCTTTAGAGGTGTAGTGTATGAACTGGTTTGTTTGAAGTATACTGAGTGAGCCCTTTAGAGAGTCCAGTATCAACCTGTTTGTACATGATCCTTTCCCAACCTTTACTCCAAAGCACTGTTCATGCTAAGTATCCAATAAGAAACGTGACATGAAAGATTGCTTCTAAATTCATAAAATCTAGCCTCTGAACTGATCATATAATTTCTAGACTGGCTGCACATCACCTTCAGTGCTCCTATTAGACCTGAGTTGTCATCTGCCCCCCCCCTCCTGAGTCAGTGTGTTCACCAGCTGAAGTGAGGTACCTTAGCGGTGGCCGTCTTTTTCCGTTTGGATGCGGTCTTGTCTGCCTTCAGCTTTTCCTTGTCATCTTCCTCCTCAACGGAGTCGCCCTCCTCACCCTCGCTGCTGCCGTCAGCAGCGTTTACTCCCTCTTCTGTTTCTGATGAACTCTGTTGCTGGATGGCCTGTGTACGAAAGATGTACACCTTTTTTTTTTGCAAAACTAACCACAGAAACTGATACTTCAAATTTAGAAATGTGAGACTGAGAGTTTATCCACCTTATTCTCGGGGGTGTTACTGTAGTAACCATTATGGGGCTAACTTCCGGTGAGGTAGCGTTAGTGGCAGTAATCTAGTTAGTCCCATACGCTAACCATAGCAACAGTAATTCACCTTCAATTTAGCAAATCCTGCTTTATTTTTGAACAGATATTTAACTAACGTTAAATTTTGCATTTTCTAAAATGTCCTTGCGGCGCTCTGGTACTTGTTGCGCTGTTCGCAGCTGTACTAACAACCAGACAAAGCTAAATATGTGGCTTCAACAACAGTGTGTTGAACATGCACCCAAAACAAAAAGGGATTGTTTCCATCGCCGACCTACAGACGAGGAATCCAGAAGAATGTGGCTGAGAAACCTAAACTTGAAGAGACCATCATAAACCCTTTAACGTTACGTGTACTCATTTCATTTAGTGGACAAAAAGCCAACGGAGGAAAACCCGTATCCTACTTTGTGGTTAGGCTAAGAAAGAGCAGTGGAGAAGAGACGTCGGGTCCTTAAAAAGGACAGACAGCAGCGCCAGGAGATCATCAGGTATGATTTCATGTGTAGGGAGGACACATCGTTGTAGCGTTGGTTTAATGACAGCCAATTACTTTCACTATTTTCTGTAAAGTTTAAAATGTAAGGCAGATTATGGTACGGACTGCAGGGCAGCGTTAGACTAAAAATAGTTTAAGTACGGTTATCTGTGTGTAGAAAAAAACAAAACCTTTTCAGATTGTTCATCGCTTCACCGTCTGTAGAGTCAATAACGTAGTTAAATATGCTAGTGTAGGTTATCTGAGGCCACTTCTTCAGGCCGTCCTCCCATCCCTCCGTAGTAGAAGGCAGAGCTGTGATCACATTATCCTGTTTGAGGTGTAATAGGTGGTGTTCACACATGTTTTACTAGACTTTTTTAATACAATCGCTAGGAATAAGGTGGATACAAATGTATCTTTCTTACAGCAAACACTAAAAGCCCTTTCAGTTGCGTCTTCCACTTTTGGTGAGGCAACAATGTGGCTTTGTTGAGTATCAAGTCTGTCTGGCATCTCTCCTGTTGTCTCCCTCATGTCTCCTCTCTGGACCACAGATACAAAAGACTGCCGACTGACCTGATAGCCTGTGAACTTGACTCCGGGGTTGTTCTCGATCTCCCACAGGCCCTCGTTGAACCCTTTCCTCTTGTTGGACTTGCCAAATTTGTCTTTGTACTCCTTGTAGGGTAGAAGATCCTTTGGGCCCAAGAATGCACTAAAGAAGGGAGAGAGACACTTACTAATACTACTACTACTATTACTATTACCACTACTACTACTACTATTACTACTACTATTACTATTACTATTACCACTACTACTACTACTACTACTACTATTACTATTACCACTACTACTACTACTACTACTATTACTATTACCACTACTACTACTACTACTACTACTACTATTACTATTACCACTACTACTACTACCACTACTACTACTACTATTACTACTACTATTACTATTACCACTACTACTACTACTACTACTATTACTATTACCACTACTACTACTACTACTACTACTATTACTATTACCACTACTACTACTACTATTACTACTACTATTACTATTACTATTACCACTACTACTACTACTACTACTACTATTACTATTACCACTACTACTACTACTACTACTATTACTATTACCACTACTACTACTACTACTACTACTACTACTATTACTATTACCACTACTACTACTACTACTACCACTACTACTACTACTATTACTACTACTATTACTATTACCACTACTACTACTACTACTACTATTACTATTACCACTACTACTACTACTACTACTACTACTACTATTACTATTACCACTACTACTACTACTACTACTACTATTACTATTACTACTACTACTACTACTATTACTATTACTATTACTACTATTACCACTACTACTACTACTACTACTACTACTACTACTACTACTATACTTCTACTACTACTATTACTATTACCACTACTACTACTACTACTACTACTACTACTATTACTATTACCACTACTACTACTACTACCACTACTACTACTACTACTAATACTACTACTACTTCTACTACTACTACTACTACTACTACTAATACTACTACTACTATTACTATTACCACTACTACTACTACTATTACTACTACTATTACTATTACCACTACTACTACTACTACTACTATTACTTCTACTACTACTATTACTATTACCACTACTACTACTACTACTACTACTACTACTATTACTATTACCACTACTACTACTACTACTACTACTACTATTACTATTACCACTACTACTACTACTACTACCACTACTACTACTACTACTACTAATACTACTACTACTTCTACTACTACTACTACTACTACTAATACTACTACTACTATTACTATTACCACTACTACTACTACTACTACTACTATTACTTCTACTACTACTATTACTATTACCACTACTACTACTACTACTACTACTACTATTACTATTACCACTACTACTACTACTACTACTACTACTACTACTATTACTATTACCACTACTACTACTACTACTACCACTACTACTACTACTATTACTACTACTATTACTATTACCACTACTACTACTACTATTACTATTACCACTACTACTACTACTACTACTACTACTACTATTACTATTACCACTACTACTACTACTACTACTACTATTACTATTACTACTACTACTACTACTATTACTATTACTATTACTACTATTACCACTACTACTACTACTACTACTACTACTACTACTACTACTACTACTATTACTTCTACTACTACTATTACTATTACCACTACTACTACTACTACTACTACTACTACTATTACTATTACCACTACTACTACTACTACCACTACTACTACTACTACTAATACTACTACTACTTCTACTACTACTACTACTACTACTAATACTACTACTACTATTACTATTACCACTACTACTACTACTACTATTACTATTACCACTACTACTACTACTACTACTATTACTTCTACTACTACTATTACTATTACCACTACTACTACTACTACTACTACTATTACTATTACCACTACTACTACTACTACTACTACTACTATTACTATTACCACTACTACTACCACTACTACTACTACTACTAATACTACTACTACTTCTACTACTACTACTACTACTACTACTAATACTACTACTACTATTACTATTACCACTACTACTATTACTACTACTATTACTATTACCACTACTACTACTACTACTACTACTATTACTATTACCACTACTACTACTACTACTACTATTACTATTACCACTACTACTACTACTACTACTACTACTACTATTACTATTACCACTACTACTACTACTACTACTATTACTATTACCACTACTACTACTACTACTACTACTACTACTATTACTATTACTACTACTACTACTACTATTACTATTACTATTACTACTATTACCACTACTACTACTACTACTACTACTACTACTACTACTACTACTACTACTATTACTTCTACTACTACTATTACTATTACTACTACTTCTATTACTACTACTACTACTACTACTATTAATACTACTACTACTACTACTAATACTACTACTACTACTACTAGTACTAAAACAGTCTGGAAAAACAAATGATGTCTAACAGAGAACTCTCAGCTCTATAGTTAATTTTTTATTACAAACAAAACATTGTAACTTGCACACTTTGCTAATGTATATAGTATGTTATTGCACACTTGCTAATGTATATAGTATTTTGCACACTTGCTAATGTATATAGTATATTGCACACTTGCTAATGTATATAGTATCTCGCACACTTTGCTAATGTATATAGTATCTTGCACACTTGCTAATGTATACAGCATGTTATTGCATACTTGCTAATGTATATAGTATCTTGCACACTTGCTAAAGTATATAGTATCTTGCACACTTGCTAATGTATATAGTATCTTGCACACTTGCTAATGTATATAGTATCTTGCACACTTGCTCATGTATATAGTGGGTTATTCTATGTTTACAATTTCGATTTTTTTTATGCTAGTTGTAGTAGTCAGGTTAATTTTTAGTGTATTCCAATATTCTTTATATTTTGTATTCTATGGATATATTTCTTTAGTGTTGACATGTACATTTGATGTTCTGTTCCTGTGCATTGCTTGGATAACCTGCTGCTGTAACACAATCATTTCCCAATTTGGGATCAATAAAGTACATCTATCTATCTATCTATCTATCTATCTATCTATCTATCTATCTATCTATCTATCTATCTAGAAGTAAAACCATAGCTGACCCCATTTATTTTAAAAAGTGTTTGCTTATACAAACAAGGTTATACAACTCTTATTTCCAAGGTCAAGAATTTCACTTTCACTTTCACTCTTAACATGGTGATATAGCCTAAACTAAGGTATTGACAAAAGTATTCCCTTGGGAGGGATATCAAAATGTTTATATTAAAATACGGAGTCCTATTTATACACAAGAAACTTCATGTAGCAGCAATGTCTAAAATACGGTGCCTACGTTTCATGGGTCCCAAAGAAGAAGATGGGGTACTTGTTGGCGGGCGGTTTGACAGCTCCTTCTGGAAGCTCATCAATCTGAAGGACAGGGAGAGAGAAACTGTTACTCAATATGTATTATATTTTTCTGTAGATGACCAGTGATCTGTTAAAGCAGCAGTAGGCATTAATGGAGCAAATATGATTAAAAAAAAGTTGCTTTTATAAAACGGTCACTATATCCTGACAGTAGTTGATGAGACAAGTAATCTGAAAAATATCATGTGTCTGTGTGTTCTCCGGTGCTCCTAACGGCATCTGCAGGATTTCACAGACCGGAGGAAATCAACTAATCAGAGCTGATCTGGAGTCTGCCATCTCTGAGCAGCTGTCAATGACTCGCAAACGCTGATCAAACGTTCAAACTAGGCAGCGATGATCAAATATGAATCAATATTCTGTTACAGTAATGCATATTTCTCACATAAAATGTTTTCAGAATCATCTTGTATGTACTGTTTAGCTATAAAATGAGAAAGTTTGTGACCCGGCAGCCATGTTGAGATCAAGTTGAGGAAATACCAAGCTCTGCCCACCAGCCGGAGCACAGCCAATAGGAAGACTCTCTCTCTCTCTGAAATGACCTGTGATTGGTCAAAGTCTCCCGTCACAGGCTAGATTTTCTAAGGCCTGAAAACAGAGCCATGAGGAGGAGCAGAAGTCTAGCTTTCTCTCAGAACACTTGAATTACAATATGCTGAAAGGTTATTATAGAATTTTGGCCCAATGATGCCAAAAATATATACTGCCTACTGCAGCTTTAATGTCTACCATATAACCTTAAATATATGTGAACACTTCATTTTACAGGTCCGCAAATTTCATGGTAATTAGGTGATAATTAGCAAGTAACCTATTTGAAATTTCTTTGGAATTACTGCCAAATTACCCCAATATTTACCTCAATATTTATCCACCTGTAAAATGAAGTGTTATATATATATACACAGACATGGGCTTATTTGTCTTGTCATACATATACAATAAAGTATATGTACTATATATACAATAGTAAAGAGATGCTCCAAGTAATTTGTTGTTAGAGGTTACAAATGGAAGCTGACAGTAACTCCTAACCAACATGACAGCCCATGTGCGCCATTGAATTTGAGGCCATACTCTGTCTGCTATTATGTGGCTATAGTGTATAATAATAATAATAATAATAATAATAACACATGACATTATATATTGTAAATGAGAGGAGTGTATTGATAGTAGTGTTGAATCAGAGACGCTGCGGGTTACCTGAGGTCAACTACTGGCTCATTTATTCCCTGTGTGACAGCTGAATGCAAACATTACAATGAAAAAGCACATGTTGGAGTAATTAGTGGATGAAATCATTAACATGCAAAAAACAAATGCGTTACAACCTTATAAGATAAGATAAGATAAGATGAACCATTATCAATCCCCAGAGGGGAATTCAGGTGTCAAAGCAGCAACATCAGCAAACAGAGTGAAACACAGGAGAGGTAAAGGTATACAAAAATTCTAAAAAAAATACAATAATAGAGATATAAAAGATACAGAGTGAATGGGTGAACATAGTGTGTGCAGTCCGTCAATAAATAAATGTAGTATGTACAATAAATAAATATAATATGTGCATATGTGCAGTCTATAAAGTGGTATATAGGATGTATAGTGTAAAGTAAGTGTAAAGTGCGCCAGTGGTTAGAGTCCAAGATGGTTGCAGGTAGTGCATGTTTAAAGGTATGTTTAAAGGTAGATAGTGTATGTTTAAAGGTAGATAGTGCATGTTTAAAGGTATGTTTAAAGGTAGATGGTGTATGTTTAAAGGTAGACAAACATGCACTATCTACCTTTAAACATGCACGATCTACCTAACATGCATACCTTTACGTATGCATTATCTACCTTTAAACATGCACTATCTACCTTTAAACATGCACGATCTACCTAACATGCATACCTTTACGTATGCATTATCTACCTTTAAACATGCACTATCTACCTTTAAACATGCACTATCTACCTTTAAACATACCTTTAAACATGCACTATCTACCTTTAAACATGCCTTTAAACATGCACTATCTACATTTAAACATGCACTATCTACCTTTAGTGCATGTTTAAAGCAAGAGCTGCATGGAGCAGGAAAAACGTGTTGAGAAAATGGAGCCCCAAATCAAATGTTATCATCATTTTTGAAAATGTTGCGTTGAACAAAATGTTTTTTTTAATGGACGTCTCAGGTCTCCAGTGAGAGAATTACGCAGAGCAGACTGTGTCTGTGGAGATGATGGAGAGATGAGCTCCAGTCAGCCAGCCGAGCTGTGCAGCATCCTCTCCTGTGTTTACCCAGAGAAGAGCACCGATCAGCGGCTGTGTTGTGTGAAGCCACCCCGCCTCCCTGCGCTCCCAGCCCGGCCGCATCCCAGACTCACCCTCGCCGGCCAGTGCGGGTATCCCTTCATCTTAGCGAAAACCAGATCTCCTGCCTTGTACTCCCGCGGCCGTGGTCGAGCCATGTCTCTGGATATAAACACAAACACGGATGTGACTTTATAATCCTTCTTCTGCAGATCTCCCCGGGGCCCTCAACGCAGGGCGAAATTATCGACCATCAATGTTTTTATATCAAGACTGCAGTTTTACACGGAAATAAATAATTAAAAATAGACGCGTAAAACCTGGGCCTGGGAGAGGGTTATCCTCTTACGCACGACTCTGAGAGTAACTGTGACCGAGAATGGCCTCAGCACTAAGTTGGTACCTGGAAGAAGACAACGCACAGAGTGTCAGAAGAGGACACGGCAAACTTCCGGTCATCGAAATAAAAGCAATGACGCACTTATATGTTGTTAAATATTTGTTTTTGCTCTTATTCTCTTAAAAATACAGTTTCGTGAACGTGTTTTAATCCAAGAATGAATGAAAAGATGAACAAGTGCTGCGTCTACAACATATGAGCATACAATTAAAAACACATGGTGAAAGTTGCCAATATATGTGTATCTATCTATATATATATATATATATATATATATATATAATATATATAATATATATAAATAAATATATATTGAATAGATTTATTTATATATTTTGTATAGATAAATAAATGTACACACATATATATTAATAATAATGAATATTAATAATAATAATAATAATAATAGTGATGATGATGACGTTATGATAATAATACCAATAACAACAATACTAACAATAATAAGTGAAAACCATATACATATATATGCATATATATATATATATATATATATACATTTATTTAATTTTTTTAAATATATTTTTTATTTTAAGTAAATAAATACAAATAAATATGTATTTATATATTTAATATATAAATAAATACATATTCAATATATTTATGTATATTCTTTGTATGAATAATACATATACATATATATTAATAATAATAATAATTATTATTATTATTATTAATAATAATAATAATAGTGATGATGACGTTATGATAATAATACCAATAACAACAATACTAACAATAATAAGTGGAACCCCCCCAATATATATATATATAATGTATATATATAACATTTTAAATAAATAAATATTTATTTATATATTGAATATATAAATATATATTTATTTATTTTATACATTTGGTTTTCAGTTATTATTGTTGTTATTATCATAACGTCATCATCACTATTATTATTATTATTAATATTCATTATTATTAATATATATGTGTGTATATCTATTTATTTATTTTACTCATTCATTTATTTATTTATTTTTTATCTTCTTCCCCCTATCCTCTACAAATAAAAAGAAAGATATCTGTATGTGTATTTATAGATATGTGTGCATATGTACAGTATATGTGTATTTAAGTGTAGCTATATGTCATATTTTACCACCTAGCCTCATTCAAAGCCACTCACACAGCCATTATCCCTGCTTGTGTCCCCTTTGTTTTTGTTTTTGTTCTTTGTTTTTCTCTGTATAATATATATATATATATTTTTATATGTCCCTGCACTTGTCTTCACCTGTTTTGTAATCACTTTATCACACGATTTTAAAAAAGTGATACAACACATATGACAATGGTCAAATAACCCATCTTTCAGCGACTGCACAGACCAATCAGACACATGTAACTGCAGCTCAAACGTCTCCATGTTATTGGGCATCCCACTGCTTAATGACAGTTAGCGGCCACTTGGTGGAAGCATCTCCCAACAGTGATGTTAACAAGCTGAGCTTTGCCACACACAAGTTGTAGTTGATACAGACTTACTTCATCTACTTTATTATTAATATTAGAAATAAATTTAAGAAGATAAAATACAACAACTTCAGGAGGTCTGACACAAAAGATGAGAGATAAAAGATCTGTAGCTCCACTCTAGCCCTAAAACTGAACCTACTAGACTCTGAAAGACAGTAAAGTCAGTCGGGGTCGCCCGCGATTTGTTTGGCAAGGGGGCCACACCCAAGCAAACTTGACCTACTTTACAGCAGTCCAGGCCTGAGGACATCTACATACCAATATTGATATGATGAAGCTTTGTGTTTTCTATTGATGTCATGGCATTAGGACCGGTGGATCAGTGGCTATATCTATCCTACTGCTGAATACAAACAGAAAAGAAACAAGAACCATGAACATATTTGCTGATGCTGAACGTTTATTGCAGTAAATGCAAAAGTTTGCATCGGTTACAGTTTGAAGCAGATGGGTCCAACTGGAGCTCTTCATGTTTACTCTGAACTACGAGACTCTCACTGCACACACATAGGCCTTCTTCTGCCAACATTTCTCATCGTTCCAGAGTCCCCATTCTGGAAAACACAAAACAGGAAAGACTTGATTCAGTGTCATTGATTTCCGGGTTAATGGTAATGATGCCTCTCAGGTGAAATGATCATGTTTTCTGTACACAGTGCCAACTTGCTATGAATTGTTCGTCTACACTCACTGCTTTGTACTATAACACTATGCTACTCTAGAGCTTGTATCATCCCTTTTAAAATGCTCTACAGCTCTGTTTTTATAGTCTGTGACAGATTGAGAAGCACATCCTGTGTACACCTCTTTGATACTTCAGCTTTGGTAGATACTGTTGGAGAAGCACCTAATTACCAGGAAATTTGCGGACCAGTAAAATGAAGTGTTACCTCATCCTCCAGGAATCATGAAAGTGTTCATCCTGTCTTCTCTTGTCTGCGGTACAAACGTCTACATTCATGTCTAGTAAATTATAAACTCTCCTTTTGAGCCTTTTACTTACCCCAGTAGTTCATCTCTACACACATCTCTTCCCCATGAAGGTTGTCCGGCTGCCAACCAGCCCAGTGAGAATAATCGGACTTAGTACCATCCGTCCAGACCATAATATCATAAGCATCATAATCATCCTGAAAAGAAAAACAAAGGATTACCTGAGGGTAGTTTGCTGACATTCGTAAAGTTTATGTTGTTCATCCAACCATCCATTTATCATCAGATGAACTATCCACTCAGTCAGATGGTTTATGATAGGCCCAGTTTATGCCTCTCATGTCTTTGCATTCAAGTAGGCTGCTTCCTGCCTTCTTGGATACTTGGTGATTTAATTGTAAATACATTAGATGCACAAACTGAACAGAAACATACCACGATCACCCATTTCCTTTGGAGTCCGATCCAGTAATGAGCTTTTCCGGGCTGGACCTTTAACATGGCACATTCCACTTGACACAGCTCCACCACACTGTGGATTGACACCAGATGACCCACGGAGTTTCCACTTGTGTGCTGGTTACAGGCTTTCTGAAATCAACAGAAATAAAGAGAATTAGTCCTGACTGACACTTCACCATGGGTGCATCCCAATTCCCTAATTTGATATTTCCTTGCTCGACCCGGAAGTTGATCCGGCCCGCCATCACGAAGGCCATTGCCATTTCTTTACCTCTGCTCTGAACAGCGAGAATACACAAGAGCACCCTTAAAAAAATGTTCAATGTCAAATGGAGAAGAGCAAATGCAAAAGGGAGGGAGGAAAATGAAACAAAAGATTACTTTAAATCTTGATGATTCATTTTCTCTTTCAAATTTTCTTTTTTGTCTTAAAGGAAAATTTCGCCACAGACATCCCTACTGTCCATTTTCCTTTTAATTTTAATTCTGTTAAATGACCCTCCGTAGCTGTGCCTCCGTCATCAGAATATACTTCAGATTACACGTGAGAGTAAAGGACGTCTTGTTTCCTCTTTCCTCGCATCTTTTGCTGTACTTGTGAGAGGCAAGTGACAGTCTGAACAGGATGAGGTCACATCTACTGTCTGTGGTCTGGTGTGTGTGTGTTTGTTTTTATCACCTCTGCATCATCAAAGCTCAAATGAGCGTTATCGTGGAACGCCTTCACACAGCGGTCATCCATCTGGAACCAGTTGTCACCACCAATGTCTTTGTTGCACGGTGTTTTATATTTGGTCTTGCACATTTCATTAGGAGTCCCTGTATCACAGAAAAAAGAAGTGCTTTCAGTTTTGTGTTCATGTTTTCTGTGTAGAACATTATTTTTGTTTGGCTCTTACAGTATGCAGTGGCCGACATGGACATCAGCACCACCAGAAGAAGGATGGCAGTTACCACAACAGGACACATGGCTCAGGGCTCACTGACTCTCACAGCACTCTACAACTGGAATATCACCTGCTGACACAGGGACCAATCAGATATAGCTTTTAATTCTTTGACTCAGAGTTTTAAAGAATAACTATACGCTCAAATTCTGCCAGTTCTTACACAATATGTGTATTGTTGAAAAAAAAAATAAAAGCTGCAATACAGAGAGATTAATGCACAGTTAAGATGTCGCACACTTAATGTACATCAGAATATGATCTCAGATTTGGCTAATCTTGCTTCATTTATCAAATAACAATGTTGGTGTTCAAAGTGCAGTTTGTTTTTAGCTTTTATGCCTGATGATGAAGTGTTGAGACCTTTAAACTGAAATCTAAAACCTCTAAAGATCCTTTCTGTCGCCCTGAAACACAAAGAGAACTCACCTCAGGTGTTTTGTTCTTGTTCTCCGGTCCTCGTCCGTCTGGATGTCAGGTCTGATCTTTGCAACAGTTAAATAATCAGAGCTCATGACTGAATTTATCCTACATTATATTTACATTTTAATGATCAAACAGTAGCTTCACCCCCAGGTCTGAACAGAACTCCACCCTCTGCATCATTTTGAAAACACGGATGTGGGCAGGAGTTGCTCCGTAACATCTCCTGGCTTCTGATTAGATGGCGTCAACTTTTTTTTTTCTTCATATAGACAGAATTTTAACCAGTAGATTGTGTGTTAACACCAGCATTGATGTGTTTCATCAAAGAACATCATTTAGTTTACAGTCCAACAAACACAAGGCTTTCATCCAGGAGACCTCTGTTTGTGTCCCGTGTTCACAACGTCAAATCACATTTTCACTTTACAAACCTAGTAGTTTTAAGCCCAACCATGTTGTTTTATTCCTAAACCTGAGAGGTTTTGTAGCCTAAACCTAAGCAAGTGTTTTTTCTTTAATTCACAACATTAAGAACGTTTTTACTGCGACCGAAAAGCGACGCCGAGGGGTCTGACAAAGCGTCAGTATGCTCTATGGTGAGGTGGGGACCTCTGCTGGAAAGGACCACAAAGGTGATTTCCACATATAATTAATTAGGCTTTTAATTCACGCTGCACAACGAAATAGTACATCACAAAAAATAATTAAAAAAATACAATACATTATCTTATTCGGAATTTGCCGTTGCCCACGCCTGGAGAAATAACAAAAAGGATTGTGTACCTTTGTGTCTTTTGAGAGCTAGCTCATAGAGCTTAATAGCTATGAAATAATCTTATTCAAATAAGCTACAGTAGCCCTCTATCATCCTTTCTATGTATCTGGCCCGAAGTTGTCTGAATCTGAATCTGAATCTGGACTCCTGTCTGGATGAAATAGGCTACTGGTCCTATGGTACACTCTACTGGGTGAAAACAGAAGTACAACTACTCGGCTGCAGCCATTCTAGAGGAGTGCAAGGGATCAGGTGGAAGTGTCAGGTGTGTTGAAAGGAGTAGCCACATAGTGCTTCTCACCTGCCGACATAAAGAAACAGCCCATGTGAGGGTGTGAGAGAGAAGAGGGTCAATTACATGAGAGTTCTGTATAACATCTGTAGAGACCCTCACTGTAATTTATCACACACTTTTTGGATAAAAGATATTCGTGTGTTAATGAAAAGAACAAAACAAATAAATATTAGTTTGTGCTGGAGTCTGAGTTGTGGTGGCGGCTGGTTGTTTGTTGGTATTAGCGGACTCCATTTCTAACCGAACGTTAGCTATGGTTGCACACTGTTAGCCCTGTAGCGGAGCTGAAGAGAGTAAAGGCATGACGTCGTATCTGTTGGATTTTCCCAGCAAAAGCATCTCGCATTCTTCACATTAAAAGCAGCATACAGGCTGATACAGGAAACCCAGAAAGTCGCGGAAGGTCTCATTTTTTTGTTTAGGTTACAACCTGTTCACACATTGGCAATAAAAAACAATTAAAAAACATTTATAAGTGTAAAAACTTACATACATTCCCTTTAAGTTAACTTTAGAGGAGCTGTTACTGTTACAAACTGTTGAACGGGCATTTTATTTATTTCTTCTTGGAAGGATAACTCAGAGCTGCTGAAGACAAATACAAGTTAAACATGTTGCTGTGAAAGGACTTCAGGGTGGGGAGGACACCTGCAGAAAACTCATGTTATGATGAGAAGCAACACAAAGATTATTAGTCTATTCTAATAACTCTTGGGAAACGAAGTGCTGCTGTGTTTCATTAGGTGATTTATGGCTCTGTGTCTGTGTGTTTTACTGTGCAACTGCCAACAATGATTTGGATAACTCGTTCTCACTCCCAACTCGTAAAATGCTGCCGTTTGGTACGTGCCCCTTGGCATTGGAAATCGACACCTGAAGGCACGCTTTAGCAACAGTATGTGACGAACCGGGCTTTCATCTAACTCCAATGTAGACCCACCCGCGGCGTTGTTTGAGCAAGTGATGTAGTATTAAGAGTAGTAATAGTAGTAAGAATCCCGCAGGGCTGGGCATGACCCAGACTGACTTTACTGTCTAGACTCTAGCAGGTTCAGTTTTAGGGCTAGAGTGAAGCTACAGATATCATATGGAACTAAAAACCTAAGGAATCCATTGGTACCAACCAATGTGATGCTAACATGTTGGGAAGAAGGCTAAATAACACTCTAAAGTTGGTTACCCACGAATCTCCCCTTTACAGACGTGCTTTACACCCACTTTATGAGAATCACATGCAGTATAAATGTGTTATTTTTGCCTATTCTAAAAATGTGTTTGAATATTTCTGCATACTGGGGTCCCTAAACAGTCTTGGAATTACATATATTTTGGGTATCCCTGTAAAACTGAGACTCTTGTGGACCCAACTGTATTCATGTGTGATGATGTTAGTCCCCATAGGAACCATTTCATTGTAGTTGAGACCATTTTTAAAAACTTGACCTCACTGTATAAAATGACCTGTGGTGACCTCTAGGATAATCACAGCCTCATGAAACTTTACAGACACAAACTAGAGACCTAGAGCATTCAGAGGATGGATGGCTTTCCTAGCTAAATTGACAATAAGGGGGTTTCTGAGCAGTTTACACAACAGAAGTGCTCGCCATCCAATGGCCTACGGAAATTGGGATCAACGACCGGCGTTCCTCCTGGGGGCTTGACTACTACAGGCATGTGAGAAGAAAAACATCACAAGTAGGTGTGAACCAACAACTCTTCACATACTAACGCTTTGTCAGACCCCTCGGCTTCGCTTTCCGGTCGCAGTAAAAACGTGCTTAATGTTGTGAATTAAAGAAAAAACACTTGCTTAGGTTTAGGCTACAAAACCTCTCAGGTTTAGGAATAAAACAACATGGTTGGGCTTAAAACTACTAGGTTTGTAAAGTGAAAATGTGATTTGACGTTGTGAACACGGGACACAAACAGCGGTCTCCTGGATGAAAGCCTTGTGTTTGTTGGACTGTAAACTAAATGATGTTCTTTGATGAAACACATCAATGCTGGTGTTAACACACAATCTACTGGTTAAAATTCTGTCTATATGAAAAAAAAAAAAGTTGACGCCATCTAATCAGAAGCCAGGAGATGTTACGGAGCAACTCCTGCCCACATCCGTGTTTTCAAAATGATGCAGAGGGTGGAGTTCTGCTCAGACCTGGGGGTGAAGCTACTGTTTGATCATTAAAATGTTAAAATAATATCAGATCAATTCAGGTCATGAGCTCTGAGTATTTAACTGTGGCAAAGATCAGACCTGACATCCAGACGGACGAGGACCAGAGAACAAGACCAACACACCTGAGGTGAGTTCTCTTTGTGTTTCAGGGCGACAGAAAGGATCTTTAGAGGTTTTAGATTTGAGTTTAAAGGTCTCAACACTTCATCATCAGGCATAAAAGCTAAAAACAAACTGCACTTTGAACAAGTCAAGCCCAAGTCAGTAGTTAAACCAATATTAGATTAGCCAAATCTGAGATCATATTCTGATGTACATTAAGTGTACAACATCTTAACTGTGCATTAATCTCTCTGTATTGCAGCTTTTTTTTTTTTTTCAAGAAATACACATATTGTGTAAGAACTAGTAGAATTTGAGCGTATAGTTATTCTTTAAAACTCTGAGTCAAAGAATTAAAAGCTATATCTGATTAGTCCCTGTGTCAGCAGGTGATATTCCAGTTGTAGAGTGCTGTGAGAGTCAGTGAGCCCTGAGCCATGAGTCCTGTTGTGGTAACTGCCATCCTCCTTCTGGTGGTGCTGATGTCCATGTCGGCCTCTGCATACTGTAAGAGCCAAACAAAAATAATGTTCTACACAGAAAACATGAACACAAAACTGACAGCACTTCTTTTTTCTGTGATACAGGGACTCCTGAAAACATGTGCAGGACCGATTATAAAACACCGTGCAACAAAGACATTGGTGGTGACAACTGGTTCCAGATGGATGACCGCTGTGTGAAGGCGTTCCACCATACGGCTTTTTTGAGCTTTGATGATGCAGAGGTGATAAAAACAAACACACACACACCAGACCACAGACAGTAGATGTGACCTCATCCTGTTCAGACTGTCACTTGCCTCTCACAAGTACAGCAAAAGATGCGAGGAAAGAGGAAACAAGACGTCCTTTACTCTCACGTGTAATCTGAAGTATATTCTGATGACAGAGGCACAGCTATGGAGGGTCATTTAGCAGAATTAAAATTAAAAGGAAAATGGACAGTAGGGATGTCTGTGGCGAAATTTTCCTTTAAGACAAAAAAGAAAATTTGAAAGAGAAAATGAATCATCAAGATTTAAAGTAATCTTTTGTTTCATTTTCCTCCCTCCCTTTTGCATTTGCTCTTCTCCATTTGACATTGAACATTTTTTTAAGGGTGCTCTTGTGTATTCTCGCTGTTCAGAGCAGAGGTAAAGAAATGGCAATGGCCTTCGTGATGGCGGGCCGGAAATATCAAATTAGGGAATTGGGACGCACCCATGGTGAAGTGTCAGTGAGGACTAATTCTCTTTATTTCTGTTGATTTCAGGAAGCCTGTAACCAGCACACAAGTGGCATCTTCGTGGGTCATCTGGTGTCAATCCACAGTCTGGACGAGCTGTGTCAAGTGGAATGTGCCATGTACAACGAACAGAACG
This sequence comes from Sebastes fasciatus, assembly GCF_043250625.1. Lineage (NCBI taxonomy): Eukaryota > Metazoa > Chordata > Actinopteri > Perciformes > Sebastidae > Sebastes > Sebastes fasciatus. The sequence goes on along the minus strand of NC_133796.1, from coordinate 5,232,571 downwards.
GAAAAGCTCATTACTGGATCGGACTCAAAAGGACAAAGCCAATGGAGGTATGTTTCTGTTCAGTTTGTGCATCTAATGTATTTACAATTAAATCACCAAGTATCCAAGAAGGCAGGAAGCAGCCTACTTGAATGCAAAGACATGAGAGGCATAAACTGGGCCTATCATAAACCATCTGACTGAGTGGATAGTTCATCTGATGATAAATGGATGGTTGGATGAACAAAATACACTTTACGAATGTCAGCAAACTACCCTCAGGTAATCCTTTGTTTTTCTTTTCAGGATGATGATGATGCTGATTCTAATTTGGCCTGGACGGATGCTACTGAGTCCCATTATTTTCGCTGGGCTGGTGGCCAGCCGGACAACCATGATGGGGAAGAGAACTGTATTGAGATGAACTACGGGGGTAAGTAAAAGGCTCAAAAGAAGAGTTAATAACTTACTAGACATGAATGTAGACTTTTGAGCCACAGAGAAGAGAAGACGTTACCGAGGATGATTATTAAAGCAGCACAAAAAAACAGGCCAGAGGAGTATGAATGAAGAACATAGCATATTTATTTAATGTGCTTACGCTCATTTCTACTCATAGAATCAGATTCATCCTTTTCTTCTTGTGTTTGAGAGTTTGTGCACATTTAACCCTTAGTATGAGGACCAACAAACCCTCAGTGGTCATGTATATCAATCCCTAAAAGTGCAACATTTAAAGCAAATTTGTAATCTTTCACTGAACTGATTCTGATCCCAATGTCTGTTACACATTATGTACCACTATTCTTTATTGACTCTGTGACGCTCCGCTCGAGGCAGAGGCTTTAAAGCGGAGCTGTAGAGCTTTTTAAAAGGGATGTTACAAGCTTTAGAGTAGTGTTATAGTACAAAGCATTGAGCGCAGACGAACAATTCATAGCAAGTTGGTACTATGTAAAGGAAACATGATAATTTCACCTGTGAGGCATCATTACCATTAACCCTGAAATCATTGACACTGAATCAAGTCTTTCCTGTTTTGTGTTTTCCAGAATGGGGACTCTGGAACGATGAGGATTGTTTGCAGAAGAAGGCCTATGTGTGTGCAGTGAGAGTCGGGTAGTTCAGAGTAAACATGAAGAGCTCCAGTTGGACCCGTCTGCTTCAAACTGTAACCGATGCAAACTTTTGCATTTACTGCAATAAACGTTCAGCATCAGCAAACATGTTCATGGTTCTTGTTTCTTTTCTGTTTGTATTCAGCAGTATGATAGATATAGCCACTGATCCACCGGTCCTAATGCCATGTTATCAGTAGAAAACACAAAGCTTCATTATATCAATATTGGCATGTAGATGTCCTCAGGCCTGGACTGCTATGAAGTAGGAAAAGTTTGGGGCAGATTTGACGGAGTACAGTCGAGTTACATGGAAGTACAAACTTTTAATAACTTTTCATCACTAAGGTCTTTAGATTGTGCTGACCAAATTTGAAGTCAATCAAGTTAAATCTATAGGAGGAGTTTGTAAAAGTACAGAGCTTGGAAATGGCCAAAAATATACAAAAAATCGCACAATAATTCCAAATGGCCGACTTCCTGTTGGGTTTAGAGCATGGCCCCAAGATATTTTTTTTGAAGTTGACATGTGATACATGTGAATACATGTAAGTGAAATGTACCGCGTTAAACCCAAGTTTAGTGCGTTTGCACGCAACCCTAGCCCTTCAAAAACAACTTCCTGTTTCATGTTGAATCAAGAAAACATTTTCCTGACCAAATTTGGTTAACTTGCAAAGAGTAGTACGCCAAAGTAGAGCAACTGTAACTTTCTGTTGCCAGTAGGTGGCGCTATGATGGTGATTCAAAATTGGCCTGTAGATGTCTTCAGGCCGTGACTCCCATCAAAAGTGTGGAGTTTGGAAAAGATCTGAGCATCTGGAGTCGAGTTACAACATTTTCAATGACTTAAGGCTTTTCTGAGCTGAGCTCGAGGTGGATCAGATTAATTTACGTCAAAGTGCAAAACGTAATTTACTGTTGTCAGTAGGTGGCGCTATGACAATGAGTCAAAATTAGCATATGGATGTCCTCGAGCTGGGACTCTTATGAAACATGAGACATTTGGAGCAGATTGGAAAAACATACTCTTTTCTGGCGAAAGTTGCTTCTTTGCCGCCACACCACGGCGACATCGTTCAATACATTTGTATTCTTTTAACAACTTTTCATCACATAGGTTCAAAGATTGTTCTGACCAAATTTGAAGTCGATCGGGTTAAATCTACAGGGACTGAAAATGGCAAAAATTGCCATAATATTGCGCAGTTAATTAAGAATGGCTGACTTCCTGTTGGGTTTCGGGTATACCTCCAAGAGGCTTTTTTGTACATCTCTACATGTTATATCTGCCTACCAATTTTCATACATGTAGGTGAAACCTCAACGAGGGGCTCAAGAGGCAGGAAAGGGTCAAAACTGGGAAGCCAGTTGATACTTTTTGTTGTTTTTTTTAGATGTGTGAGGACCGTGTTTCATAAAATCTTCCAGCAGATGGCAGCAGGAGACAACCATCTACCTCATGTGAAGTCAGAAGAAAGATGTCTGGTGTGTGAGCAATGTGTACTTTAAGTGATATGTGTGGAGAAGCACTACATACTAGGAAATGTCTGTCGTGTGTTCTAATAATTATTCTGGGGGGAGGGGGGGACCTCAGATATCTTTATAGCAAAGCGACAGGATCACATTTGCCACCAGGTTGTGTGTGTGCTCAGGAGCGGTTTGTACTGTGGGTGGCGGCAAAGGCCAGGATGAGAGAGACTAGACTGCTTGTCCTGCCCTGGCTCACATGCTTCTCATCTGTCTCCTGCAGATGTTTGTGGACTGCTGAGCCGGTGTCATGTACCGCTATTTCAACATCAGGAAACCATTAGCCCCAAACGATTACCTGCCTTCTATCTATCTCTCCAGCTATTCGTCTCTGAATGCATCCACTTATTCTTTTGTTCACACCTCTCAGCTGCTAACACCTTGACAACAGGTGGTCAGATGAAAAAAAAGGTATTTCTGAGGTGCTGTCACCTCGCTGGAAGAGGCTTTTTAGCTGATAGCATTAGCCGCTGGTGTTTATCGCGTCCTTGAAGTTCTGTTAAATTCAGAAATGTTCTAAAACTTAGTGTTTTTTCTCTGACACTGTGACTGCTGCTCATTGGTGCACAAAACCCTGATAAATCTGGCTTCTATGGCTGCCAGTAGTGCACTGTCAACTCCCATGATCCTAAATAGCCATAGTCATAACAATGCCTGCGACCAGCCACAGCACTTCACAGCCATAAAGCCCCCCTGGCACGCTCAATTTATCATACATTTCGCACTTTCACACTGTTCACAGAAAGACCTTCGTGTGGCATTAGTGTTAGTTTGTGGAGAGGCCCTTTGACACCCGGCGCGATGCACCTTCCACGGCTCGCATTCACGTCCAACCTGAAGGGAGAGGCGCGAGAAGAGGAACCCGGCACACAAATGTGGGCAATTTGGTTTGCGGCTGACACCCGGCGCTCTGAATAAATGATCTAAATGCTCGCCAGAGATTTTTTTGCCACTGCCGCCCCTCAGCGATGACACAAGGGGGAGGGGAGGGGGGGCAGCACGCCCCCTGTGGCCCTGCGATGGCCAGCCAGGATGAATATGAGGAAATGAGGCAGACATCCAGTAAATAATAGTTGCCATTGTGCCCCTCGGCAAGCGGCGGGACCGGGGGTGGGCTGCAGGGGGGAGGGGGGGCTCTGCATGATATGCCAGGGCCTGACATGGCACCCAGACCCAGAGCTGTCACCCCTGCGGAAACATCACCCTCGCCTCCACAATTTGTGCACTTAACACTTCAGTTGGCACATGACAGGTGCTTATTTCCCCGCACTGGCTTTTCCCCTCGCAGTGATGCCTCTGAGCCCAGGGCACACACGGCATCTGGTATGGATGTCTGTCCGCGATTGCTGCTCGCTGTAAAAGTGTGTGACTACGCCAGTGATACTTTTCACATCTGCTCACACTGCATTTGCAGCCCACTGAGCATGGCTACGCTGTGGCTGTATGTTCATGTGTGTGCGAGGGACAGAAGAGTCATGTGACCAGGGCCGGACTCGGATAATAATTCACAACAGACCATCTATACCGAGACTTTGTCAAGGCTGTCAGCGTTCGGTACCGTCGCAGAAGGCACCCTTTAGCACCAGTATGAGACACACCGGGCTTTTCATTAACTCCAATGTAAACCCACCCGCGGCAAACGTTCAGAGAAAGTGCGCCGGGAGCATACTTGTCAACCCTCCCGATTTTCCTGGGAGATTCACGTTTTTCATCGCCCTCTCCCGGATTCCTCCCGGGGTCACAATTCTCCTGTATTTCTCCCGATTTATCTTCAAATTTGAACACAATTTTTTTTCCTTTTCGTTATTTTAGCCTGTTTTCTGGAGCTGAACAGTGTTTATAATCGCTACTGTTTCCACCCGGATGACAATAGAGCTACACTTCCGCTAACTTCGCCAAGTCTGTCTCTAGCTCTCCTGTTAGCTCCGTTCTCTTTATACATCCATGGTCAGCTTTATCGGGGCCGTTTGAATGCATTTAACATAAATGTCAGTATATGGGTGCTCTACAGCTGTAGCGTCGGCCCATTTGACCGCCCGTTACCGCGATACGATAACGTTTCCTGTCCATGACAGAGTTAGCATGCAGCTTTAGCCGTGATGTTTAGCTCTGCTTTTCCTGGTAATGTGTGAAACCCAAAGTGTTTCCATCCTTTACTGGATGTGTAGTGTTTACCACGCTGGATTTAACATGTGAGAGTGCAGGTCGTATCCATGCAGACCCTCCAACGTTTTCTGCTTTGTCGTTTCGGCCCGCTGCAGTTTGTTTTGGTTGACGGATACGGAACAGATATGACGTCACGTTACTCAGACTACAACGATAAAAGCGGTAACTTCCTTCTTCCTCTGCATACACTCAAATTAAGCAAATATATTGATTCTGGCATTACAAAATCAATTTCAAAATTGTAAAAAAAAATGCAATACAAAGGTAAATCGATATTTTTCCCCACCCCTAACGTTCAGTGTCATTAGATGTATTTCTTTCCTAAACCTAACTATAGTGGTTTTGATGCCTAATCCTAAAGTGACGCCACAAGCAGTGGTATGAGATGAGTTGGGATGAGAACGTGTTGGGCGACCCCGTCTTTGGGAATGACTGCACTAAAATATGCATGCTTGTATATAAGTCTTTACAATGCCATTTAATAATAACAACAACCTCTTGGTACTTACAGTATGTATATGTGTGTGGGTGCACTTTTGAGTTATTTATTGCTCCAAGAACGAATACAATACTGGTCTGCATTTTCATACTGAACCTTCCACCCAAGCTGCTGCTGATTGTTTTTTTTTCTGACTAGTTAAGTGAGGCATAATAATCATGGGACTTAATCATAGAGCTAAGAATGGAAAGCAGCAGGGTATGTATTCACCTCCCCAGCAGCTATCAAATTAAACCCACATGTTGAAAATGTGGTGGATTTCAAAGCTAATACACCGTGTAAAAGAAAATACATCTCCCCGCTATCGATCGGAGTTCACAGGTTTCCTATTAGGCCTGCATCACAGCGTCAGTTTTATTGATTCGTTACCTCTACGACAGAAGCTTCATCATCACGGCGGTCCATCGGTGTCATGACGGGCCGACTTCAAATAGCGGGGCTTTT